>NW_004524741.1:276761-281440 GCF_000260255.1 Octodon degus
GTTCAGGGTCTCACTATGCAGCAGCTCCGGCTCGTGATAATCCTCCTGTCTTCAGCTTCCCCAGCGCTGGAATTGCAGCGGTGTGCCACCACGCCCGGACTCGGTCACCGGCTCAGCGTACCCCAGGGGCAGGGCTGGCATGGCAAGTAGGACCAGGAATTGAACCCTGGTGCCTGTGCTTGCCAAAGCAGGTGCTTTGTCCACAGAGCTATCTCACTAGCTCACCACTGTTTCTTTTAAAGCTGCATTGCAGCTGAAGGAGGGATCTGTAGTAGAACATCAACTTTCCACCTTACAAGCTGCACACAAAACTACAGATACACCTCTAGATGGCATAACTGCTTGTCACCTCTTAAAGACACTATTTCTTCCCTTCTGATATGATGTCAAATGTCTCTTTCAAGAACAAATATCTATATTTTATTATGATCCCTTTGGTCACTAACCTTAGCTAATCTTTACATATATATTAATTAATTTTATTCAGAAGGACTGTTTTCACAAATGCCAAAGACACTGAATCTTGTTTAAAAAAATGTTGCCCAGTCTTCAAATAACACTTGTGTGTCCTTAAAACTGAGGTGGACCAAAAATGGAGCCACCATGGCCTGATGAAAATGTTCCAGACAGACCAGCCCTTCACATTAAGATCAAATGTCAGGGTCCCTGATTTTCTTTGTCAGAGCGCTCCTCTCTTGGACCTTACCTGTCGCTCTCATGCAATGTATCAATAAACTGGATTTTTCTTTGTTTCTTTTCTACATTCCTTGACTGATTTTTTTATGCTCCCTTGTTAGTTAAGCAAATAGGAAAAAGTAGCCAGAGAACACAAATAGCCAGCACAACACTGATGACCTTTAGATTTGTAAAATGTTGTTCATCTCCACTGATGATAAGAGAAATGCTAATTCAAACCGTATCACTCTTGATTTCAAAACATGGGGCTTAGAATTATGTGACACTCTGCTTTCCAGGAAGTAAAGTCCACATTCTTTTGCATCAAATCTGGAATCTGTAACTTCCTTTTGTGTGTGTGTGTGTGTGTGTGTGTGTGTGTGTGTGTGTATTTTAGAGAAAGGTCTATGGGGTGTTCAGGGTCTCACTGCTAGATTGGGCTTGTAGTGATCCGCCTGTTTACAGCCTCCCAAGAGCTGAGATTACAGGCGCGTGCCATCATGCCCAGTTTCACAGAATGGCAAAATTTTGTGAATTCCAGGGGCTTCTGCGGGAAAGCCAAGCTCTTTAGAATGGGCCTTCTCTCCCAAAAGTGCCCTGCATGCCATTAAGGGTAATGGCCACTTTGAAGGAACATGTAAGGCCCTCCTGGCCTTGTAAGACCACATGGCACCACTGTTTGCTGGGATAATGAGTATTTAAGACTGTTTCTAAAACAGCAGTTCTTAGCCTTTTCATTTTAGGTTTCCTTTACTTTCTTAAAGAGTATGGGGACATTAATACATGCAAAGGACTCAGAATGGTGCCTAGGACGTGGCAAGGATCTGACATAAAGACAGAAAGAATAATAATGTTACCATTTTGAAGTTGGAAGATGACTTATTGTGTACCAGAGTAGACAGATTTACGTAAATGATCTCATATACCTGGAAACTAATGAGCTTGAATGGGGCCATTCAGTATTTTGAGATGTGACCTAACCAAAATGAAATAGTTTCATGATAATTTTATGAACTCTGTGCAATCAGCGTCAAGAAAAGCTGTACTCCATATCTATGCTACAAATGAAGCCTTAATCAATAGGTGATATTAAAACCATCCAGTTAGTTAAAGATATGTTTTTGTCTGATTTCAGGATGTGAAGTCCTACTCATGTTGATGAAATTGAAACAGATATCAAGCATGTACTACTGCCAGGAGAGGAGTAAAATGTGGGATGTAGTAAGGTTTGAATTGTTCTAATATTTATTATTTGGTAGCTGTTATTATCTATTAGGCATTGTCTTTATGATGTTTGATAAATTCCTGGTCTTCCTGAAGTTGAGAAATATAAAAATATATATTATAAATATATGCTTTCTTTCTTACTTTGCTACTCAGCATTTGAACATCCTTCCTCTCTTGTTTTGTCTGCTATGGAACATCTGAGCATCCTTCCTCTCTTCGTTTCCTTGCTATACAACATCTAGGGTTAGGGTTAGGGCTAGGGTTAGGGTTAGGGTTAGGGTTAGGGTTAGGATTAGGGTTAGGGTTAGGGTTAGGTTCTGCTTTCTCTTCTGGTAATCCCCTAGCCTGGAAGCACTGGTCCACTGTGGAACCAAAAGGCCCAACTACTATTTTTTCAGTACTATAAAAGTAGACACCACATCTTACCATTCTTCAGAAGTATATGGACAAACTTTAAAAATAGATCACTGGGCCCTATCACCACAGGGATTGAGAATTTATGTTTCTAATACATTCTGTGGTAATACTATGCTGGGGAGTGGGTACTTGATTTTTAAGAATGAGTATAAGAACCAGAGTGTGTGGAATGACCTAGGCCAGTCAAGGAGATACAGCTGTCTGGGATCTGAGACAATGGTGCAATCCAAAGTTAGCTGAGACTCTGTCTCTGGACAGAGCAGGTATGCTAGGGATCTAATGCTGGCAATACCAAGTGTTCAAAAACAGAGAGCAAAGCTGGTGGCAAGAATGCTGCTGTGAATGACTGTAGCTGTGTGGCCTTCTGAATCCTATATTTACCTTCTTGTCAATTTGGTGAAATGCCTGTATAATTGCAGTAGATCATCTTTCTGGGTGATGCACTGCGATTGGTTTCAGTTGTGCACATCCAGGGAGGATCCAGACTGAGGAGGGAAGGCACCAGTGAGCAAGCTGGGACTTGAACCATCATAAGGCGGGGGTGTCAAAGCTCAGTTACTGACTACAGTGTTAGTGCAGCAATAGCGGATGCTCACAGCCACCATCTGAGTGAGTAGAGGAGAAACCTGAGCCCCACTGAGAGTTTGGTAACGGGAGACTAGGAAGTAAGAAGGAAGACCATATTTGGGGAGGATGCTAAATTCAGCAAGCAGTCGGATGAAACGGAGTCATTAGTAAGAATGAGATTATGAGGCATCTTTTTACTCTGCAAGAGAATCTATATGTTAATTTATAGTTTTCATATTTCCTAATTTCTCTGATCATTATGAGTCACCGTGCAGAGTAATTTATAACTTACCCCTATCACTCATAGCAGGAGAGTCATTCAGGAATCTTAAGTGTAGAAGAGATCTGACTTTATAGAATATTCTCTGAAGCATGAGGATGATAGAATTCAAGAGTGACCCCAGCACCTCAGAAAAAACCAGGGGTAGCAAGCCTGTTCTCAGACAGTATCAACTTCAAACCAACAATGATCAAGTGAAATAAAGAAGGCCACTATATACTAGTTAGGGGAAAAATTCAAGAGGAAGAAGTAACACTCATAAAAATGTATGCACCAAACACAGAGCACCCAATTATATAAAGCAAATCTTAATAGACATGAAAAATCTAATATCCAATACCACAATCTTAATGGGAGAACTTAACACCCCCTTATCCCAAAAAGATAGGTCAACCAGACAAAAACTTAGCAAAGAAGTAACAGAACTGAACCAGAGCTTGAAACAAGTGGACTTGGTGGACATATACAGAGTGTTCCACCCAAACACAGCTGAATACACATTTTTCTCAGCTGCACATGGGTCATTTTCTAAAATAGACCACATACTGGTCCATAGGTCATGCTTAAGTATATGCAAGAAAACAGAAATTATCCCATGCATATTATCTGACCACAGTGCAATGAAACTGGCAATAAATGACAAAAGAAACCGGAAAAAAAAAAATCCCTAAATACATGGAAATTAAATGACACCCTACTTAGCAACAAATGGGTCACAGATGAAATTAAACAAGAAATTCAACAATATCTACAATTCAATGAAAATTCAAGCACAACTTATCATTATTTATGGGATACGATGAAAGCAGTTCTCAGAGGGAAATTCATAGCTGTGAACTCACACATTAGGAAAGCAGAACGGGAACAAATAAATTCCCTAATGCTGCACCTTCAACAACTAGAAAAGGAAGAGCAAACAAAACTCAGAGCCCAAACATGGGAAGAAATCATAAAGATTAGAGCAGAAATTAATTCAATTGAGATGAAGAAAACAATTCAAAGAATCAACAAAGCAAAATGCTGGTTCTTTGAAGGAGTAAATAAAATTGATAAGCCCCTACCTAACTTCATCAAAAAGAGGAAAGAAAAAATACAAGCAATAAGGGATGAAAAGGGTATAATTACCACAGAACCAGTGGAAATTCAGAAGATTATCAATAGCTACTTTGAGAATCTTTACTCTCACAGAATAGAACACACAGAAGAAATGGACACATTCCTAGAAAGGTACAAATGACCACAACTAAATCTACAAGATATTACCACTCTTAATAGCCCAATAACAGCCAATGAAATACGAGATGTAATAAAAAAAACCTACCGACAAAGAAAAGTCCAGGTCCGCATGGATTCACTGGTGAATTATACAAGAAATTTACAAAAGACAGAGTCCATATACTCCTCAAACTCTCCAATGAAATTGAAAAGGAAGCATTCATCCCAAAATCATTCCTGGAGGCAAGTATTATACTCATACCAAACCAGGGAAAGACGCAACTAAGAAAGAGAACTA
>NW_004524741.1:288085-327169 GCF_000260255.1 Octodon degus
AAGCCCCAATACTATTATGGACTACTGGACTCTTTTAGAATATTTTGCTGAGTTAACACACCTATAATATTCAAATAATGGAACTCAACAAAAAAAAGCAATACAGATGAATGTCCATTTTGTATCTGTGTATTCAAAATGGTTAGAATAGATATATAGTTACATTCTTTTAATGAATAGAGGGATTTGTTCTAATAGTGTTTGTGAATAGGATATCATGTCCATATCTTGTACAGCAATTAACCACTTGGAAGAATGTATGCAATGTTTTAATTATTGAAACTGTCCTACCAATTTGCTTTGAAACTGTCTCATTGCTATTTGTTTCTCAATAAAATTATGGGGAAAAAAATAAAGGGATGGGAGAAGAGTAAAAAAGATGAGAAACAAAACATATTATGTATATGTCTAAATTCTCTATGATGAATTTGATGATTATATAAACCTAATATGTACCAATAAATCTAATTAATTAAAAAAAGAATTCAAGAGTGAAAGCAAGCAGACTGATTGGGATTCTGGTGCCATGACTGGCTCAAGAAATAGTGTGCATTTGGGCAAGTACCATTATGAGTAAGGAAACAGGTTTGAGATGCGATAGAAATAACATAACTTATTGATAAAATACCACTCAGTATTTGATAGGATTCAGGGTAAAGAAGAGGGAGGATCCTCTAAGTACTACCCCCAGAATTTGGATTAGGGTGATGGGTAGATATGATATATAAAGTATCCTTTTCAAAAAATTTGGGAGTGGAGCCAAGGTGCTTCAAGAGTAGTGAGAAGGATGGCCAAGGAAATGGCACCGATCCTCTCACTTTGTTACAGAGAAGCTCGAAGTTGCCAATTGAAGGTAGAATTCTGGGATCCTAAAGACCAATCTGAACATGAGTTATTGCATAGACTTCTTCCAGAAAAAGAATAAAATTATTATTCATTACTATTCTACATATACAGTATCTTCTTTTTAGCCTGGGAAGTTAGTGCTATACCATGTTAATATACACACTGAGTGTGTGTGTTATACATATTTGTGCATAAAATATGGGAGATATTAGGTGTGAGTTCATAAAACAACCCAAAATTTCTATATGTGTCCTGTCACACACTTAGACTGGGGCATAAAGCTCAGAGGTCCTCAGAGCAGATGTAGCAGTTCAGCCCAGAGAAGGAGTGAACAATGTGGTAGCCAGGAAACACTGTCAGGGAGAAGACCCCAGGTCTATAGGAGTCAGCATCGAATAGCAGGGATTATGTTGCTGAAAGCCCTGTGGAGTCTCTGTCCCCAAAACATGACCCCTCCACAAACCGAGTTCTTATGATGGGAATTGGTGTGGGGCAATGTGCGCTATTGGGCTTTTAGTGCTCCACTCTATTAAACAGGAATAATAAAGCAAATGAAGACTTTATTGTAATAAGTAACATATTGGAATAAAAGACTTTGCCTGCATAGCAGAATATAGCATTCATTTGGAAGGACGGAGTGACTGACAAATGGAACATGATGCCAGTGTCCTTGTTGCAGTGGTATTTCTACAGGAATTGTTTCTACAAGAATTATTTCATTCACAGTGCTGACTTGGTGCTATACCATGTTACTATACTTCTTTTTGAATTCTTCTATTACAAGACACTCAGATTTCTTTCTGAAATCCAAGCCAGAAAATGCAGTCAGTAAATACTAGTTCATTTAGTCTTCTTGTACCTACAAAAGTGAATAAATACAATGGAGGAAAATAGCGAAAAGAATGCAAGTTTATATTTAGGGGATCATGTCCCCTCTGACATTTGCAGTCTTTCATAGAAGATTTTATTCTTTAAACATAGAATAAGTGATAATAGCACAGCTAAAGTGTATTACACACTAAAATATGAACTGACAGTACATAGATTGTACCCACTTAATGCACAGAAACTCTGAGACTGGTCCTATGATTATGCCAATATCTCAAATGAGGCAAAAACAATACAAAAACGTATTACTTGCCCTTGGTCAAGGCAAACCATAACTGAGCTTTGCAACTAGGTTAGCAA
Organism: Octodon degus; assembly: GCF_000260255.1. Taxonomy (NCBI): domain Eukaryota; kingdom Metazoa; phylum Chordata; class Mammalia; order Rodentia; family Octodontidae; genus Octodon; species Octodon degus. The sequence goes on from NW_004524741.1 coordinate 290,120, forward strand.
GCCTCATCTGATTCCTTCTGAGAGATAGAAGGGAAATAAGTAGGGCCGGCGAGATAGCTCAGTGGACAAAGCGTTTGCTTTGGCAAGCCCAGAGACCAGGGTTTAATCCCTGGTCCTGCATGATGTGCTGGCCCTGCCCCCAGGACATGCTGAGCCAGCAACAGAGTCTGGGCATGATGGCACATGCCTGTAATCCCAGTGCTGGGGAGGCTGAAAACAGGAGGATCATTGTGAGTCTGAGCTGTGAGGTGAGACCCTGTACCAAATACACAAATGAAAACAAAGAAGGGAAATAAGTAATGGGAGAGGCAGTGCCCATTGCCTTCTTGGTAACCAAGGTTTCTTGGAAACTGCATTCTATATGAGCACAAGGGTTTCTCATTCTAGATTATAGACAAACATAATGCCTTTGCTTACACAGACCTAGAAAGGATCTGAGCAAAAGGTTTTCTCAATCAGCTGTTGTATATTTGCTCTTAAGACAAGTATGAATGTATTGTTTGATAGCATTGCCACTGTCTTTAGTCTCCTAGTTGAAATTTCAACTCAGTGTGTAGATTGACCTTTCTAAAACCACAGAATGCATCGCTCCTGCAGGCTCTCAGCCCCTGGGGGCTGCCCTCTCTGCACTCTCCTGTCCCAGCCCCTGCGACCCATCATTCTCAGCCTCCTGTGTTGAAACATTTTCTGGCCTTACTATCACAGCCATTTTAAAAAAATACACTCTTTCCATCTGTTCTACATGCTTTTCTGATTGTACCCCCACCCCCAAAATAATTGGATCATGTTCTTCTTCTCTTTGGAAATCTCTAGCCCAACTTATTGCTTACAAATAAAGTTTATAGTCCTTAATGTAGCAGGATACTGAGAAACATACTAAATGAGAACTGTTTGCATAATTGTTCCATGAAAATGGTAGATGTCAAGGAGTATCCCTATACTGTAAATTGACGGACCAGAAGTGAAGTTACTTCTAAAAATTTAGATGATAGAGCCAGGAGCAAATTATGCTTCTCAACCCCTTGTTTTACATGTAGAATAGGGTTTGTGAAAAAAATCTTTCATTGCCTGTTAGTTTTGATACACATAATTGATGACTGTCACATGCACACCTTTCCAGTTGCTGGCTCTCTGCCAAGGGTCCCTCGTTCACACCCTAATTCATGAAACATTACAGCATCTTCTGAATGAGAGGCCAGATGGCATCAAGATTGCGAGTGCATGGAATAGCTATGATAGGGCAGCAACTTAGGAGTCCATAGGTGGATTAAGTGGTGAATAAAGAAAACATGGTCTGTGTACACAACAGAATACCACTCAACCTTAAAAAAAAATAAAAGAATGCAATCTTCTGTAGCATGGTCATTTGCAGTATAGGTGGACTTGAAGGGCTGTACGTTAAGCGAAAGAAACACGAAACAAAAATGCCAAAACCCACACATTCACTTACATTTGTAGAAGTGGATAATAGAATGGTTGTTACAGAGGCTGGGGTTGGCAGTGATAGAGGAGAAATATATCTCTCAACATGCTAGATGTCAGATGTGCTGAGTTGTGGCCCCTAAATTTTGAAGAATGAACTTCAAGGGATAGTGGATGTTAAGAACAGGAATTTATTCAGAGATAGCTCTTGAAAGGAGAAGCTCTGAAAATGGGTTGCCATTTGAAGCCTTTTGTGCAGAATATTTATACGGCCAAGTCACAGCGTGGGCACAATGTGGATTAAACTGCCACCAGCCTAAAGGATTCCAAGTACAACAACTTAGGTAATATTTATCCAACAGGGAAACAAGCCACATAGCAAGGGTATGTGGAAAGGACAAAGGCATTTGGGGGAAGGGTTGGGTCCAGATGTCCTGGTCATACACCCAGCTGGGCGGATGATGCCTATCTGAACTTACTGGACCAAGTGGTGCTAATTACAGTATAATCTCAAGTCACTTTTTATTCTGTAGGGAGGCATGTAAGCCAGGTCATTGCATTTTTATCTTTCGGTTGGCCTTCTTTAGGACCCCCAAACCCCAGTTCTGATGTCTTTATTTTTTTTTTGGTTGACTTCCTTGAGAATGAAGTTCCTCTCTGGCTACATACTTATCTCCATGTAATTTAGCTGCCTATCATAGCAGAATATTGGTCAAAGGGTATCAAGTTGTAGTTAGGCAGAATAAATAAGTGATAACTAAGGTGATGGATATGTTAATTAACTTGATTCAATCATTCCACACTATAACCATATATCATAAAATCAGTGTGCCCTGTAATTATATGTAATTATATTTTTTTAAAAAACTGCCTGCTTTGTGAATACATAGATATGGGTTTATTTTTAGGCTTTTCTACATAGCTGTTATTTTCAGGCATATTCTTGAACCCATTCTTAAGGCCCATTTTTTTTAAATCTGCAAAATAAAAATAATAAAATACAGATTTAGAGATTTTATGTAAAGTATATAAGGTGTTTATAAAGTGCTTAGTACTTCTGACACGTAAATGTTTCAGAAATGTTCATATTAATAATGCTCTGAGAATTTCTTGATTGGTGGTTGAACTCTAGTAATAAGTTCTTGGGCAATGCGCTCTCTCTCTCTCTCTCTCTCTCTCTCTCTCTCTCTCTCTCTCTCTCTCTTTTCATTTAATGTATTTGCTACAGGGTCTCACTATGGAGCTTGGACTCGTAGTGATCCTCCTGTTTTTAGCCTCCCCTGACCTGGGATTATAGGCATGCGCCACCATGCCTGGACTCGTTTGCCAGCTCAGCACACCCTAGCGGTGGGACCAGCATGACATGTGGAGCAGTAATACCTCCTAATGGGTCATGACACAACATTGTGCAATAATACCATTTTCTAGGCAATTTACCTTCAAAGTACCTAATTAGTTAGGGCACCATCTGAGTTCTCCAATATGGTCGGGCTTTCTGCAGGTTCAGGTGAGCCTTTAAAAGGCATAAGGAACACAGTAAGCAAGTAGGTTGGCTTCTGCCAGAATCCCCACACTACTAAGAAGTACACATGCAGCATGGATATTGAGGACCGTTTGCTAAAAATCAATGGCTTCAAGGTATTTTTGTGAAGAGTATTCTTTTTTTTTTCTTTTGGATACCACTGTAGGGCTAATAAATATTGCACAAGAAATTCAAGATATTCTTGCAATGGCCTACCTACAATATTGAAATGTTGCTGCCTCTAAGATTAATATGAACAGTAGTCAAAGTTTACAAATCCAATAGTGCTAAAACCAAACCTTTGGCATCATCTAGAGCCAAACCCATAACTCTGTTCATTCTCTTCCTAGCGTTATATCCTGGAGTAGGTTGCATGCTGTTTCTGAATCTCATTCCACAGGTGTATAGTGCAAATAATGGTCAGATCAATCCTATAGATTTTTTTCTGAACATTAAAAAAAACAATCATATAACAACATTAGCACTCATCATTTATTTATTTGAAATCACTTCTCTCATCTCTTATTTGATCTTGCTTTGAAATACTGTTATTGTTGAATCTAAGTCTATTCTCCATTGCTTCTGCCTCCAGCACAGTTTTTGTGATTTCTTGTGTTCAAAGAAATTGTGCCCACAGAAAAGGAATCTCAGATGTGGGGTGGAAATGGAGCTGCAAGGGTGACAGAGGGCCCAGTGTTTGGATTTCTTGGAACAGCTTTAACTGGGACGGAAGTCAGGAAATGCTACCAACACTATTTGTCAAACCAGAATGGAAGGGACAGGAGACCAGGAAAGGACTGTAAAGAAGTTCTGGCTGGTTTCTAAGTCCACATTTTCATTAGCAGTCATCAGAAACAGTCAAGCTGTCATGTCTCAGAAACTTCAGGCTTACATAGGAGAAAGGAGCTCAGAAAAAAGCACCACTTGAGACCTTACATCACCCCGGGAATGTCAGAGTGTTGTTTGGTGTGATTCCCAGTCTGATTATGGCTTGGCATGCATAAATCACCACCTGCCCACACAATTTATCTCAGCCTTTTTAACACTATGGCTTGAGCAACAACATTGAGATGCTTTAAGGTGAGATAAACAATATGAGTAAATTATCCCTTTATGTTAAGGAGATATGCTATGAAGATTAGCATTAGGAAGCAGTTCATAATGTATTTCATTCCTAAGGGAGAATCTTATGTAAATTTCCAGCAGCAGTTACAATGAATCTAAAGTAGCACTAAGGGTTTCCTCTCCTCCCCTTTTCTAAATTAATGCTGTCCTCATTTGCAGTAGAACTGAGTAGCTGACTTTTGTTCAGCTTGCCTGACAATGCAACTGCCAACCCAGCTATGCTGGAAGAGTCCAGGCAGCTACTGGAAAACTCAGTGATGCTGCAGGGCTTTGGACACAAAGCTGTGGTTTCGGGGACCTTCAGGAAAGTTTTCACGAGAGGCACCAGAAGATTCTCCCCTGAACCGTGGCTCAGCACTCAGCTTTACTCAGCAGGGGCTTCTGTGTCCTCTCATAGTATATTTACCTTTCCTAGTCCCTTATATTCCTCCAAAACCCCAGAATGACACACTGATGTGTAATTATATGCACCATTTTTCTTCCTTTTCTTCAGTCTTTCTCCTTTATTAAAAATTATACATATTAGATATTAGATCCCTGTGATATTAATTTTTTTTTGTTTTTGTGGTACCAGGGATTGCACTCAGGACCTTGCACTTACCAGGCAGGTGCTTATGCCCCAGAACTATCTCCCCAGATCCTTATGATGCTAATTATTAAAAATATTTAAATTTATTAATAGGAAGTATTAATTTATTAATGTATTAATATTAATATTTAAATTTGCCTGGCAATCAAGTACTAATAGTTCATAAAACTAGCAATTTAGTATTAATAAGTTACTTCCAGGGTGAATAAAGATTATATGAAGTACAGGAAATATAGTGAAATTAAAGAAATACTTGCTGTCTATTTATTGTGATTGTGTCATAATTTTCCCTAAACTAGAAACCCTATTTAGATGGAATCATGTCTATTTTGTCCACCAATGTACGGCCAGCATTTAAAAGTGTGTGGTTCATGAAGAGCACCCAGTAGATGTTTGCCCAGTGGACGACCTTGTGGTGTAGTGCGTGCCAGGCACCAAGGTCTCCGGCCTGATGGAGCTCCAGGGCTGGAGACATTCCGGCTGTAAAGACCTGTGGGGATGAAGGAGAGGCGCCCCAGTGCTAATGCACTACACTGGGGTGAATTTGAAGCTGGACCTGGACACTAAGGAGACAAAATTGGAGAGTCAGAAAATTATTCTAGACAAAGAGAATAGGAATTTTAAAAATTATGAGGACTTGAGAGTGCATTTGGGGACCATAGGCAGAGAAACTGGCTGGGCATGTGTAAAAGTGTGATGCGTAGGCTTGTAAGGTGAGCTGAGAGTTTCACTTCCAGCCAGAAGAGGAGCCATTTAGGACTGCAGCACAGTACTTCGTTGGAACAACTGGACTGGACATGAGTATGTGTAAACGGGTGAGAGATGAGAGCCTGATCCAGAGACACAGAAAGCTGGGTGCCCAGGAGCTACTGCAGAGAAGAAGCAGAGGAGGGGCTGAACTGGACCACAGCTGATGGTAGGATGGGAGAGACAGTTGTGGGCAGCTGTGGAGGCAGAGCCAGCATGAGTTGCTTGCTAGCTGGATGTTGAAGGATGGAAGGTTATTGATGGTGTCATTTTTGATATTTTTATACTGAGAAATAGCAAGTAATTGCGATATAAGTTCACAGCCTAGGAGAAGCATGCATGCTAGAGACAAAGAAGGATTTCTTGTAGAGATGATGATTGAAATTTTCAAAGAAATCACTGAGCTAGAGCATGCCAGATAAAGGACAGGGGAACTAAAGGCTGAATTTTGAGAAACATTTATACATAAGAGGGAATGGGAAAAAAAATAAAAAGGAAACTGTGGAGAAAAAGACAGTATGTAGCAACAGACTGGAGAGGGACATTTCACAAAGCAAAAGCCAATAGTGCCTAATGCTGAAGAAGCTTTGGGTGGGGGGCGGGTAGCTTGTTTTTGGTGCTTAAAAATCCATTGCTGTCTTTGGAAAGCATAATTAATTGTTGACTGTAGGATTCAAGCTGCAGGACATTAAACAGCAACTATGAGCTGAGGAGTGAAAGCAATGTGCGTTTTAATTGTCTATGAAGGTATCATAGACAAAGGAAAAGAAAGAGCCATTAGAAACTTGATAAGGTCTCTGTATCTGAGAAGCTTTTATCATCAGTCCTATTTGACTAATGCGATTGGTTGCAGGGAATGCCTACAAGGTGTTAACCCAAGATTCTAATAGCTTTGTCAATAACCAGATAAGGAGCAGATTTGGAAAGAATGATCAGGTGGGCTGTTCTATGACCATTACATTAAGTTAATTTTTACCTTCTAGAGCAGTCTTTGATTTCTCATGAAACATATAAATATATTTTATATTTCTGTGACTGGGATTCTTTAGAAAGTTATAATTTTCAGTAATTAAAATGCCCAGTGAGTATTAGAACCATCAAAGTAGTAACTTGTGCAGACAGACAGGGGTACCCAAGGGCATGTGTCTTCTTCTAAGCCAAGGGGTGGGTTTTGGATTCATGAATCCTACACTGTTGGCTGTTTGATCAAGTTTGGGGTGTATGTGTGTGAGCGGTTAAGCGAGGAATGTCCAAAAGGAGCAAAACAAGGAAGAAATGGGTTTGCTAAGTATGACATCTTGAATTTGTTTAAGACAAGTGGTCAGTATTCCTGAAAATAAAACAAAGGAAAGTCAGTAGGTACACATTCAACAATCTGGGCCTCTTGGGTGCTTCTGCGATTTTGTCAGTAGACATTATTTGGGGCTGGCCTCCAATTCTAAACTGTCAGGCATAACTTGCTAAATGCAGCAGCATGTAGAACATTGGAAATCACCCATCCTCTAAGTGAACCCTCATCTGGGATGCATATGGCTATTCCAGAAGAAGAAAAGATCCTAAGCTGAATAAAAAATGAGGGTACTGAGGCAATAAGAAATTCTATATATCTGCAGACTCTTTCATGTTCATTATTTTGTCTCTAGGAGTTTTCCATAACCTCATGTATTCAAGTCACTTAAAATCTATTTGCTAGTGAGAGCCAGATAAAGAATGATTCTATAGGCTGTGAGATAGCTCAGCAGACTAAGTACCTGCTTAAGCAAGAGGAGGGGCGGGGTTTTGATCACCAGCGCCATGTGCCGCACTGGCCCCACCACCAGATGCTCTGAATTGGCCACCGAGTCCAGGAGTGGTGGCCCACACCTGTATTCCCAATGCTGGGGAGGCTGAAAACAGGAGGATCACAAGGGGTCTAAGCTGTGTAGTGAAACCCTGTACCAAATAAACAAAACAAAACAAAGAAAACCAAAGAATGATCTTACAGTCCAGATAATGAATGATAATGAAAGAACGTCTAGGGATAGAAGTACTCAGAAATTGAGGCAGTGAGCACTAGGGAAAAAAAACTGTTAGCAAATACTGGGAAACAAACTTAGGAGAGGCTTGGCGTCAAGACCTCAGTCCCAAGAGAACAGAACTGGGACTAGGTTTTTGATGCTGATATTGGAGGAATTTTGCCAAGGCAAGTCCAGACCTCAGGGAAGAAGACGAAAGTCCATCTGTCAGCCCACTAAATCATTTATTCAGTTTTAAATTGATTCAGTGCCCTCTCTTTGCCAAGTACATCAGGGGTGTGAAGAAAAAAGCTCAGACACAAACTTTTGTGTTCATGTGGTGCATAGTAAACAGAAATAGGAATTTTTTTAAAGGTAAGTATAACATGTCGCTTCTAGATAGTACTAACTTGAAAGAAAAAGAAAGCAATAAAGGGAAATAGTAATCAATGGAAGAAGTTATGACATAAGTTTCAATTGGGTAGTCAGGGAAGACATCATTAAAGTGATCTTTGAATAAACACACACACATACACACATAGTGGAGTGATCCACACAGACATTGGCACGTGTGCTGTCACATGACAATGGATCAGAAAATTCTAGAAAGCACAGAAGTTTATAAGGCTTAAGGCAACCCTGCTTAGCTTCTGGGATCAGACACAGTCTCTGTGTTCAGAGTGGTATGGCCTTAGACTTCTTGAAACTCAAAACTGGTCTTCAAGAACAAGGTGTGGTGGAGTTAGTCTACACATGTCCCCACTGGGTCCCCATTTCTGTAGATCCCCTTTGTTCTTGGATGAGTCACCAAAAAGCACTTGTGGGAGGGCTGAAATGCCTGGGAAATAAGTGGGTGCTGTCACATAATCCAGAGTGGGGAAAATGCAGCAGAAGGATACGTGTCACCAGCACCATCTGCAGAACTGTGCCCAGTCCCCGAAGAAACCTCTGTTATGTCCTATTTCTACAGAACTTTGTTTTGATAATAAAAATACCCTAAAGCATCAGCTTCTCTGAATATATTTAAATTATAATTATGCTTTCAACACATTTCCTATCTAGCCAGACATAATGACAGGATGAGGAGCATTGGGGCTGATCTGTTTGGACTTAGACTTGGTTATCTTTAGCCTGTTTGCCACTGTACCTCCTCATGTTAACAAAAATGATGGCTGTTTAAAGGACGTCCCCCATTCTTGTATCCTCTGTCTTGGTCTCTGGGAATGGGTAGTTTGTTATACACATAAATCAAGTTTAGGTTTAAGAAATGCAAGTTTTTCCAGCATTATAATTCTGGGTCATCTACTCTCTCCACTGTCCATTTACTAAGCAAGATCTGACCCCTGTGCAGTTGCTGCTGGGGAAAGAACAAATAGGATTCTGAGGACACATGTACAGACTAACTTCCACTTGTATCGAGTTCTGTGGTGCTCACATTTACTTCTAAAATGTCGAACAGTAGTCTTTCTTCAGCTGCGATACATTCCTGGTTCTTCATGTTTTTCACCTACACCACAAAAGACAGGGTGCATAACTACAGACGGTGTGTACTCTGTGGGGTATTAACATTTTTTTTCTAGAAAATAGAACCTGGTGAATCGGGAGTAGGACTCAAAACTCTTTAGAAATGGAGTTCTATTCTATTTAATACTCATCATAAGCCAAGCCAAGGTCCCCATGAGCCTAGATTCAATTATGCAGCCACTGCTTAGCACAGCTAGTTTATCAAATAGGGTATTGTAGAGCCTAAAGGGACACAAAAAGCTTTTTGATTTGGGCAGTTCTCATGAGTGCTCAGAGAATTAATTGTGATATTTGTCTTTATATCGAAAAGAGCCAGATTAGTATCTGATAATAGATCAGCACATTTCTGAATGCTGAGGGCTGAGTTGCAGGCAACATGGGATTGGACACTGATTTGTAATTATTTTGCTTTATTGTGCCTGTTTCAAGGACAGAGAGGAATCATGAGGCTCTGCTCTCTTCCACAGGGGCCTGTGGTAGCTGTCGGATGGGCAGGGATAGGCTCATCCCTCAGACGCGTGCCAGACCCAGGCAGGGCTGATCCAGGCAGTTGCTGAGACTGTGAGGGACAGGTGTCACCATGAGGGGTGCAGTCTCTCAGTGGGAGGCAGGAAGGAGGACACAGGTGTGTGGCTCACTCTCCCACACTTGAGCTGACAGGTGTTCTCTATACCCTGGGGCCCGGTGGGGGTCACATGAGGGTGGTGGGCAGGTAGTGGTGAAGATGAAACACATTTGGGAGGAAGGGGGCACTCCGAGAATAAGTCAGAAACGACTGACTCTTTCTCTGAGCTTGAAGTTAGAGAGGCTTCAGAGATGGTACTAGACCTAATTCCTCAGAGGCAAGAGGAGGCTTTTCTTCATGCAGATGTGTTGTAATAACCAGCTGTATAAAGCAATCGTTCTATTTTGTTGACTGTAAAAACAAAACAGGACACACACAAACACATTAATGTACAATATACATGCAGAAGAGCACGTGCATCAGAAGCCTACAGCGTGTGGAATATTTCCAAACAGAGTCACTTGGGTGACTTGGTGCACAGGCCATGAACAATGTTTTCACATAGGAAGCCTTCTTGGATTCCCAATCATTGCAATTTCCAAGGGAGAACATGATCCCACTTACTAATAATACTCATTGTATTTGCCTGCTTTGGTATTTTAAGTAAATAGAATAAAACTACAAGTAACTTTCCCGGTCAGAATCTTTCATTCAACACTGCTGTTGTAGGATTTACCTTCTATCACTATTTTGTATTCTTAAAAAAAATAAAAAAACAAGAAATAAAAAAGATTCATCGCATGTTGCAGGTTATTTATTGTTGCTGTGGGTTACTCACTCCATCATGTGACTATTGCAATTCATGTAGCCACTTTACTCTTTATGGTCATTTAGGCAATTTTAATATCTTGTAAGTATTGCTTCCATGAATATTCTAGGTCATTCTCTTGGCGAATATATTCATTTATTTCTGCTGAAGCATAACCGTGAAGTGAAAAAGAATGTGTGTTTTCACCTTAAGAAGGTAGGGCCAGTGTTCTAAAGTGCGGCTTTGCCAATTTTGCCTGCCTCTCCTTTTTTAAAATGAGTACAAAAATGTCCACTTAGTGTTTCCTAAAGTATTTCCTTTCTACCTTCTTGTTTTAAGTGTCTATGTTTTGGCTACCAGCAAGACTATCTGCCAAGGCCCAAGAAACAAGAGCTATAGAATAAAAGACAGGAGGAGATTAGAAGTATCAAAGTCATTATGTGACTGGGCCCTCACATTTCTTTAGCTCTTGTCCCTTATTCAAGTATCAGTCCCTTATTTAATTTCTGTACTGCACTTTAGTTTGACATCAGGTCTTGCTTTCTCAAAGGCCTCCAATTTCTCAGTGTCTTGCACCTAGATGATGGATCTCAGCGTTTCCAGTACATTGAACACTGGACCTACAAGGTCCCAATTGGCCTTTTGATCACATTTTCTCATGTGAATCATATTGAACTGCTGGGTTGAGTCTTACAGTCAGAACAACAACATTTTGCTTGATAAGACTTTTGAGATCATCTGTAATCTAATCATTCACACCTATACTTAAAACAATCGCCTACAGAGAAAGGACCATTTTGTATTTGTATATACAGAATAGTTAGGACAGATGTACATCTGCTTTCGCTTGGTTCAGTGAGAGGAAGGATTTTCAGTAGTAGTGTTTGCATGGAATGTCCTGGCTGCTTCTTGTGCTGTGGATGACCACTGAGAAGATAACAATGTGCAATGTATTAATTATTGAAAATGTCCTATTAATCAGCTTGGAAACTGTCTCATTGATATTTGTTTCTCAATAAAATAATAAACAATCCCCACCACTGCTGATATTTTTAAGCCCAGAAAGATAATAAATTGAGAAAGTGTTGCATTTATACATCATTGTTCTTGATGTCAAATACCAAAAACCAGAAATAAATGAATGGCCTTTTGAAAATTGCCTTCCTAACCAGGACCAACATTATAAAAAGCTGAGTGACCAGACATGAAAACAAATTCCAAGAATATTTATAAAAGGAAGTAGTGCTTGCCACTGGCTATGGTTCAGGTCACTGAGACCTACACTTGGGCTAGTCTCCGGTTACAGAGTTCTCTAGTACTTTGTTGCACTTAATTTACCACAGGGAAGAGTTCCAACTGTAGGGTATTCAGCTGTGTTTCTGGAGGAATAGTCATTGTGACCCTGAGACTAGGGCTCCTCTGCATATGGGAACAGTACACATTCCAGGTTCACTTCATAGCATAGCAGAGGCAACATCTACAAGTATTTATTTTGCTGAAGTCTCCACTGCTATGTAACCTACTGGATCACACTAACATTTAACAATAGGAGTACACAGCTCAGTCCACTGCTGACCTCCAACAGTAAGAAGCCCACCAGGCAAGGGTAGTCAAATGTTTCAAAAGCAGGCAGACCTTGACCACACTGGAGAAGGCTGTGTGCTGAAATCACTGTAATTGACTGGGAGTCTGGGTTTAGTTGGGAGTAATTTGGGAGGTAATGTATTCTCATGTTGAAATTTTATATGCTGTGTCCACTGCTGTTGGTCTTAAACATTCCCATGTATGGTCTTGAATTGAAAAGTACCCTTTGGAATTCTCATGTTGGGAATGTATGTTAATACAACCATGATAGAAGACAGTATAGAGGTTGTTTAAAAATCTAGAAATAAAACTACCATGTGATCAAGTAATCCTACATATCTGACCTGAAATTGGCATGTCTAAGGGATATCTGCACGTGAATATTTATTGCGATGCTGTTAAAACAACAGCCAATATATGGAATATGGAATGAACTCAGGTATGGTTGAATGATTAAAGAAGATGTGAGCATAACAAGTGCAATTCAACATTAAAAAGAATGAAATTTGCAGCAGTGTGGCTAGAACCAGAGGGTATTCTATTGAAAAAATCAGGTGTGTGAATGCAAAAACATATAGTCTCATTTTTATGTGGAAGTTAAAAGTTAAACTCAAAGAAGTATTGGGTAAAACAGTGGTTATGAGACAGGAATGATGTGGGGGACAGACAGTTAGGGGAGTCTAGACAAGGGTGCAAGTGGATAAGGGGACCATGGTCCAGAGCTCTACAGCACACTGGGATGATGACAGTTGATAACATTTAATGGAACATTTCAGCACAGCTAATAAAGAGGATTTTGAATGATCCCAACACAAAGAAATGATACACATCTGAGATGATAGGTATGCCATTACTGTAATCTGAGCCCTACACATTGTGTACATGTATTAAAATATTGTGCATATCTACAATGTCTCAATAAAAATAAAAATATGTATTTAAAAAGATCTTTTTGGTGTTTTTTCTATTTTTTAAACAAAACATAATCCATCCTTCTGTAGGTAAACATTCCTTAAATGGTTGTTCAGTGGAAACCAGTGTGGTTTTAGTTTCAAGCAGAGTAGCAGTTTGAATAGCATAATGACCTCATGACAGATTTACAAAGACTTTTTTTTATGAATAAATCTTTTTTTTTTTACCAGTTTTTTAAGTGAACATTTTGTTTTTCCCATTAATTTCCAAGACTTAAAGGGAAAGTAGTTTACATGTCATTTGACCCCATAACTCTACGTGGGATTTTATTGTTTATGCTTCTTAGAGAAAAAGTACTAGAATCAACACTTAGTGGTTGAAGTGTGTTTATAAAGACCATCCATGGAGCTTACACTGTGTATTTTATATGGAAGGGCTTGAGTCAAGCAGAGGCAGAGCCCTTCACCATGGGAGACTTCTATCTACTGGGTGTATTGTCGGAACTCTTCTGTCTCAGTGAAGACTCCAGGAAAAGAGGAAGTTAATCCACCCTCTGCAGTTATCTCCTCTGCTTAACATTTCCGTTCCTCCTGCTCTGATCACAGAGTTCCAGCGCTCATCCTGTAGGCTCTTCCTTGCCTTAGGTAGTAAGGGAGCATGGAAGTGCTTCAGAATTAACAGCTGAGAGCATTCATCAATCAGTGACCAGAATTAATGGATGATCCAACCACTACTTCCCTATCTGGCAGTGACAGGAATGAATGGATAGGCCTCCCAGCTTCCCTTGTCTCTCAAATGAAGAAACTAAGGCATATCCTACACAAGGCCAACAAATTTCCTCCCAAGTTTTGTTCCAGTTGCCCCAAATTACACTTCAATTAATAATGGACACTTCATCTCCTTTTGCTTTTTAGTACTTTACTTCCCTACTCCCAGATCAGTATTTTCTGATGTCGAATTCTAGATAAACTAATTGTAGTATAAGCATTTTCATGGGGACTACTTCGGGGTGAACTCACACTAGAATAATTGGCTTCTTTAAGCAAGAAGTCCAAAGGTAAACTACTGGATTTCCAAGTTTAAATAATGTTATCGACAGTGCCATTTCTCTGGTGTCTCTTCAGTCCTCTATCCTAGCTTCACTATCACTTGCTGGCTTCCAGGAGGGAAAAAGGATGGTTTCAAGGATCTCAGATAGACCATAATCTCTCAGCAACACCAACCTCAAAAGAAACTTTTCTCCCTCATTTTTTTTTCTGATAATACTGGGCATGAGTTTGTTGATTTGCATTTATTCCAGGTCTAAGTTGAATCAATATAAGGAGATGGGAAGAATGAATTGACCAGAATATATCTGAATTGTGAGTTAAATCTTGGAGATGGATTTGGACAAATGTATCAGTATCACATTCCCTGGGTGTGAGGGAAGGTGTTTTAAAATAAACAGTAGATTGCTGCTTAGAGAGAAAAAACAAAAATAATGGATGATAGAAAGGGAAAGCATATATGAAAGCAAGATATTTATAGAAAAATACAGGGCTAGTATTGATGTCAAATGGATGCCAAGACTATTTATGATATAAACAGGACTGTCAACCAGAATTTAGGAATGGTACATGGCAAAGAAAAAAATGAAATGATTCTGTGTCTTATTAGTCGATCATGGTCTTCCTTGAACCATGACCAATGTTACTCTGAAACAATGAAACATCAGCAGTTGAAGTGAGGCAAAGAAAATCTTCACCAAAGGAGACCAGTAGCTTGCAATAGTCCTGTGAAGAACAGCGATTCACATACATATTTATAGCATTGCCCAGGATGCAGGGATCCTTACAAAAGTTGTCAATCCACTGCATACTTTAATTGGTTGGTAATGTATACATTTTTACTTAGTAAAATTTCTTGAGGCAGAGTTAATGTAGTGTTTAGGATACTTTTGAGGGTCGCATTCATCTGTTGGATGTGGTAGAATCCACAAGACACTCAGACTTCTCTCTTGCCCCTCTGTCTTGTGTATGGAAAGGAGCATACAGCGCTGCTTCCTCTGACCACCTCATTAACCCCTTTGAAGTCTGCTGTGCCTCACTGGATTGAGCAAGGTCTTTGTTGAAGGGAAAATGTGAAGATCAGTCTTGCTTACCAACTTGATTGGGTCGAGAGCACCCTAAGAGATTAGGAATGCACACCTCTGGATGTGTTTGGGGATTTCATGGCCATGATGATGTGACCTGGGGACCACATGTATCTGGTCCCCAAAACTCTCCTCTCTGGTCCTTCCTTGGTCCCTCTTCTTCTAGCTGCAATGAAATGAGCAGCTTTCTCTGCCACCCTCCCCGTAGTGATGTTTCTGCCTTGGTGTGAGCCAACCATTTTCTGAAACCTCTGAGATTTAAGTCAAAATAATTCCTTCCTCCTTTACTTGGGGTAGATCAAATACTTTGTCCCAGCAGCAGAAAAGCTGACCAATGAAGAAAATATATCCAATTTCCTGGCACTGGAAATTTTGATTTTTTTAATTTATTAAATGGAAATACTAGTACAGATTAAATTTATCACAGTAGACATAGAATTTAACCTGTATATTTGTAACTGCTGTGCCTTGCATCTAAAGACATATCAGTGATGATGAAAAACAAAGAATGCCTTTCTAGGCAAAAAGTAGACGTAGCATTTGCTTGCCAGACAGTTTAAACAGTTGCCATGATTTAGTCCAAATTTGACCTTCAGCTTCTTGGTTGTTAAGGCAAATTTGAAAAATGATTAAGTTTAAGTGTGATATTTGTCATCAAAATGACCCGCGTGGGAGACTGTGATCATGAATGTGAGTGTGCATGTGTTTGTGCGTCTTCCTAGATTCTGAGTTATCTTTGGGTTCTGAACAACTGGGAAATGTTTACATTTGTTTGCTTGCTTTTCAGCAGTCTGTACTTTCTGGTTTGAATCTAAAATATTCCCTAAAGGTCATGGGCTAAAGGGTTAGTTGCCAGATGAGATCTGGAGAAATGACTGGACCACGAGGGCTCTGATCTCATCAATGGATCAATCCACTGACAGATTTATAATTTGGTGACATCACTGGAAGATGATGGAAACTTAGGAGATGAGGCCTTGCTAAAGGCATCATGTCACTGAGGGTGTGTTCCTGGGAGCCCTGTCATGTTCCCAGCACTTTCCCCTGAGCTCTCTCAATGCCTCCTGTCCCCTATGAGGTGAGCCACTGTACCAAATCCTCCCTCCCCACCATGATATCCCTCCTCAGTATAAGCCCAGAAGAAAGAAGCAAATAAGCATGAACTCCACCCTCTGAAATGATGAGCCCAAACAAATCTTTTCCCCATTAGTTAATTTTATGTCATTTTAAAATAATAATCTTTGTATTATTCCTGTCCCCCACTCTATAACAAGACATACAAGTTCATTCTAATGATTTTTTAGTGACATTCAAAAAGAGAAATTAGAGTAATCAGTGAATTGGTTAAAAGGACTTTCCAACACTTTCTGTAAGCACTAGTCTTATTTATTCACAGAGGTCTTTATTTTTAAGTATTGACTAGCTCGGAAAAACAGATAAGATCTCAAACTGCAATACGAAGCATTAAATTTTCCACTATTCATATTTCTATAAATTCTGCCTGTATCTACTATGGAGATATAGGTGCATTAAAGGAGGAAAGGACTTGAATTCAAAAGATGGCTTCAAATCATGGCTTTGTTGCTCATGAACCACAGCATTCTTCGGGTTGCAGAGCCTCTGTACATGGTTTGATACGCTCTCTCACAAATTTGCAAAGATTAAGTTAGAAAATGAATTTCTAGAAGCCATTTGATAGTATATACATAGCTCAATAAATGTTTTAGTGAGTAAATTAATGGGTTCTCAGTAGAATATGATTATGGCAACGATGATTTCTTAAGAGAAAAAAATATTGCTCAGAGGACACTAACTCCTAAAGAATGGCAACTAAATAACACAGCTTCAGCGGATTTCATAAGGACTTGCTTTTATATCTTCAAAACTATTTCTAAGCAGGGAGCGATCACAAGAGGTCTGACTTAGAGTGTTGATGTATCGCGCTAGCTCACGTCAGCCTGGCAATTCACTTTTTACTTTGAGGCAATTAAAAAAGAAATAGAATGATTAACCTTTGCTCAGAAAGAAAGAAATAGTCATGAAGAGCGCTTCCTCCATATTCTTTGTGGGAAATACTTGTAACCCTTTGTCTCTCTGTCTCTCTTGGGCATAGGAAATATGTTTTAAGTGGCACCAGGCCACATTACTTCATTCCTTATAAGGGGCATACTTAAAATGGAAAATTTCTCAAGAATTGTGCTGTTCTTTTTATAGCTAAAACAAACTTATGGTTTATTTTTTCTCAAGTATCTGTTATGTACATTAATCAAGTTTGTTGTCTTAAGAAGAAATTGACAGAGTCATTTGGAAAGGCTGAAAATAAAAGGAAGAACAAAAGCAACCCTGGAAAAGCAAATAACAAGAAAGCAGGGATTGTCATCTTGATATAATTTAGGCCAAATGTAGAGTAAATGAATTAAATGAGAAAGTGAAGGAAATTGTAGACTAGCAAATATGACCCACAGTGAAGAACACGTATGTTCTAGTTAGCATGGTGTCATGTAAGCCAGATGTTTGAAACTACTGGAACTCTACAGATAAATAGAAAAAACACAAAAGTAATAGGCTTCTGTAGATCAATGAAGATCAATTAAGTTATCAAAACCCAATAAAGATATGAAACATCTTTGATATTGTGAAATAATTGCAAAAATTGGACATTAAATTTTTACTACAAAGAAAACTGTGATTAACTTTCAAGGGTTGGAAAACACAGAATTCTTTCATTGGATTATAGCAAAGCAAGAAACTATTAATAAAGCAAAACAGCAGTTTGAAAATTGATACGAAATTATTACAGAAATGAAAAAATTGCAAACCACAATAAAGAATATCTATATAATACTATTAATAAAACTTTAAGAGTATGGGTTCATTCCAAAATTTTTGTGGAAAAATTCACTATCTCATAATATAAATTGATAGACAAGAATAAATAAAGAAATAAATGACATAGCTAACTAGAGGAGTTAAAAGAATGAAACAAATTTTAAAACAAACAAAAAGTAATTATTGTTAGTAACAGAAAAATGAATAAAATACATAAAAATAAAAAAATAAACTAACACATCAAAACTCTAGTTGATAATAAAAATAAGACAATTTGTTAACAAGTTCAAGGAATAATTAAGATTAAAAATGTATATAATAAAAAATGGAGGGCCAGGGATATAGCTCTGCAACATTAAGACCCCGCCTGGCAAGGTTGAGGTCTCAAGTTCAATCCCTGGTACCAATAAATAAATAAATAAATAAATAAATAAAATGGAGATAGGTAACCACAAACATAAAAGAAATGAAACAGTAGTATTAGCAAATTATTATAATTATATTAACATACAGGGCTGGGGAGGTAGCTCAGTAGAATAAGCACTTCCCTAGCAAGCGCAAGGGCCTGAGTTCAATCCCTGGTTCCGCAAAAAAAAAAGAAAGAAAGAAGTGGGGAGATGCACTCTTGGGTCCACTTTCACAAGAGCCCCATCCCTAAAACATTTCTTCAAGAGAATAAAATAGACAGCTAGCTAGACATGGAAAATATAAATAACAAAATGGTTCTAAAGATAGGAAGTCTAAAAGATTAGTTAACAACATAGATAAAATTGTTTAAAAAAATTGTACCCCACTTCAACCAGACCCCTATGCACACGAAATAGTACCAGATCAGGTATCTAGGAAACAGATATCAGTTATCTATGTAGAAAGTCCAAAATATTTTATTAGAATAAGTGAAACTTTAGAAAGTTTTCTCAAAACAAAACCAACTCAGAAAGTCATTTAACAATCTCTATAACATAAATCAACTAGGAAATAAAAATAGAAAATGTACGGAAATGTATTTATAAAAGTAACAATAAATTTAAAATATTTAAGACTTCTAAGCTGGAAATTCTTCAAAAAGTCATAAAAATACTTATATAAATAGGTAAATATACCATATTCATGGACAGAACTCAATATTCCCCAGCCTAACCTCCAAAGCGGAGGTCCCCAAACTGACCCCCACATTGAAACCAGTTTGCAGGAATTTTCCTATGAGTCATTTTTGTGGAAATTTGAAAGGTTGATTTTAAAATTTTAATGGAGAGCAAAAGGGCTATAAATAAGCAAAACATTTCCAAAAAGCAAGATTAAAGGCCTCTTTATCAGAATTCACTATACAACTATTTAAGACATGGTGATGCTGTTATCCAGCTAGACAAGTAGACCATCAGAATTGATAGAAAACAGAAATGGACTCACATGTGTGTAGAAAATAGATTGATGCTGTGGTAGCCTTCACAGATTAAAGCTTCATGAATGTACTTAATATTAAGTTAGCCGACTTTATCTGTATTTTCTTGATAATATTTGTGTTTCTTGCATTTTGCTAAAGAAACCCTTGAAGAATTTGTGACAATGAAGATGTTCTTTTAAATTACTTTAAAAATATGTTTTAGCTTTGCCTTATATCTTTAATCCAACTGGAAGTTAGATTTTGTGCATACGTGGTAGAGATTCATTTTGATTTGATTTTCCATCAGTATTACCTGACTGGTTTCCAATGGACTATGTCGTGAGTTCTCCATTGTGGCATAAATATGAAAAGATGTCTGACTTCATGAGTCATAAAAATACAAATTAAAACCATTTACTATTCACCAAGTTGGCAGAATTAAAAAGCCAGATGATACCGAGTGTGCATCAGATAAGAAACAATCAAGATGCTCATTTGAAGTTTGGCCTTGCTCGGCAAGTGTGAACCCTGTGACCCAGCAATGCAATTTCTGGGCACATTCCTCAGAACGTAAGCACACATACACCAGGAAGCACAATCAGGATGTTCATAACAACACACTTGTGGACTGAAAACCCGGAAACAAACCAAGCACTCTTCAAACACCCGGATAAAGAACTTGTGTTATATTTATACATTGGAAGATGCGAAGCAGTGAAACTGAATTAGTTTCAGATGCGCAGATCAACATGAAGAATTCTCGAAACTATATTAGGAGCAAAAGAAGCAGTAGTCACCAACACATAAAATATCGCTATTGAGTAGACACCACGGGCAAATGCAGAAGTGATCAAAGTGCAGACCAAGGCAAGGGAATGATTAAAGAGGACGGTGCTCTTCTCTGCAGTGTGTTGGAGTGAGGGACGGTGTTCAAAGGTTCCAAACCTGTATGGCAGGGTATTTAAAACTGTATTCTATAAATTATACCTATAAATGTATGTTACCTTTCATCTATGTTAGGTGTTTTATAGCGATGATGTTTTGTTATATGAGATGGTAATAATTTCCTAATAAGTTTTTGAAAAGGCATTATGGAAAAACACTAGAAATTATTAAATAATTAAATAGATACTAAGGGAGAAAATCAGACACAGTAAGTCAGGAACCTGGGCTCAGGGAGCCTGAGAGCTTTGTGGTCCTGGTCAGGACACTGAGAGCCCAAAGGCCACAGCTCTCAGGACCACATGCTGTGCAGTACAGGACAGATGACCTGTTGGCAGCACCAACACAAGGCCGGCCCTCACTCCTATGTGTGAGCTCTTCCTGAGGGCTCCCATTCATCCCTCTGAGGGTACTGATTACTACTATCACTCCTTCTTCCATCCAATACAATTCAGAAATAAGTTTTAAGTGCTGTGTTCTTAAATCATTTTCATTGGTTACATTTTCTATTGACTGTTTTGTAGAAATTCACGTGGGCCTTTTCTGTAACATTTCTCAAAATCACATCATAAAATTTGTTTTTTAGAATATTTTCTAGAAATACTCAAACCAAATTGTGAAAAACCTTACTTAATTTCTTTGCTAACAGAAAGCTACTTCCTTGGTGCCTCTACCAAGCCATCTGTCTGTGGCTCTCTGTCTGGCTTATTTGACACAGCAAGTCCATTCCCGTGTTACCATCCCTTAAGCCTACAGTAAACTTCGATTGGTCTATATAAGAAGAAGATTTGACTGAAGGATTGTCTTCTGGAGAGAAAAAAGATAAAGTTATAATACTTCAGCTGTTTCTCTTTCTCCAAAGACAGGTTAAACCGTGGTACTGAGTTAGCCATTGGGAAGTCATCCATGTGCCCACTATACGAAGGGGTGTGCTTAGTGGTGCTGTTCGGAGTCAGTGTATGCATCATTTTCTCCAGGGTTTTCCATGCAGGTCCCCAGAGAAGAGGAATGTGATATAGTAGTTCTTTCCCTCTCCCCAACTGTCCTCATACTGATTCAATAATCTAGTAATCCTATCTCACATAACTTCATACTTTCTGTGGGAACAACCCCAAAATATTGGGTCAAATTTATGTGTTATGAGGTTTCCAGACACTAGAATCTCGCTGGTGGCTCAGCCATAGATAGCTGTTGATTTTTCAGTTTGGTTCAGAACTGGTGCACAAATGTCATCTATGCTCACTGCCAGCTCCTTCTAGTTCTTTTTCTGAACTCACTTGGACTTCAGCACTGTTTTCTGAGAACACTTAGGGACACAATGGATAGGACAAACAAAAGCAATGGAACCGAGCCCACATTCAGGAGCTGAGAAAGCCCCTCTCTGGCAACAATTCAAGCTTGGAGGTGGGGTGGGGAGGAGAAGTAAAGAAGAAAATTGTTAAACCAGATGCCTACAATGTTGAAGAAAATTACTTCAGAAATTGGCAGAAATTAAGATATCATTTTCACATTGGGTTCACGTTGATACCCCCTTCTTAGCTGAGAATCTGGGCCATTTCTTCAAGGGAGATCTGCTAGTTTATTTGCTAAATCTCTGGCATCTGTGCTAGCAATGATCCAAGCAATCCATATAGGCAATTCTGCTTTCCAAAGAGAATTTATAAAGGAAGTTTGAATGAGTGAAGTGATAAGTATCTACGCAGGAAAACACTGGCTTCTCATCATGACTTGCTTTCTTTGATGTTGCAAACAAGGATAGGTGTTTGCAGTCTTTGGGGCTTTTCACAAATGGTCTATGGTCACAGCATTTAAGGAAGAATCAATACTTTTTTTTTTTTTTTTTTGCAGAAGTCACATGCTGCTGCAGATAGAGATTTGCTCAAAAGAAATGCACTGCATGTCCCTGAACTGTGTTACCAGGAATCCTATCACAATTTTATAAATGATGGAATGGAACAAATGTGAACTAGATGTGAAAAATAAGATCATCCTATTTATAGTGCCTTTTTATAAATCTGGAGAAAAATCACAACATAAATATGAAAAATCATGAAACTAACCCAGTTTACCATAGCCAGGCTTTCCAATATCTAAGAACAAACCTCAAAATTTGAAAATAAATATTTTACTTTCTTAAAGACAATATTTGAAGCTATTATGATTTTTTTAAAAAAGCAAAGCTATTTTTTAAAAATTTGTACTTTTTTAAAAAAAGAAAATGCCCTGTTGATTTATCTTAAGTAAGTGAAACCATTGTCATACCTAGAACATGGGATGCCTTGGACAAATGTGCCTATTTTAAAGCGTGTTCAACCCTGTATTCTTTTAAGCTTTTTACTTTTTATTTTTTGAAAGTTAGGTTAGGAAATGCTTAACAAATATTTACTGGCTGGTGCTTATGCTCCTCTAGTCCAATGAAATAATTCACAAAATTCTTATGTTTTATTCATTGATTAAACAGAGAGAATGAAGAGTAGGAAGGAAGGAAAGAGGGTGTGAGGATGGGTGCAGTTAAAAGGAGAGGAACTGACAGTGATCGTAAAGTCTGGAGACGCAAGTGTGATGATCGTGTTTGAAGCTTACGTAAACACCCAGCAAAGTCCACCAATTTGGCGCTCTGTGGAGCCTCCAGCACAGTTATTTCTAAACACGCCTTCCCTCGGTGAATTATACAGTCCTACTAAATCTACTATTTTTTTTTTTTACTATTTTTAAGCCATAACAAAGCCCACTGTGTGTGTGTTTTGGTTCTGCAACTGCTACTGGGGCAGTTATTGTTCTCATCCCCTTGAATTAGCGGTGGCTATGGCCGCGAGGGCCATCACTTCTGGCAACGACTTCACCGATGATGTCTGGGGTATGCGTGACACAGGACATGTTTTCCCCAACAACAGGAAGCTAGTCAAAGTCGTATGACCTCATCTCTTGAAAAACAGCCTGTATTGGATAGACGATGACAGAAGCTAGAAATACGTTTGTACATTGGAAGAGCTGTGGGCTCTTTGCTCAGAGGACCCAGAGAAGAGACTGCGAATCCTCAGGAAGGGATAAAGGCTCTGACTTAACAACGCTGCTGAAGAAAGAGAAAGAAAGAAATGAAAGAATGTGCTCATGATACTTTATAATGAGGCAGGCAGATGAAGGGAACTTTAAGCATTTAATCAGATAGAGGACAGCTCCTCTAGAAATACTAGAAATCCATAAGCTGGACACTTATTTCATATTTGGGGAAGGAATATCTGTTTATTTTCTTAAAATAGTAGAAGCATTCCTAACTTTGGCCATGCTTACTAGATTTATTCTGGGCCCTGCATGGAGATGGAAAAAGCCAAGCAACGTTGTAACTCTTCCCCCTTCCAATTGGTGTACTCTGGATAAAGTTGGCAAGAACAGGAACTTCCTCCATATGACACTGATAAATTGATTTTAAAATACTAGAAATCCATCTTCCTGAAAATACCCTTCCCGCTAAATACAGCCCTGACACCAGGGCTCTCAGGTGGTTGCAGGTGCGCTGCCTGTCTGCCTGCTCGGGCCTCTCCTCTGTGGTCAAAGGGTACTTTTCGGGAGAAAGCGAGACTTGGCCTGGCAGGCTCTGCTGTAGGGACAGGCCTGAGAGAGTCACAATATCTGCCTGGCAAGGGAACGGCTGACTCCAGAGGGAAGCGGAAGGACATTGGAATGCTATAGGAATTGTTTTGCATAGTTCCTGTCCTGGACAGAGCGTTCATTTCTTTAGAGATTTTCCATTACTTTTTTTCCCCCTCTATCACTGAGCTAAAGCCCCAGTTCCCAAACATCCTTACTGAGGGTCCATTTTGGGATAATGTGTCACTCTAGTCTTAAAAGGAGAAATGCCTCATCAACATGCATTCCTAGAAAACAAAATCTGTGGGTTTTTAGGGTGAGATAGCGAAGAAATTATACAACACTACTTTATCTCCTGGAAAAGCATTCCCAAACTCAAGCTTCTGGGCAGATAAACACTGGCCAAGAGCCAACTACTCGGTTAAGCACTAATCCCCCAGGTCATGGAAAAATGCCAGCAATGACAGCTTTTCCTGTGTGTTATCAGGTATGGACTCCACCCTAGAGTTCTGCTCAAACGATTTAGTTACTGAAAAATAATACAAAGAAGAAAGAAAAAGAACAGAAGCCTTTATATATTTACTTTCTCACTAGCTCTTAATTGAGTTTCTAGAATGGGGTAGAAGTATGAAATTCTCTCAGGTGGGAGTAATTTAGAGGAGGTGGCTGAGCAGGTAGGTCTGTGAGGGCATCAGCACGGCCCTGAGCTATTTATGCTGTCCACATATGCACACTGCTTTCTGTGAGACAGTGTCCGTATTTTTCATCAACTTTCCATTGCACCTAGGACACAGGGAAGGCTAAGAACCTTGACAGAAGACTTAAAACTTAGAGAGAGCGACTCTGCTGAGGAAAGACTGTAAATAAAGGTGGGATTTATAGTCAACAATTTGATAATGTGACCTGGTACAACACAGGAGTAAAACAGACAGAATGCACACAATGATATTAATTTTATTCATTTTGCTAATCATGGTAAGTACTTTGATTACCAAGTCAGTCACGGATCTTTCTGGTGCAGTTTCCTTGACGTAAACTATACTGTTCCAGGCATCTGGATGAATGCATGCTGACCTGATGCAAGATTCTTGGTGGAATCTTAGTCCTCCAGCCGGAGTGGAGGGTTCCTAAACATGGTGGGGATTGAGTAATGTGCATTAGGGGTGACATTCAATGAAATTAATAATAATAATTCACTGGCAATTTGATTGCTCTTACAAGCACAGAAAGTAGATAATTTCATGCCTCTCATCAGATGATTTTTTTCACGTAACTGTTGCCTAAGGGGATCATAATCATGAAATACCACTTATGTTAAGATAACAAATCTCATCCCACTAGGGATGAGGTGGGACTATAACAAGAGAAATAGCCCTAATGCTGGGTGTGAGACTTGACCAGTGTTCTTATTTCCCTCTCAACTGAAACTACAGCAGTTCTCTTTTAAGTATCAACAGCAGCCAGTATGAGTAAGCAAGCCTAAGAGGAATGAAGATGCCAGGAATGCCGACAATTCATTCATATTTTCATGCTAGGTGTTAGAATAACAATAATTTACTCTAATATAAAAGGAGCAGAAAATTTTTTATTCATAGCAGCCTTATTCCAAACTGGGAGAAAAATAAATTGGTATCAAATAGGCAAATAGGCAAACTGTGGTATGTTCATTCAATGGAATCTAATCAGCTTTTAAAAGGAACAAATTATTGACATGTAACAAAATGAATGAGTTTCAGCAGTATGCTTAGTGAAAGTCATCTTACAATTGTATAGACTGTATGATTCTATTTGTATGCAATTTTAGAATAAGAACAACTATTCTATAGTGGAAATGTTGCCACTGGTGGGTGATGATGAGAACAAAAGAGGAGAGGGCATAAGGAAATGCTTAGGCCAACGCTAGTAGTCTTCATAGGGCTTTGTGTTACATGAGTGCTTGCATTTGTCAACACCTATTGAATGGTACACCTAATTTGGGGCATGTGATTAAATTAAATTTTACTTCCAGTAAGAACCTTGAGTAAATACTGAACTCTGGGTAGAGATATGTATCATCAAATATTTTAGGGTAAAATGCACTCATGCACAACTTACAGTGAAATACATTAAAAAAAATTTAGATGGAGGCCCAGTAATGTAGCTAACACTAAGTCTGACTATCAGTTTCACAAAAACAAAGACAACAACAACAAAAAATATGGGTTGATAGGTGGAGAAAGGGATGGCCACCTGGAGGGATGTGATCAAACAACAATAATAAAATATCAATGGTACCATCAGCATATAAATTTCAAGTATTTTCATCATAGCTTTCACAGTACATAGGGATCAAAACCTATTTAAGCCATTATTCATTAGGTTTTTAATCACTGTCAGGTACAGTAAACCGAGACTAAAACAAATGTTACCAGCAAAGTGCATGAAATTAGCCTCTACATTTATTCATTCATTAAGCAAATATTTACTAGGTACATACTAGGTTCTTGACAAGGATATGATCCTGTGGAAAAAATATTTTAGTTTATGTGCTGTTGAAGCAAGCACTCTATGAACAAAATGAGGTGCCTGCTTCTGTAAATATTGTAATCTAGAGGAAAAGACATACAAATATCATCACACAAGGGCATCATTACTATGACTAAAAATATGAAGGCATTGCAAGGTATGCTGGTGCCTGCCTGAATCCCAGTGCCCTGATAGACTGAGGCAGGAAGATCACAAGTTTGAGCTCAACCTGGGCAACCTAATGACCTAGCAAGCACCTTGTCTCAAAACAAAATGCAGAAAGAGGTTGGGATTTAATTTAATGTAATGGCTTTTGGCTTAATCCTTACTGCTACCACCATCACTGATAACAACAACAACAGGACCTCTTGCTGGGCTAGATTTTACAGATATCCAAAGTTGAAATGAGCAACTTAACCCACCATTTGTGTAGCAGATTTACTGACTCCTGTCACTGTAAAAGACTTTTAGGACAAGTCAGTAAAAGGCAAGCCAGTAATTTATTAAAGGTACAGGATCGAGGGCCAGTGAGATAGCTCAGAGACTAAGCAGCTGCTTAAGCAAGTGCAGGGACTGGGGTTTGATCTCTGTTGGGGTTCGATACCAAGCACCACATGCTGTGCTGCCCCTCTGTACACTGAGTCAGCAACTGAGATCAGGAGTGGGAGTGCACACCTGGAAACCCAGTGCTGGGGAGGCTGAAAACAGGAGGATCACTGAGTCTGAGCTGTATAGTGAGACCCTGTACCAAATATATAAATGAAAAAAAAAAAGGTACCAGATGCACTCGAGAATGGAATGTGTATGCTCAGAGAAATGAGACTTCTTACAATTTGAAATTGAGAATAATATGTTTTTGTGGTGAGGGGATTGGAAAGCCCAGGAAGAAGTACCTCTCCTCAGTGCCACACAGGTATTCTATAGATATGGGTGTCTTGTTTGTTTTGCGATAGGTGATTTAAACATTTTCTGGATTCTCTCAGCCTGTTTCTTAGGGCAGTCTTCCTTTAAGTGAGGAGGGCTGCAAATACTCAGACTGGGAGAACAAACAGGAAGTGAAAACGTACTGGTTGTATCGCTAACAGAGGGACCCCACACACTACCAGTGCTGGAAAGGTCCTCTTTTCACTGGCTTTTGATGCTGTTACTAGCTTGGCTCAAGACCTTGCATTCGCACCGCTACAGTGGCCATAGGCATTCTAGGCTCAAAATATGCAGTTAGACAAGGTCTGAGCGGATTACCAGGCATTAAATACTTGATGAAACAAAAATGGCAATTTAATACCGCTGTATAGTCTCTCCTGCGGTGGAGACCCGAGCTGCCTCAGGGAGACAGGGAGGAATAAGATGTAGCAGCCTTCCTCTCCACTCTTTCATATCTCGACATTCACATTGCATTTTCTACCAACCTTCCTTTTAGAAGCTTTTCTTTCTTTTCTGGGGAAGAAGTATAGGAATACTGTGCTGCTTGGCACCTCTACACATGTATAAAAATTTCCCCTTTTTCTTAGAAATCCAATAGGACTCCTAAATAACAAAGTTACTAATTTAAAACTGTTTCATACACAGCAATGCCAGTTTCCAGCACAGCTGTCTCATGTAGTCACAAAAGCCACAGGCCTGCTTCTGTACCTCGAGTCTCCACCCCTTGCAGAGGTGGCGGGGACAGTCACTGGGGTAGCACAGTGCTCCTCACATCACTCCTTTTCTGGTCTCATCACATTTACTGCTTCTGTTTGGGTTTCCTGCCCACGCCGGTGGACCAGCCAAACCTTCTATTGGGTTGGACCACTCTCTTGGGCAGGATATCCACTCATTGTCTTCAACCAGAGCATGGCATCCTGCTCTAAAATCTGACCAAAGGTCCAAGGAAAAGAGATAGATGGCCATAAACTACTATTTACTCTTCAGAGACCAATTAACTATACAACATCACATTCTTTTGCACTGTCCAAGTCACTGCTCTTGTGCTCTGTAATGATTGAGCCACACCCTCGTCCTGTGTTTGAACCCTGCTTGAACCCTTGGTCACAACCCTGCTACCCTGTCAGTTTGAGTTAAATCAGAAGCTTCACTCTCTTGGGAGCAAGGCAGAATTGACCAAAACACTGGAAAGGTGCTTTGATGCATCCAGGGCTGGGGCAGTAGAAGTGAAGGTGATGTGGCCCGCAGCTGCTGGCCAAGAAGGTAAGGTTGGTTATAAGCAGCACAACTCTGCCTTACTGTACCTTGATCATGCTGTGGGGGTCACTCAAATGAAGGGTGACATTTTTTTCTCTTAAATTTGGACTAATTTATCCAGTGGTCCTGATCCTGGAGCTCAGAGTTGGTTCTACTTTAGGTGATTTTCATTCCCCCATCCCCTCATTCCCCTCTTACAGTAAATCCCATTCCAGAATACCCTTCTTTCATTGGTTTCCTGAAGCCTCTTGCTGCCATGAAACAGGCTTACTGTAATCAGAGGCACAGAGAGAACCACCTTCTTTCCTTTATCCCAAGTGAGTCTCCAGGTACCATGAAAAGTAACTGGAACCTAGGTACGAAATCATGAAGAAGCCATTCTTTGTTGTTGGTAGCACAGGAATACCTCACATTTTTTAAATTCTAGAATTGGGCTGGAAAGAGTATAGCAGAAGAAATTGGATCTGTGTAACAGAATAAACAGCATCTCAAAGTAGTCACTAAGCCTTGCCTGCTGTGTAGATGGCTTGCCATGTTCGAAACACAGCTCCTTTTTCTTTATTCATAAATATTTTCTGAAGGACTGGGGGCCTTTGTGTAGGCATCTCATTTTCTGGGTACACTCTTTACCCAGGTCTTCACATGGCTGATCCCTAAATATCTTTTGCACACATACACAACCTAGGTTGTTCCACGTATTACACTGAAGAAGTCCAAAAGCTCATGAGCAACCTGTAACTATCTGATACTTTGGACAAGTTTCATGCTTGGAATCTGGTTGAACCACAGAAAACTGCCTTTTGCAGGTCAAAATCGAAAATATTTGTGTAAAATAAACCCTTCAACCTTTTGCTGCGGTTGTTGCTGTCATTGTGGAGCTCAAACTTACAGCCTGCATATGGAAAGCGCGTTATCTACTGCTGAATGAAAACCCCCAACAAAAGCATGTCCTGTTAGCAGTAACTGCTGTCCAAGTGATAAATAGGCTCCAAGCAATAAATTTCTCCAAGTACTAAATGCCATTTACTATCTTTATAAGCAGCATTGTTGAAGTTTATTTAAATAACCCAATTGTTACTTCTCAACTAGAGAATACTGTTCCTTTAAAACTGCTCCAAATGGTTAAAAATGGGATAAGCTGTTGAGGAAGGGCCCCGTGATTCAAATGAACATAGCAAGATTTCTTAGGCTATTTCAGTTTATTTTGCTCTGGTGGTTTATGATAACTGTGGTTGGATGTTGTCACACATGTTAACCAATGCAGATTGCTTCTAGATAATTTTTGTGCATAATTTCAACTGCTTGAGCACGTGATGCTAGTTAGTTTTACCTATGTCAAAGAAGCACTAATGAAATAGTCCTTGTACATACTACCAGGTAGGTATTAGCATGCATTTTTGCTTGCAGTTGTTCTTAACAAATGTTTGGGAAGTCTACCAACATCACACTAGAGATGAGATCACTTTCAACTGCCATGGGTAGCATCTATTTTAACCAGAGCTGTTGATCCTCTCTTCTATGTCTCTGCTCTTACAAATTTTAACTGTCTCAGCTTGTGGTGATTCATCAATCAGTGTCTATCTACTCATCTATTTTTTTCCACCTTCCTGACTGTAGCCAGGTGTTGAAAAATCTCTACAGCAGAAACCCCCAGAGTTGCAGGAAGGCCTTAGACTGCTGTTTTGATGTGAGCTTCCCGTGTGGCTCTCAGCTTACTAACTTTGAGTCTCCTTCAAGGCTCATGTTTCAGAATCAGATCTCCAAAGGAAATTTTTCAAACTACCAACATATAGTCCTTTTAGAATCGGTATTCCTACTTATCTTAGCTATACTATGTCCTCGTTTAAATTGCTATAAAAGTATTTGCACATCTTTCAGAGGTATCTTTTCATTTCTTTAATAAGTGATGAATTCTTTGAGTGTTTTTCTGTTAGTAGTTTCCTATTATAAAAAGTTGCTGCCTGGGCAAGGTCTACAGGCAACAGAAGCCTGCAGGTGGCACCGGGCCGAGACTTCTTTACTATCTTGGCTAGAGCTACAGACCTGCTTCTCTCCTACGGCAGCCCTCACAGTGTGACAGTTCTGCCCCAGCCTGGACCCGTCCTAGTCCTACTCCTTTTTAAGGCTGGACCCTCATTCAGGAGTAGTAATTTTAATTTTATCACAGAAGGCTTCCAATGGTCTCCCAAACTGTGAGAAATCAGAATCAGACAAAAAGCAAACATCCTAAAAACGTGTGGTTTCAACATACAGGAATGATTACAAATTCTTATGTACTACTTTAAAATTGTCAGAGTTCTTCACACATATTGTACTTAATCCTCACAACACATCTTAGAATTGTTGAGGATAAGATCTGTATTTTGACCAGTGTCCTTGTGTTCTCAGTGTCATCACCATGTTTGGAAACAAGAGGACTCGGTAAGATTTGAACAAATGAATGAAAGCAAACTGACTTGGTCAGACCTCTAATGTAAAGAAAATTGAGTTCTTAGTTGTTATGATTTCCTCTGGTTCTCTAATAAGCTTGGATTTCATCTTTCTATAGAGAAATAGCCAGATCTATAGTGTATGTTTTTCTTTTTCTCTGAATCTAAAATAAAATCTCAAAGAGTTCTTCATATACTTTTCATTGTTAGTTAAGAATAACTTATTGCATATCAAAAGATACCTTTAAAGGGTTTTGAATGTATTTACCATGAAGAAATGATAAAAAGTTGAAGATGATAAAGATGTTAATTAACATGATTTTATCATACAACATATATGTTAACCAAAACATATACATTTGTATGTATGAATAAATAAAAAAAAATTTGCTAAAAAGGTGAAGACAGAAAGTGAGGCTTGCCCGACCCAGAGGGAGTGGAGCTGGATTTCCCCTGGGCTGTGTGTAGCATTAGTGTTGTCAGTTGTGCTCTCCAAAGTCCTAGGGCCTCAGCAGAGCATAACTGGAGGGCAATTGGTCAGGTTTCATAAAAAATAGCAGGAAAACAGAACCTTTGGGGTGAGATTATTACATCTGCACTAATTCATTTATAGTTTTTTGTAGCCAGAGCTGAACTCATAATAGAGTTTAACTCATAAAGTTAAAGCCATAATCATTTCACTCCTACAGTCTTGCTTTTTCCTTCCCCCATGGGGGAATCTATTCAAAATATTTTTTTAAAATTTCATTAATTCATTACAACTCTCAAGGAGCATTTGTTCTTCTCATTATGGAGAGAAAAATGAGAATCTGAGCATCTCTTCTAAGAACTTAATATTCAGTAATATTTTGTATGCCCCTGGGGACCCATGTTGGTTTATATAACTTGTGACTCAGCTGCGCTCTACATGAAGAGGCTTTCTACTCTTGAAATTGGTGGTTCCGGGTTCTGGTGAAGGCCTTACCGAACATTATTAGGAGAAACATCTATTTTGTGTGAAAACTCAGCAGACAACACATCAAAATATTCCTTTGCTTTCATGGAAAGACTTTTATTATTCTAATCTGCAAACCAAGGCAGGCAAGATAGATCAGACATTACAACTGACCTCAAACTTTTGTTGTGGGTTTACTAAGTAGGAGACATGACATGAACACACAGAGAACCACACGTCCCTCTGCAGACGCGGCAGAGTTTTATGTGCTGCGGCCCAAGTGCAAGGGTTGTATTTCATGCTTGCGTGTTTCCTTGTTTCTTGTTCATGGAGCATCCAGCGTTCAGTACCAACTCTGAGAGTCATATAAACAATTGAGAATTCTCCTCTGCTGGTTTCTATAAAAGTAACAAGGGTGTAGTTCCTGTTGTAGGTTTTTGTTTCTGCTTTCTCCTCCTTGAAGTGGAATGTTAGATTACTATCGCCTGCTCTTTCCTTCTTGAGCAAGTCCTCCATCTTCTCAGGACAGTCTCAGTGGGCCAAAGGACACTTACTCCACATCTGCATGGAATTTGTTGGGACTTAAGGAAGGAAGACAGAGCTCCCTGTTTAGTGTGTGTTCGGTGTGATGCCAAAACGAACACACTCTGGTCCATAGTGATCCCAGCCTTATCTTTAATAACTTTGAAACATTAGACAATGCATTAAATCTCTCAACTTTCTCACCTGTACCATGCGATTTAATTATGTATAAGTCAGGATAAGCTTAGATTTGCCCTGGTAAAAAGATACCAGATGTTTCACTTGTGTAGAAGAAAAATGTTTTTCACATGTCCCTCACAGAGTGGCAGAACATGGATCTGGATAGTCACTCATGGACGGGGCCAGGGAGTTAGCTCAGTAGAACAAGCACTTGCCTGGCAAGTGCAAGGTCCTGAGTTCAATCCCCAGTACTGGGGAAAAAAAATGATTAGCTGTTACTCAGACTCAGACTCTGTATTTCCCCAAATACTGTCCAAAACAACTCTCACCTCCTATTATTATTCATTCACAAACCTCTTTGTAAGTCCTTAGTTCACTGAGGACATTGTATATATCCATTTGTTTCAAGCAGACAATTACTAAATGATTTGCAGCTTGAAAATATAGACTTTCATCATTTTCGCTTCCAACCAGAGGTTTCTTTACCAGTTATTACTTCACTCCCAAACCAATACTACATGTTAAAATTATTGTATTTAATTAAATTATATCTATTATCAATATATATACATTATTAATAATTATTTAGTATTGTATAAATAGGACACAAAACTCTAATTACATGTAATAGTTTCTGTACCCATCAAGATCGTTCTATAATACCAAATAACTTCCTTTAAAAGTATAGTGCCTTAAATTAATGGAAGATTTTTGTCAATGAGGACACATTCCATTAAGTGTTGAACTTCATCCATGTCAGCCCTTCAAGGCTCCAAGCTCCCTGAAGTGGAGCCTTGTCAGCTATTGTTGGCTGCTGTGCCAAAAGGCAAAGAGAATTAATGTCCACTGTGAAGCTGTGGTTCTCACGTCACCTGAGGGCAGGGCACAGCCATATCCACCCAGTAAAAGAAACACCAGAAAGGAGCATCTTGCAAAAACTGGATGAAGAGCACTGATATCTTCCACAAACCAGGTAACCTTTCCATCTCTTCCAGTCATAAAATGACACAAGGATACTACTCTTGTATAGTTCAAAGAAATATTTCAGTGACAACCCTGGCAAACAGGAAGATAACCAATATGCAAGAAGGACATAGTTTGAGCTTTAAAGAAATATTCCTGGGTCCAGAAAGCCTGTGCAAGTTCAGGGCCTGCAAATACTCCCCAGTGCCAGGAAAGCATGATCTCTGCATTCAGCTCTGTCAACCTAGGGACTCTGTTTGTGCTTTGATTTCTCTGGGACAAGTGAGGTCAATTCTAGTAAAGCCCAAAGTAAGGATTAGAAAGGATATGGCCTTCTCAGCTGGTTGTCACCCATTGCATCGGCTGGCATTGACAGGAGTGAATTTGTTAGTAGCAATTTTCCACGTCCCTCCATTTCCCGGCTGTTCTGAGGGACTTGCTGTGACAGCATCATGCACAGAGGCACCCTTGTTTGGCAGTGGTGTAGGGTAATTTAAGCACATTGATTGATGGTCAGCCTGGAAACCACTGTAGCTTCATTGCATAAAATTTGCTAAGCTCGTGTTTTGACCCAAAGTACATGGCTAGTACAATGGGTAGCCAGCGATATTCTCTAGTCCTGTCATCTCTTTGTGCTTGCATTATGGAAAATGAGAAAAAAAAATAGATGTCATATTGTGATAAAATCTGCCGATGGTTTTATTTATAGTTTCAGATTTAAGCTTTTACTTACAGTCATTTGTTTTGTTTTGTTCCTTTTCTTTTCTTTTTTTTCATTTGTATATTTGGTACAGGGTCTTACTATGCAGATCAGACTCATGGTGATCCTCCTGTTTTCAGCCTCTCCAGCACTGGGATTACAGGCCTGTGCCATCACCCCCAGTTTCCAGGTGGGCATGACATGTAGGACTGGAGATTGAACTTGGGACCTTGCATTTGCCAGGCAGGTGCTTAAGCTACTGAGCTACCTCCCTGCACCCTACTTATAGTTGTTAATATTTGAGATCTTACAAATTTCCCCACTATGTGGCCATGATCTTCTAACAAATGACATGGATAATCACTTTAATGAAGCAAAGACTCAGAGCCTGAGGAAAAGAGAGTCTGAGTTTTGAGAGAAGAAAGGTTGTTGTTTCTGTGGCTGTCAGCTGCAATTCTTTATTTGGGGTCTTCTTGTGAAATCTTCCTTGCTCCTGATTCTCAATTATTTATTGAATTTAGTCTTCAGAATTTAGTCTTCTAGAGTAGAAGTTTTGGGTCAGCTTCAACAGCTTGTCTCTGCAGTTTTTTTAGCTGTAGCAGAACTTAGGACAATTATTTAATCTCTCCATACCTTAGTCTCTGTGCCTTGCTGTCTTCCTAACTGGACATGTTATTATTTATTAGACCCTTAGTCCACAAAATGCACCAAAACTATGCTGTACTATGGGTCCAGATATGATCTGATTCTCAGATTACAGTAATACCTTAGGTGTAATAATATTTTTCATCTGAATGATGAACAAGGAAAAGTTCTCAAAGTAGGTAATTTGAAGATGTTCTTGGAATGGATTCCACCTTATTTTTCAGTTTTCTGTGAAAATTTAAGTTCCCAGTGTTAATTTGTTTCTGTTTTCTTCATAAAGACTTGAGTGCATTCTAATATACAGTGAAACATGAAGTCATGCTGTAAGTATTTGACTCATTCTATTCTTCTCAATGACTTTGGGAGAAAAGAATTTTCCCTTACTGAAGGATTTCCTGCACTAGGAGCACAACTCTCCATAACAAAGCCTCGTGTAACTTAACATGTTATCTTAAACCACCTTCCAGCATGTATGGAGTCCCTTGTGACTGTCTCGGAGATAGCTCTTATTCAGTATGCATTTATTTATTCTATACCCTAGAGATGATCAAGATCCAAGGAGAAGACAAAGCTATGAGGAACAGTTAGAACTTAAACCAAAGAAAGCATTTTACTTAGAAATTTAAAAAAGATTTAAGGTAATTCTCTAAGGCCATTTGATGTAGGACGTAGATTTGGCCCTGCAGTAACAGTGGATTGATGTAAAGGAGGTTTATCTCACTTTCCTATTCCAGTGTAAACTGCAGCATAGCTACTTTCCACAGCAGTCAGCAGGGTGCCCGCTCCCTTCCACTCCCAGCAGCAGGTCCAGTCCTGCAACACTGCCCTTCTCCCTAGGATGTCAAACGGCTCATACAGTGCATGTTCCAGATGGGAGGAATGGTTGGATAACAATATTTCAGAAATGCATAGACTAAGTTACTGAAATGTAAAGAGCAAGACTATTTGAAAATGATTAATTTTAAGTTTATTTGGAAAATACTGGATGGAGCCAGGTTTTAACTGCATACTCCTAAGACAGATCTCACTTAATTCAATGGACACATTGACTCTAATACATTTATCTGGATTCTGCTTGCTGTATAATTGGAAGAATGGTGTGTTTATAGTTATGTTGGATTTATTTTTAGTTTTAAAAAAATTAGTGAACTTTATTAGTATAATTTAGGTATATACAGTGATTACATTCATCATAGGCATTTTGTACCTGAACATAAGACAATTTGATCTGTGTTTTCCTCACTCTTATCCCCCTTAACCCCTCTTCCCTTCCTTATTTACAAGGCTTTGATTGTTTCCATTTTATCCTTCTTTTATGACTTTTTTCTTTTCCCTTCCTTTCTTTCCACCGGCCCTTCCCCAGTTCCCTGTTCCTTTTGAGCAATTTCTTCTCATTTCACCATATCTTTGTGCATTTTAGTTCTCATTTACATTTTCTGTTTCTCACACCAGCTAGACAATGTGACATTTACACATGTGTGTCCGATTTATTTCACTTAACAGGATGGGCTCAAGGTCCATCCATTTAGTGATAGCTTATGTTTAGCTTTCTTTATGCAAAGTAAGACTGCATTACACAAAAACAAAAACAAAAACAGAACACATCTTTTTATCCATTTATCAGTTGATTGGCATTTGGGATGCTTCCAATATTGAGCCCTTAGAAACTGCTGCTATAAGCATGGGTGTACATGTATTGTTGTGCTATGATGCTTCTAATTCTTTTGGGAAAATACTAAGAAGGAGAATAGCTAGGTAAAATTGAACTTCTAGTCCTAGATTTTGAAGAATTTCCACAGTGGTTGCACTAGTCTACGCCCCCACCAACAACAGAGACTTGTTCCCTTTTCCCCATAGCCCCACCAGCATTTGTTTTTGGTTGATGTTTTTTATAGCAGCCATTCTTCCTGGAGTGTGATGGAATCTCAGGGTTTTAATTTGTCTCTCAAATGATCAGTAATGTTGAAAAAAAAAAAAAGTTAGTGTGTTTGTCATTTATACTTCTTCATCTGAGAAGTGTATACTCATCTCAGGTGCCCAGCTTTGAATTGGGTCTTTGAATTTAGAGATCTGCTTTTTTTTTTTTTTTATTTTTTTTTTTTTTTTTTTAGCTCCTTATATGTTCTAAATATTAGTCCTTTGTCTTAGAACAACTGATTAAAATTGTTCCCCACTCTGGGCCAGCCAGATACCTCAGTGGATTAAAGCACTTGCTTAGGCAGAGCTCAGGGACCAGAGTTCAATTCCCAACACCACAAGCCATGCCGTCCCCACCCCTGGACTGTGCTGAGACAGTGACTGAGACTGGGCGTGGTGGCATACACCTGTAATCCCAGTGTTAGGGAAGCTGAAAACACTGATCAGTGTTACTGATCATTTGAGAGA
>NW_004524741.1:327269-331597 GCF_000260255.1 Octodon degus
GACAGTGACTGAGACTGGGCGTGGTGGCATACACCTGTAATCCCAGTGTTAGGGAAGCTGAAAACACTGATCAGTGTTACTGATCATTTGAGAGACAAATTAAAACCCTGAGATTCCATCACACTCCAGGAAGAATGGCTGCTATAAAAAACATCAACCAAAAACAAATGCTGGTGGGGCTATGGGGAAAAGGGAACAAGTCTCTGTTGTTGGTGGGGGCGTAGACTAGTGCAAACACTGTGGAAATTCTTAAAAATCTAGGACTAGAGGTCCAATTTTACCTAACTATTCTCCTTCTTAGTATTTTCCCAAAAGAATTAAAAGCATCATAGCACAACAATACATGTACACCTATGAGTCTGATCTGTGAGTGAGACCCTGTAGACCCTGTACTAAATACAAAATACACACACACACACACACACACACACACACAACTAAATAAAATAAGATATTTCCTCACTCTTTGGGTTTGTCTTTTCACTCTTTGGTGATTTCCTTTGCTGTACAAAATCTTTTTAATAAAATGAGATAACAGTTTTTGATTCTCTGTACTATTTTCCATGCAATCTAGGTTTTGTTCATGAAGTTTCTGCTTACAACTACGTCTTCAAGAGTTCTACCTATTTTCATGCCCAGCCAATTTAGTGTTTCTATTTCAATATTAAGATCTTTGATCCACTTTGATTTTAGCTTAGTGCATGATGACAGACACAGATCTAGTTTTAGTCTTCAGCACTAGAAAAGTCAGTTTTTGCAAGTTCTGCTGTTTTCTCCATTTCAAATGTGCGGCTGTCTTCCAACTTCATTTCCCAGGGGGTGGAGCGCGGCCACTGAGGAGTCCATTGTGCATAGTTCCTGGTGGTGACGTCACTCTTCTGTGCTTCAGGGCACTCCTTGCTTCCAGAACAGATGCTTCCCATAGGGTCTGGAATCTTCACTACCCCTCCCTGTGCTAACCCTGTCCTCGTGACTGAAGGAAGCACTTTGAGAATTACATCAAGAAGTTTCATATTCCAAAACATAGTAACTTCCCACACTCCCAAATCACCTTTTATAATGAATTCGATTTTTTTTTCAAGGATGTTGTAAGTCTTTTGTTCTCTAATGATGGTCTACTAAAGACATGTTTATAGTCCGGAACAGATTGCTAGGGCTCAGGGGCCTTGGCCCACAGGTAAACATTTCACATTTGGGTGTGTGCTCTGTATTGCTCAAAATGGTGGCACTTGTACTCTCAGAATATGCAGATTGGTGACAATGGCTTTGCTAAAGAAATTCTCAAAAAACTTCCCCAAAGAAGAAATCCCCAAAGGTGAAGCTAAATGTTTCCTGATATGAAAAGATCACAGAAAAGCTCAGGAGAAAATTGAATAAGTGCAGAAATCTACAAAAAGCAAATAGAGGGAGATATGATATAGGTCATCCTATCATATCTGACCTTCTGGTGCGCAACACTGGACAAGGAGGGGAAGGGCGCCGAAAATTCCCTGGGGGACGAGATAGGGCTCCAGCCTGTCTCTTAGCTGGTTCCTGCTGAAGTGTTTGCGAAAATTGCTAGTAGGGAGAATGCTTGGACACATATAGCTTGTTTTCCTCTCTTCCCTTGTTCAGGATTATATTTAACTCCTAATCAGGAAGAGGCCAAATATTTTTAAGAAAATCTTTCATATTATGTAACTAACTTTCCACCAACTTTTTCTAATGTCTTCTAAATCTCTATGTCCCAGATTTATTTTCCTTTCTTGCTGTTCTACTTTTAGGTTGTCTCTCCAATTGTCATGGCACATTAGCTGAAGAAGCATTAAACCTGGAGTCAGAAAACTAGTTCTATGTGATTTGGACATGGGGCTTAACTTCCAGCAGCCATAATATTCTAATCTTTAAGTGAGAATTGTAACATATGCCTAGCTCTCAAGCATGTTCTGAGCAAGTGTGCATGAGTCTGAACTCATTTTGTAAATTGCAAAGGATAAACAAATATTAGTTTCCTTTATTTTGGCTTAGGGGGAAATAAGATCTTGATTTTATTTGATGATTTGATCATTGAACAAAATGCTGATTCTGGAGCTAGACTTAAACTTATGATCCTCCTGCTTCAGCCTCCAGAGTGATGGTACTACCTGGATGCACCTTGATGCCCAGGTTGTTGTCCTTCAGTTGAGCATCTTTTTTTACAGCATCATTCTATTTGAAGAGACACATATCAGAAATTGTGGCTTAACTCAGAATATGCCTGCTCTGTTCATGGTCTTTTACCCACATGGAAGGAAATTTGGTTTGTAAAAGAGGCATGTACTCTGCCAATTGGGAAGGGCTCCAACACTGATAAAAATCATTAACTCCATGACCTTCGCTGTATTTAGGGGGTGTTCTCTTGGGAGTCCTAATATAACATGTCTTGATTGGACATTGTGAACTAACATCCTCATCATTCACATTTAGAACCAAATGACTTCCTTTTGGCATTTTCACAGTGATTTGGTAGCTTGCCATGATATTATGCATTGTTCAGAATAATTTTCCATGTTACCAGGGCTGATTTCCCTGATTTACACCTATTTGTAAAAGTTGGCTCTCAAAATAGGTAGAAAAGTTAGGAAGATAACAATTTTATAGTAAGCTACTTCAAATAAGGAGCAAGGGATTAAATTTATGACATAATGTTGTCAATTAGTAAAAACATGGCCTTCATGTACATAGGTTTTGCTGACAAAGTTCTAGCAAATGTCATACTACCTACCACTCCCTAAATTAAAAAATATCTTGAGGCCACTGAGATGTGGTGTGGTGGTGCATGCCTATAATCCCAGCACTGGGGAGGCTGAAAACAGAAAGATCACTATGAGTCTGAGCTGCATAGTGAGACCTTGAACCAAATACACACACACACACACGTGCGCGAGCACGAGCGAGCGCACGCGCACACCACACACACACAAGATAGTGGTCCACTCCCTAAAAATATGGTGTTGTGATTTATAACAAATCCACTCAAGCATGTACTTTATTGAGGTGCTGTTCCTTCAGGCTCCCTGCTTAATGAGTTACCCCTCTTGAATTTTAAGAATCATAATTGAAATGATCTATAAGGAACATACATTGAAATACCTAATTGCAGCAATAACTGATGGCTTCCTTAGCTCAGTGTTTTAGATTAAAATGAAAATATCAGATAAAATCTACATTTTGTTGAATGAATCTCAACTATATAACAGGAGCTGTGCCCTACTTCTATCTTTTATTACAGTTTTAAAAATCCACACCTTGGAGAACATAATAAAATAGAAATTGTTCGGGCTTGCTGATTGATTTCCTGCATCCTTTAAAAGGATTTTTTGGTGTGTGTGAGTGGTTAGTACTGCATTTATTTTCCTACAGTTAAATTTTTTATAGCTTCAAATTTGCCTTCAAGTTAAGCATGAGCTTAGAACTGGACCACTTAGCCCTTTCTCTTCTTGTCTCCTCCCAGTTAAAAGTGCTTGCATTTCTTATGGCCAGCATTCTCTTTGATCTGCAGTTGGGCTCCCCACACTCAAGCCTCAGCACAATCTGTCATTTTAGCCTTCTTCTGGAAGATGGGTTTCGTCTGCCTACCAAAGCCACCCTGATTCTGATCATATCGGCTGATGCTTGCCACACTTCTTCAGGTTTTAGGTACATTTACCATCTAGGTGGTAGAGCTGTCTTTTCGATGAAAACAAGAAACCCGGTGACCTAACTCCTCAAGCTGTTTGCACCACCGAAAGGAATTCTTGAGGCTTGTAGCTGGCCTGTGCTACAGTGTGGTCTGCATTAGTGTTGCTGGCACTAAATCCATTTTCAGCTTCAATGTCCACCTTTATTGCCCTGGGATGATCCCTTCCATGAACAGAGACTTTTAACAACGGTAATAACAAATTCTTAGGTTTGCCAGCTGTATTACTCAGAATTCTAGAGCTGATTCTTCCCTAAATCTACTTTCAGTTTTATTTGTCTCAGTTCTTAGCAACACAGAACCTAAAGGGGTGGCATTTGCCACCTCAGCATGCAATGTCTACCAGCAGCTGTTGATAAGGTGGAGTGGCCACACCCCTTCCAGGCTTCATCTGACCTCAGGTACCAGTAACTTCTCTGAAAGTGGTGGAAAGAGCTTCTTTCAAGCTCATTAAAAATTGAAAACTGCTCTCTTACTGAACCCATAAATGGAAAGTCTCTGGACAAACTCATTCATATGTTCTTTGGACTTATAAGAGCAATTATTTTCAAGAGGGAATTTTTTTTTTTTATCTAACTAACTTATTTTTTTTTCAAAGTTTTATTGATAAACAGCAATGAGACAGTTTCAA
>NW_004524741.1:338277-345922 GCF_000260255.1 Octodon degus
CTCCACACACTCACCGGACCTGGGCTAAGACTGGGTCTGGGGGTTTCCGGAAGTCGGCAGAAATTCCTACTAGGCGGGAGGGGTGGGGACGTACGGCGGAGTGGTGGGGGGCAGCCCGAGGGGGCAGGAGAGGGTCCGGCCCACTCTGTGCCTGGGCTGGGACTGGTCTCGCCGGCGCAGGGTAGCAGGAAGCTCTTCACACACTCACCGGACCTGGGCTAGGACTGAGACTGGGGGTTCCCGGAAGTCGGCAGAAATTCCTCTTATCTAACTAACTTCAAATTGAAATTTTACTGTAAACTGGGATCTTTTCTTAGTGCCTTATGTATATAATCCTGTTTCATTCTCACAATGATACACAAAATAGGTCCTTTAAAAAAAAATTCCTGTTTTGACCAATGAAGTGCTGGTTTTCCAGGAAGATGGCAGAGTAATGAGCAGCAAAGGATGAGCCTTTCTGAGATATGGTGTCCAGACACTGGACACCAAAAAGAGGAAGAGAAGAAGGAGATAAGTGGGTCCCTAAGACTCAAGAAGGATCTGAACTGAGAATTGAAGACCATGGAGAGAGCAGAGACAGAAGTCATTGGAGGAGGTGGCAGGTGGCTCTTTCTCCCTGAGCCTGGAATAGCCTCACTGTGTTGGAGGGGCAGTTCCAACAGATGCACAGTGACTCCTGGCAACCTCAGAGGCCCCATGGAGAATCACAGCAACAGAGTACAGCAGTAGCCACAGTGGACTACAGTGGTTATTGAGTTATTTGGGTTCAGATGTCCCCTAGTAGAGGGCAATTGGCTGGTAGCCATTGTGGAGAGGGGTCAACTGAGCACAGAACTCAGAATAGCTGCAGGCTGGCTCCATCTAGTGGCTCGCAGTGACAGGATCAGAGACCAGAGTACAAACCAACAGGAGGAACATGGGCTGCTGCAGGAGTAACAAATTTGGTTGTAGCCACATAGCCAGAAACTATGCTGATCTTCAGCAGAATGCTGGGATTATCCACTAGCCTGCCATAAAGCTATAGTTGCCTTGCTGGGATCAATCAACCTGGACCTGGACTATGTCTGCCCACATTGCCTGTCCATGACAGCAGAGGCACACCTTGAAATTATACTTTTTTCTCCTTTTTTTGCTCTCTCTGACTGCTTGTTACATTTGACTTCAGGTACCAGTGGTTTCCCCAAAAGTGGTGGGAAGAGCTGCTTCCAAGCTGATTACAAACTGCAAAAGCCCCCCCCCCCTTTTTTTTCAGGATCTCACTACCCAGCTCAGACTGGTAGTGATCCTCTTGATTTCTGCCTCACTAGTGTTGGGATTACAGGTGTGCACCACCACGCCTGGAATCCATCTCCAGCTCAGCATGCCTGGGGGTGGGGACAACAGCTTGTCGTGCGGTGCCAGGGAGCAAACCCTGGCCCCTGCCCTTACCTAAGAAAGCTCTCAGTCCGCTGAGCTATACTGCCAGCCCTGCAAAAGCCCTTTTATGTTCAATTCATAAAATAAAAGTCTCTGGATAAGATTATTGAATAAATCTCTCTCTCTCTCTCTCTCTCTCTCTCTCTCTCTCTCTCTCTCTCCCCCCTCTAATCTTTTCTCAGTTATTTGTTCTTATTTCTATATGAATATGAACATGGTTTATAGTTTTGTTGTTATTCTTCTGTTGTGTTCTTATTTTCGTCTCTTCATTATCTTTTTCTTTCTTTTTTTTCTTTACCGGTTTCCCCAGGTTTGTATGATCTTCCTTTGTCCTCCAGCCTTGCTTCTAATATCCTCTTATATTACTCTATTGCCCCCATTCCTTTTAAATTTCTTGTCTGAGGGTAAAATTGTCATATAGAGGGCATAATTACTGTATAAAATTTTCTGATTTGTTTTAGATTTTGTGATATAACCACAAATCTAGTTCATACAATCAAAGATAACAAGTTAATAGTTACCTCAGCTTGTCATTTTCTAGGCATTGATTGATGTTATTGTTACTGCTGACCATATCACTTTAGACAATGTGACATAATTGTTCAAATCAGTTCTTTCTATATAGAAAAACTGAAATTTCCTAAGCATCATAAAAAATAGTATAGGCCAGTGACAAAGAACCAGGGGCAGGGAAAAATGGACAGAAACTTCTCAATCCCAATAAATTGAAGATGTAGGATCCTGCCATAGACTTAAACCCAAAATCCAGCTGTTCCTGGAAGACTTCTGAGAAATAACCATTTCTTACAGGTTTTAAATACTAGCAATAAAGCTGCCCACCATATGCAATTTGCAAGCATCAACCAAGGAATAAAATTTTTAAAAAGAAACAAAATTATAAGTTATTTAAATGAGATGCAATCACAGACTTCCAGCTCACTAAAAGAAAACCCATGGGACAATGCGGTGGAACAATCTAAAAGTCACCAATCTAGACTCTCTGAAGCAGTAACAGCAAAAGTGACAAGGCAGGTTAACAAGGCTCTAGAAAATTTCAAATTCAAAATGATTTCTCACGTAACTATAGAGATGATGATCATAATGAAAGCCATGTTTAGTGACTCTAGAATAAGATACAGATTAAAAAATGGAGCAGTTTAGGAAAATGATAAAAGCTATGAATGCCCAACACAGGAAAGAAATGGAGTCCATAAAACAGATTTAAACAGATAGACAAAAGATTCAAAATTCCACTGAAAGTACATGCAGCATAATGCGCCAGTGGGAGGACAGAATTTCAGATACAGAACAGAAGATTGCTCTTAGTGATCGTGAAAAGAAAGATTTCTTAAAAATAACAAGGGATCATGGGAAATGAAGCCAGCAGC
Source organism: Octodon degus (assembly GCF_000260255.1). Lineage (NCBI taxonomy): Eukaryota > Metazoa > Chordata > Mammalia > Rodentia > Octodontidae > Octodon > Octodon degus. The sequence continues at coordinate 341,082 of NW_004524741.1, forward strand.
TGTTGGACTATGCAAAGAAGAATAACAAAAGATTGATCAAAGTCAATAAAAAAGCATGAAATGGCACAAATAATAAATTTTATAAAAACCTCTTTACAGAAGTCATGGCAAAAAACTTCTAAAAAGGGAAAAAAATTTGACATATAGTTAAGTGAGGCATATAAAATTCCAATTAGCCATGATGAAAATAAATCTATGGCAAAGCACATAATGGTCAAGATTCCAGAAATTCAACATAAGAAAGGAATATTAAAAGCTGTTAGAGAAAAGAAACACAACACCTATAAAAGAAAGTCTGCAAGAATCAGCAGTATTCTGAACACAAACCCTCAAAGAGAATTTGGAGTGAAATATTTAAAGCCCTAATACAAAACAACATCCAAAATAAGATTGATGTACCTCAAAATATTATCTCTTAAAATTGATGGAAAAATAAGTTACTTTCATGACAAAAATGCCTGGGGAAATTAATAAGCACCAAATTAATGTTCAAAAATGTTTGAAAGATATTCTAGAAAGAGATAATAAGGATTACAAATCCATGAACACTGAAACAATTATTCCACCAAGCAAGGCAAGTAATTCAACAGGGGTGACTAAAATGGAGCCCAAAACCAGAAAACTAGCATGACAAGGATGAGTCAGTACCTATCAGTTATAAATATCAGAGTTCATGGTCTCAATTCACCAATCAAAAGAAACAGTGGTGCCCACTTGTAATCCCAGCACTTGAGAGGCTGAGGCAGGAGGATTGTCATGAGTCTGAAACAAGCCTGGGCTGCAAAGTAAGCTCAAGCCTAGTCTGAGCTGCATAGTGAGGCCCTGTCTCAGAAAATAAAATAAAATAATAAAATAAAATAAAATAAAATAAACAAACTAGCAGAATTGCTCAAGAAGCAAAATCCAACTACATGCTATACACAAGAAACACATAAATCAAAAAGAAATACATAAACTAAAAGTCAATGCGTAGAAAATACTACATGTGAGAAGAACCCAGTAAAAGCAGAAATAGCTATTCTATTTGTAAGCAAAGTAGATTCAACCAAGAAAGAGACTTAAAGGCCAATCTCCCTAATGAACAGACACAAAAATCCTAAGCAAGATACTGGCAAATAGAGCACAGCAAATTGTGAAGAAGATTATACACCACAACCAAGTAGAGCTCATCCCAGGGATGCAGGAATGGTTCAACACAAGAAAATCCATAAATGTAATGCATCGTATTAACAGGGCCAAGGACAAAAACCACATGGTCCTGCCAATAGATGCACAAAAAGTGTTTGACAAAGTTCAACTCCTATTCATGAGAAAAAACCCTATAGAAATTTAGAACACATAGTCTTTATCACAATTTGATAAATGTCATCTATTACAAACCAACAGCAAATATCATGCTAAGTGGTAAAAAGCTGAAATGTTTCACGCTAAAATCAGGAATAAGACAAGAATTCCCAGCATTCCTCCTCCTTGTCAGTATAGTTCTGGACTCTCTAGTGGTTAGGATTCGGCATTCTCATTATAGTTCTGGACTCATTAGACACAGCAGTCAGACAAGGGAAAGAAATAAAAAGAATAAGAATAAAAAAGGAAAAAGTTAAATTATCATTATTTGTGGATGACATTATACTCTATGTAGAAGATCCCAAAAATTCCACCAAAAGAATTCTAGACTTAATAACCAAATTTACTTACAACAAATTCAATACTCAAAAATCAGTAATATTTCTTTTTTTAATTTTTCTGTTACTGTTGTGGTATCTGGCACCATTTTTTTAAATGAGCTTCTTAATCATCATCTGGAAAGAAAACATTCTAGAGTAATATCATTAAAAACAACTTTGATAAAGCATGGTCACTACTACATACCATAAAGCAGGTATGAGCTATTTTACAATCACAGAAGTGTGATACAGTATTGTCCCACATCTATAATACTAAAGGCTACAATTAAAAAGGCCTATTTCAGACTTGATTCTATTTTTCTAGCAGAGGGACCAAAGGATGATTTGACACAGCTCTGTAAAGAAGTGCACCTTCTTAGATAGCATTTGCTTTCAATAACAGCACAGTTTATTCACTGTCTTCATGAACACCAGATAAAAACCATTTTTTAAAAACTGGGGCAAAAACAAGAAATGAGGGGGGAGACTTATACGAATGTGAATGAGTGAAGGCAAGCAATATTCAACCTAACTAGCATTTTATCAAATCTGAAAGGTAACAGCTCCACTGAAGAAAGGAGATGCCAAGTAGTAGTGCTTAGGAACTTCGGACCACAACCAAAACACCACCTCATTTCAAAGAGAAGTAGTAGGCACACATCACTCATTTGGGTATGTTCGAGGGTGCTGACATCAATGTTTAATCATCTGCTTGCTCATTCAGGAAGAAGGGAGATCAATTACTACTGTACTCTGATTTTGTTCAACCCAATCACCATGTTACAAAAATAGCAAGCTGCTGTAGGAAAAAAAAAAATAAGGCTCCTCTATCCAGCACCAGTTATCTGCAGTTCTTCACCTGGAAGCCTACAAACGCTATAACCGTACCCGAAGAATGCAAGGGAGTGAAGAAACTATATTGACTGTATTAGCTAGGACCTGCCATAGTTCAGGCTGAGCTATTTCCGTGTGGTGTTATTTTCCTATTTCTGGGCTTTCATTTAAATATGAACAGTTTTAGGTCAAATTGTATGCACTTATAAAGTATATGCCTGTATTTGTCTACAAAATTCTGACAGAAGATGCATGGCCATCAACAAAGTGAATGTAAAAATCGATGGTATTTCTTCACACAAATAACAAATTCTCTGAGAGAGAAATTAGGGGAACAACATCTTTTATAATATCATCAAAAATAAATATGTAGGAATCAATGTAATGAAAGTAAAAGACTTGTACTTCTAAAGGACTTCTAGAACACTACAGTACTCTGAACAAAAAGAAAATATAAACATATCCCTTGCTCTTGGGTAGAAAAGAGCAATATAGTGCAAATAGCCATATTTCCAGAATTCTTATACAGGCTTAATGCAAACTCAATCAACATTCTAATAGCATATCTCATAGAATTAGAGAAAACAATCCTAAACTTCATTGAGAACCCAGAATAGTGATTTAGAATAACAAAGGAAATTCTGAGCAACAAAAGCAAGTTGGGAACATCATAATCCCTGAACTGAAACAATTCTGTGCAGCTACTGTGATAAGAGCAGTATGGCACTGATAAAAAAAAAAAAAAAAAAAAAAGCTGGCAAGATAGCTCAGCAGACTGAGTGCCAGTTTTGGTAAGCACAGGGAGCAGTGTTCGATCCTCAGTCCCGCATCGGACACCAGCCCTGCCCCTGAGAAGCACTGAGCCAGAAAAAGAGTCCAGGCATGGTAGCACATGCCTGTAATCTCGGTGTTGGGGAGGCTGAAAACAGGAGGATGACTATGAATCTGAGCTGCATAGTTGTCCCGAACCAGCGGGTCAGTCAACGAAGGTCATCTGGGAGAGGAGTGGGGAATTGAAGAGGGGATAAAGGACAGGAGATGCGAGAAATGGAGACAAGACAGGATTCTGATCAAGTCTCCTTTATTCAGGGGAGGTGCTAGGTATATATAGTGGAGGCATAGGGAAATGACGTCAGCGGGTAAAAGGAGCGAGTAACTAGGTAACCGGGCTATGACAGGAAGTCCCACCTCCTGGGCATAGCAGGAGACTTATGGGAAATAGGCGGGGTAAGAACTGGGAACCTAGCTCATCAGAGGTAGGGGAGGAGGAAGTCAGCGTCACTAATGATGCTGATGCACCAAGAGAATTTTACAGGTCAGAGGCACTCAGGTGACCATTAAGGGCTATATGGCATGGAGTCATAATGTGGTAGACTCACAGGATTAAGAAAAAGATTCACTTGCAATAGTATTGGAGGCCTGGAGTTATTATGCCTCCCACACATAGTGAGACCCTGTACCAAATACTGAAATGAAAAGAAAAATAGCAAATCTGATGATCAGTAGAACAGATTCGAGGATGCAGAAATGACTCTAGACACATTCAGCCATCTTACTTTTGACAAAGGAGTAATATATCTTCGCTGGAAGAAAGCCTCTTTAATAAGTGCAAAAACTGGCTTTCTATATCTTAAAGATTAGAATTAGACACATGTACTACACTAAAATCAAAATGGATCTAAATACTAAAACAAAAACATTAACTGTGTTGGAAGAGAAAATAGGTAGAACTCTTGAAGACAATGGTGTAGGAAATGAATTTATGAACAAAACTCTAGTTTCCCAGAAACAGTCACAAAGAACAACTGGAATGTCATCTTATTAAAAATCTTTCACATGGCAAGAGAAACCACTAACTGAGTGAAGAGACAACCCATACTGTAGGGAAAATTTTTGCCAGCTATTCCTCAGGCAAAAGACCACTGTCTAGAATAAACAACTCAAAAAGATCAAACCCCCTAAATTTAAAGACCAAACTCAAAAATAGGCACCTGAGAAGGGATAGACACTTCTCAGATGTAGTACAAATGACAAATAAATATATGAAAAAGTTCAACATCACTGGTTATTTGTGAGAAATAAATTAAAATAATGCTGATATTTCATCTCACTACAGAAAAAAGTGACTATTATAAAAAAGCCAATCAATGATAATGCTGGCAGAGCTGTAGGGGAAAAAGGACACTATTCAACTGTTGGTGAGAGTGGAGACTGGTACAACCTCTATGGGAATCAGTGTGGGGATTCCTCAGGAAACTAAGACTAGAGGTCCCATTTGACCTCGTTATCCCCCTTTTTGATGTCTTCTCAAAAGAATTAAAAGCATCAAACCACAGGAATATA
>NW_004524741.1:346022-350622 GCF_000260255.1 Octodon degus
TGCCCACATATATAGCAGCCTAGTTTGCTAAAGCTTACAGCTTCCATGCCCATAAATGATAAAGAAGATGTATTTTTATACAGTGAAGCACTGCTCAGCCATAAGGAAGGATAAGCTGGAGACATTTCTAGGCTAATGGACAGACCTTGAGCCCATAGTGTTAGTGAAATAAATCAGACACATGTGTAAACACTGCATAAGAAACTGAAAGTGGAAATAAGAACCAAAACATATAATAGATATGGTGAAATAGAAAGAAAATATTCAAATGGGAAGGGTAACTAGAGATGGGAATGGAGGAAAGAAGAGAAAATGATGAAGGAGAAATGGAAACAAAGTTTTTGTAAATAAGGAAGGAAACAATGGTTGAAGGAGGATAGCAGAATGCGGCAAAGGAGAATCAACTTAGGTCATGTACAGGTGCAAAATATGTATAGTTAATGTGATCAGTATGTATGCCTATGATGCACCAATAGCTACAATTAATTTAAAAAATAAAAATTCCTGTTTTATAGAGAGGGCAACTAAGGGATGGGTGCTTAAGAAGCTGTTCAAGGTCATGCAATGAGCATGGATCTTGAATTTGAGTCAAGTAGGTTTCAAAACTGATGTTATAAATATGGACAAATACAGCAGAATACCAGGTGTCTCTCATTTGTCTACCAAGTACGACTATTAAATCATATTTTTAGTCACCTCCTTAAACTGAGCTACTAAAAATACTTTCAGATATGGCATTTTCTGACCTGCTATGACACTTTTAGGAATTTACTTTGAATAAATGTGTAAAGCTGTAAAAATGAGATAGATGAAGTGAAAACCAAAATTTTAAAAACTTTGACTGGATATTATGAAATATTATTTAGCAATTTGAAATAATGATTTTGGTCTGCATTTACAGGCATGAAAAGATAACCTCCATGTATTACTAAATAAAGAAAAGCTACAAAGATATGAGCATAGTTTTATCCCTTTTTTAGAAATTACATCCTTATTTTTAAAAAACCAGAATATGGCCTTTGCACATAAGTGGCTTTCCAGACCAACTTAATGTGGTAAAAACATCTAAGATCAGTACTGGATGTCATAAGGGTTTCTACTTTACAAAAATGGGAACTGCCAAATATCATCTATGAACACAGAAATATTTTCCCATTTGGTTATATAATCCCCACGTGGTCATTTTTGCTTATGATTGGCTATGAGTCCACTACGGTAGAAGGTATGAGACCATTGTGAGCCTTAATTCCTGTGACATGTGGGTGACAGTAAGAGCAGGGTGGGCAGGTCATTCTTACTGCATGTCAGACATAGCTAAGCCACAGAAATTCTAGGAAAAGATTGATTTAGGTGGTGTTATGAATTCTCAGGCTGTGGGAATGCCAATGGTGTGACTCCTAAGAAATCTTCCTGTGCGAATTCTGCATGAAAGAGAGTGGATGACATGACAGGGGGCAGTCCAAGTCTGTGATCAGGATCATACAGTGTAACTTTCTTAGCATCAGCCTCAAGGAATGATGTCAAATTCCTGAGATTTGGCCGGGGAGATGGCTCAGTGGAATAAGCCCTTCCCTGGCATGTGCAAGGGCCTGAGTTCAATCCCCCATTCCACCAAAAAAAAAAAAAAAAAATCGTGAGATTTTACATTGTTGTTCTCAATTAACCTCCTTCATCATGTTTCTGTTCTTCTCTTATCCTATTGTCTACATGAGTTTCTTCTCTCATTTCTTTCCTATTTGGCCACTCTGTCTCTGCCCACTGCATTTGCAGGATGCTTATTTAAGATTATGTGATTTTTTTCAAGTGGGCTCACATTGTTGCTAACAATTATGGTGCATACATACTGGGATTTTTTTTTTTCCCACTATATTCTCAGAGATGGAGGAAGTGGAGTTGTGGGCATTGCTGGACAATCTTGCAGCTCTGAGTCATACTGCTGCTTTCTTGAGTCGAGTCATAGTTCTAATTTAGGTTGGATAATATTGCCCTCTTCTACTTTCTCCAAACCAGAACTTCACATTCAGAAAGATTTGTTTTCCTCTCTGGTCACCTGACATTATTTCAGTAACTTTCTTTCAATTTGCCTGTGGCCATGCTGATACTATAGACTGAAAGCAGACAAAGTTGTCTCAGTTTAAAGATTTGTTGACTGCGGAATGCTCTGACTAAAAGTGATCTCATTGCCCAAGAGGCTGAATCAGCGAAATGTGCATCAATGTGCGGGAAAGAAGTGCGCCTCTCCGCAGGAATTATGGCGTCGGTGATCTATGAAAATGGGTCTCGCAGTCACGAGAGAACCCCAATGAGTTTCTTTCTGTGCTTTCATGACCTTCCCCTACACCCACCCCACAAAAATGCTTTATATCCTGTCAAATTTGCTCTCACATCTAAAATCAAGATAAATTCTGTGCAAGATAAATATACAGCGTGCTCTTAAAAATAAGTCTTAGAACTGATCTCATTTGTTGTTCATGTTCAAGCAGACATGATTTCCTATCATATTGCTAATTCATGAAGTCCCTCACCTGTCTTCAATAATTTTCAAATAGGAAAAAAAAAAAAAAGCAAAAAAACACCTATTTGTTTCCTGTGGAATACTTCAGAGATGACCTCTCAACTCTACATTTGACTTAGAGAAGCAGTGAAGCAGGGCTTTTCCAGTTTATGGTTGAACATTCCAGCTCTAATCATCTCAGAGGGAAAAGGGGAAAGTGAGATGCGACAGCATATTATAACAGCTTTTCATTGTTTGGTTGCCTGCTTGTTTTTTTTTCTGTCTGTATATTTCCGAGGAGGAGAATTTTTCTTGACTAAGCCCTAGGAACCTCACCTACCTGTTCACGTGCTGCTTTCGCAAGGACAAGGCCTCCATGCGTGTGGCATGGTCGGAAGGTGTGAAGCGGTGCTCCCTCACGCTCATGCGAGCGCTCACTCGCTTACTCATGTCGCTTATCCCGCAAACGTTTACAAAGCCTTGTCTATAAATCAAACAGTGTAGGCTGGAAAGTTTTTTATTTAAAAAAATTAAAATATACGTTGTTACACTGAAGTGGAGGGAGTTATCAAGTGCACTTCTTCGTGGCAGGTCAGAGAAGTCCCCATGGGGTTTTTGGCTCTAGAACTATGAGAAGGAATCTGCAGGATGAGAGGCTGGGTGGAGTTTGGCAAGGAAAAAAGTAGGGAATAAATACGTATCTTGTTACGGCCGGCACACTCCTGGAAGCGATCATAGACCCGACACAATTTGGAGGTTGGTTATCTTTAGAGGGATGCATCTAGCTGAGAGAAATAAGTGGGCCATAGACAAGACAGGTTTTAATAATTTAAGTTTGTGCTGACTTTAAGGGCAGAGAGTATTCTGCAGACGCCAATTATATTAGGAGATAAAAGACTACTGATGCCTCTGTTTGCAAACCCTACAACTGATTTCTACCATCAATATATGCTACATTATTTAATTTTTTTAATTTTTAATTTTTTTTATTTTTTGCAGAACTGGGGCTTGAACTCAGGCCCTTGTGCTTGCCAGGGAAGTGCTTATTCCACTGAGCCATCTCCCCGGCCCCTTCGTTATTTAATTTACTTTAGTGTAGTTTACATATATTAATGATGCCTTAATGGTTTTTTAAGAGAATACAAAATAGTAAAAAAAGAAAAAAAAAGAAATGATACAGCATTTCACTAAACAAATAATAGGAATTTGACAATGACAGTTGTATTGCATAATGTTATCTTCAAATTAGGTGCTTAGATATAAACATGCAAAATTGGGGGGAAAGGTTATAAGAAATTAAACAGGAGAAGGAAAAAATAAGCATTAACTTCTCCTTTTTAAAAATTGAATTACAAGAGATCAGGAACAGTAGTACCATAATGCCAAATGTTAGCCTGTACAAAAATTCAAGTCCATCTTAAATTCCAGCAAGTGAATGATATCATTTGGTCTTAACAGATATAAAATTTAGCCTTGCCACAGAGTTTTCAAAACCCTTTCACTATAGAAGCATCATTTTTTTTTTTTTTTTTTTTGGTGTATCTGGCACACTTACTCTATACCCCTAGGCCAATTAAAATGGTTGCACAATAGTAAAGGGTAAGATTTTGTACTTCAGTAGAAACTGCCAAACTTCACATTCAAGTAACTGGAATCTGAAACCAGGGAATTCCATTCGTGGTTTTTTAAATAGAAAAGTGAGGAAAATATTTTTAAAATTAGCTCCATATGGTATCACTGAAGAAATTTGATCTTTCTAATGTCTGCTGGAAGGCCATTTAGATTCGCAAAGGCTTAGCATTCTCTGTAGTTTTATCCTCCCTTCACATTCACATATTGCTATTTTTAAATCTTGGCTTTGCTGTATGCTTTATCACAAATAACAACTGTGCTGCCTCCTGTGGAAATAAAGATAAGAGGTAAATAGTTGCTCCTGTAACAACTATTTGATTTCATCTGGATTGTTTTTAAGGTAGCATTTTTATGTCTACTGTTAGTGAATTTCATTCCGTGAACTCGGTACTCTTGATTTTGATGACATTTACTCTACTTTAATTGATAACAATAGAATTTAGCCTACACTAAATTTTTAGTTTTGGTTAGCTT
>NW_004524741.1:350757-354373 GCF_000260255.1 Octodon degus
GACAAGCGCAAGGTTCTGAGTTCGATCCCTGGTACCAAAATAAGTAAGTCAATAAATAAATATAAATAAAAATAAAAACAAAATAAAAAATTGAGAAATTGTTAGACTCACTACATTTTTTTTTTAGTTTCTACATAAGAAAACTATAAGCAATTCAGTACAAACAATAAATGGAGCCCATGCATAGCCAACCTGCAACAACCTACGTCTCTATAGGGACTTTCCACTTTTACCAAACAAATTTTTCTTTGTCTTGCCTCTGGAAATACCTTATAAATGTTTTACTCTGGGCTCGCTCAGTGGAGTTCAAACTGTATGTGGCTTAGCTCCATGAGTCACAGTTTGCTCCAATAAAATAATGGTATACCTAAGCTTACTTTTTAACAGAAGCAATGTGTGAGTCTCTCCAAGCACCTACAGATAAGATTCAACAGGTGTAGCCTTAGCACACATGTGTTTGCAAACTTCCCATTTGGTTCTACTGGGCAGCCATGCTCAGGTAGCTGCTACGGGAATTGGAAGGAGTCATCAGAAAAGCTATGCTCAGAAATCATCTTTCAGGAAATTATAAGGTAAATCTTCAGTCAAAAAGTAGAAATATTATGACCAGCATGAAACTAAGACTTGGATCAATCAAATCCAAACAGTATGCTACTTCTAAGAGTGGCATAGTAGTTAATGATTAATACCAGCTCCCTGAGAAATGAGGCCTTATATCAGGTAATGACTGACACATCTACCATAGCAAACTTAAATCTACCATATTTATCATAAGGCAGCTTGCCAAATTCTGAAAAATTTAACAAGCAGCTCTTAAGAATCATTTTTCAAAAGGGTTGGCCAAATAGCTCAGCAGATTGAAGCACTTGCTTAGGCAGATGCAGGGCCTAGTAGTTCGATCCCCAGCCTGCCGTGCTGGGCCCGTCCCCTGGGCATACTGAGATGGTAATTGAGACAAGGTGTGGTTCCGTGTACCTGTAATCCCAGCACTTGGGATGCTGAAAACAGGAGAATCACAGTGAGTCTGATCTATGCAGGGAGACCCTGTAGACCCTGCAGACCCCGTCCAAAACACACACACACACACACACACACACACACACACACACACAATCATTTTCTGCCATATCCCAGCATTCCTTCTAGAGATCATTAGTGTTTTGAGAACTTTCTTCCATGCTTGCCAGACCCCTCCAGCCTAAGCCCAGGCCCGGCACGTGTGTGACAACTTCCCCCGCACCCGCTGGATCCCCCCTGGCCCCAGCCCAGGCTGGGCATGTGGTGGGGGACCATCCACACATGCATAGGAACCTCCTCCATCAGGCAGGCCTGGTGTAAAACTCTGCTGCTGAAGTCCCTGCAGAGAGGCTAGGGGCAGACCCACCCAGCTAATACAGGAGCTGAACATCTTACCAGAGGAACACAGAGGGTTCACTTCCAGGGGTTACTGCAGCAGGAAGAAGCTGAGCACAGCAGCCAGACCCAAGCCAGGCACATCTGGGTAAGTTCAAACTTGGTAGAACCGGACCTGGTAAGCTGAGACACTTTGCTAGACCCAGACCTATGAGAGCATCCTCTCTCTTGATCTAGAGAGGGTACAACAGGTAACCAGGGTAAACTGGTCTGCCTAGAATACCCCAGGTACACCAAGGGGAGATGATCAGATAGAATTTAGGGGAACTAACTTAAATACAAATTCCCAATTTAATATTTGCTTAGCTACACAGACATAATGTTTGCTCTTACTGTCTAAAATACAAACACATTAGTTACAGAAGTTTGTCAACTGTTAAATATCACTAGCCATTGTTAATGTTCCTAATTTTAGTTCTGTAAATACAAAATTGTAACTGCCTTAACCACATAATCTCCCTTGGGTAAGAATTTTGGTAGGTGCTAAGGTTATACTGCCCCAAAGCTCTACAAAAAAGGGCAGAGGATATTGCTATACACAATGACAAAGAGAAAGAACAAAATGCATTCTCAGGCCCTGAGACCACCCAGAACAAATTCTGGAGACAATACCATAGAAGAAATTGGAAATCACACAGCTGAAATCACTGAATTACTAGTGTCTAAAGTAAAGAAGCAACTGCAGAAACTTATAGAGGAAATCATATCAGAAATAATCTGTGAAATAAAAAACCCAATAATTATGATGAAAGAATTACTAAGCATTAATTACTATCGATGGTTCTAAAGAAGACATTAATAAAAAATATAGAAAAATTAAAAAATGATGAAATCCTTGAATGAGAAATATAGGAAAGAAATAGAGACCGTGAAGCAGATTCAAAGCGATATACAGGAAATTAAAACCTCAATCACAAGCTGGCAAAACTGTTTGAATGAAAGTGAAGAGAGAGTTTCAGATCTTGGAGACACCATTGCAGCCAGTGAAAAGGCAAGAAAAGATCTCTTAAAAACAACTAGGGTGCAAGAAAAAATAATTCAACATCTGCAAGATATGCAAAGATGAACAACGTGAGACTAATGGGCATCAATGAGAAAGAAGGAGTCAATACAAATTATATAAAAAGCATATGGGCAGAAGTAATAACAGAAAACTTCCCAAATATGGGGAAACTATCTGACATTCAGGTAACTGAAGCATATAGAACTCCAAATAACCTCAACTCAATTAAAAACACACCCATACATATAATAATCAAGATCCCAAAAATCCAGCACAAGGACAATATACTAAAAGCTGCTAGAGAAAAGAAACAGATCACATTTAAGGAAAACCCATCAGAATAATGGCAGGTTTCTCTTAACAAACCATCATACCAAGAAGAGCATGGAGTGCTGGCCAAAGAGCTAAGCAGATTAAATTGCCTTCAACCAGGCGCAGGGGACAGGGGTTCACTCCCCAGGCCTGCTGTGTTGGCTCCACCCCTGGGGCACACTGAGATGGCAATTGAGACTGGGCATGGTGGCGCACACCTGTAATCCCAGCTCTTGGGAGGCTGTAAACAGGTGGATCACAAAGAGTCTGATCTAGTAGTGAGACCTTGAACACCCTGTAGACCTTTCCCTAAAATACAAGAAGAAGAAGAGGAAGAAGAAGAAGAAGAAGAAGAAGAAGAAGAAGAAGAAGAAGAAGAAGAAGAAGAAGAAGAAGAAGAAGAAGAAGAAGACACAACAAAGTACTTCAAGTCCTCCAAGAAAACAAATTCCAGCCCAGACTGCCATACCATGCAAAACTCTCTTTCAAATTTGATGGGGAAGTGAAATACTTCCATGACAAAGAACAACTAAAGAATTTCATGATAGCAAAGCCAACCCTACACAGACTACTAAAAGATATTCTAGAGAGGGACCAAAATGACCACAACTCCATGAATGAGAACAGAAAGAACCCACCAAATAGGGCAAACAAACACAGGAGAAAATGGGGTAAACAACAGCAGGTAAATAACATGTCAATAACTCAATACATCTCAATTAAACCATCAATGTCAATGGACTCAATTCACCAATTAAAAGAAATAGACTGGCACAGTGGATTAGGAGGTAAAATTCAACAATATGCTATATACAAGATGGCTCAGTAGAATAAGCGCTTCCCTGGCAAGCACAAGGGTCTGAGTTCAATCCCCGGTTCCACAAAAAA
>NW_004524741.1:354653-381787 GCF_000260255.1 Octodon degus
TTTTCTGAACCAGGGATTGAACTCAGGCCCTTGCTCTTGTCAGGCAAGCTCTTATTCTACTGAACCATCCCCCAGCCCCAAGACAAATCTTAATGGACATGAAAAATCTAGTATCCAATACCACAATCTTAACAGGAGACCTTAACACTCCTTTATCCCAAAGAGATAGGTCAAGCAGACAAAAAATTATGGGATGCAATGAAAGCAATTCTTAAAGGGAAATTTATAGCTGTGAACTCACACATTAGGAAACCAGAACGGGAACAAATAAATACCACCATGCTGCACCTCAAACATCTAGAAAAAGTAGAGATCAATAGTGTGTATGCCAATCACCATCTGATTGAAACCAAATAACTTACTTAAATTTGTGGGATGATCTATATTTATTTTGGTCTTATACAGGTTAGAGGAGCTAATAAATTTTTATTTGTAAAAATTACTTAGATTATTAGTGTTTATTGGCTTATATATGAATCAGCTTTAATTGGATTCCTGATTTGCTCTACTTTTGCAGAATATTCTTAATGACTATGGTCACTTGGTGTGCAAGTGACTTAAAACATCAACAACTGATATTTCGTAACATTCTTTTCATTTTGAGGAATACCAAATGATCTATTTGAATATCATACACATTAGATAAGTGATATAACAGAAGACACTTCTATTATACTCTTCCTATGTCAAGTACTATACAAAGCACTTTACATATATTAACCCATTGTCACAATTCTTTAAGATATTTTCCAGCATTATCCTCATCTTTACAGACAAAGGAACCAAGGACCACAGAGCTTAAGTAACTTGCCCAGGGGCAATCCATTAGTGTAAGCAGCAACTAGAGATTTTATCTTATTTTATTTTTAATTTTTAAAAATTTTTCAATGTATTTGGTATAGGGTCTCATTATACGGCTTGGACTTGTAGTGATATTCCTGTTTTCAATCCCCTCAGTGCTAGGATTACAGGCACACACCACCATGCTAGTCTCCGTGGCCGGCTCAGCACATCTAGGGGTGGGGCTGGTGTGGCATATGGTGCGGAGATTGAACCCTGGTCCCTGTAGTGCCAATATTTATATCTGTATATAATCATAATCATAATCATAATATATGTACTCAAAAAGCAAAAATATATTTTGAGTCTACTTTTTAATATTATAGAAATCAACTGCTATGGTTTGAGTGCATTTGTGCTTGTCAGATATCCATCACTGTGACAAAAACCCAAGATAAATCAACCTAGGAGCATCATGGTAAATACTTTGAGAAGCATTTTAGGGGGGTGTATAATGTCCATGTTGTATTTTTAGGAGTATTTGATGAATTCATAATTTTAATTTTATTATATTTAAAATGTGTACTTAAACATGAAAATAAAATATTAAAAATTTAATATATAATGAGTGTTTAGAATAAACATCAACACGTTCCACACCCACTGTTTGCTTACCGAAGCTAAAAAATAACAACAAATAAATATCTATGTGAACTACAATGAAAATAAAACTCTAACAAAAATAATTTGCATTTCAATTATCATAACTAAAGCAGTTTTCACTCTTGAAAGCAGCATGTTCCACACACAAATATTGCTTCCACTGATAGTCTGTGTGTTTTGTTTTCCTGTCTTCCTTGGGAGGACATAGCTGACCTCTTGATGGTCTTTCTGTTTTCTTAGGTGGGTCTTGTGATGCTTTGCCTGTCTGCTCACCAGTCTGCTGCAGAATTGTTTTGTGGAGTTCTTTGGGCAGATACATACTGTTCTTCCTCTATTGTAATTGCTTATTTATCCATTCTAGTCCTAATCCCCTAGGAAATTTCTCTGTGGCATGTTGTGTTTGGTATTTTCTTTGTAAAATATGAAGCTATTTGTGCCCGACATGTTTAGGATTGAGTACAACACAACCACTGGAAAATGCTGTATGTTTTGAATGACATCATAGTTGCTGCATAACTTGTTATCACCATCCATTCTGCCTTTATTTTGTGTGCGTGTGTGTGTGTGTGTGTGTGTGTGTGTGTGTGTGTGTGGCAGGCTCAGCCCACCCTGGGGGTAGCGTTGGTGCTGGGGACTGAACTGTGGCCCCTGCATCTTTGCCTAAGCTTGCCTAAGCAGGTGTTTTAGACCGTCCCTTATTCTGCCTTTTGTTTTGTTGTAAAATGAGACCACTTATGGCTTCAGTTGTTTTGAGGATTCACTGCCAATCTTTTTTTTTTTTTTTTTTAAAGACAGGGTCCTGAAGTAGTCAAGAAGACAAAATAAAACAAAACAAAAAAACTCAAATTTTCCTGCCATGCCGGCCTTACCCCCAGGCCATGCTGAGGTGAATGAGACTGGGCATGGTGGGGCACACCTGAAATCCCAGCACTTGGAAGGCGGTAAACAGGAGAATCACTACAAGTGTGATCTAGTAGTGATATCCTGAACACCCTGTAGACCCTTCCCTAAAATACAATAAATAAATAAATAAATAAATAAATAAATAAATAAATAAATAAAGACAGGCTCCTACTATGTAGTCCAGGCTAGTCTTGAACTCACTGTGTAAAACAGGCTGACCTTGAACTCACAGGATTCACTTGCCTCCACTTCCCAAGTGCAAGCTCACCTTCTTTATCAATCTTATCATGGTGTAACATTGACCGGTATCAATACTATTTTGTTTTACTTTACCAAAGGAAGCCAATGTTATGTCTTTCTGAAATGCAAAGATTGTATCATACATTCCTCTAGTGTGAACTGGTAACATTTTTTTCAGGAATCTTTGCTTTTTCTTATGAATAGTTCCTGTCTGGTCAACTAGTATTATTCTAGCAAATATAACATCAGTGGGTAACTAGTGAGCAAATCGCCAAATGTGACTTTTGGGTTACTTTTTGAAATAGGTGAAACAAGTATGTTCACAACATCATTTATTACTGCATGAATAACGACCTGGTGACTGAATTCCATGATAAATTTCTAAATTCAAGGTGTAAAATGTCTTTGCATCTACCAGAGTATATAATTTTATACTATAATTAGAAAGTTTAACTGGTGTACGTTGCCAAAATCTTCAACAATGATGAAATGATACAAGTTCAAGTTGTTCATCAGTTTTCTTGTGTAAATTCCTTGACAGGTAACAAAGCTTTCAAAAAAACGAGTGAACAGCAGACAAATTTTCAGATGTTTTTCTTTCTTGTCAGGTCTTTTTGTCATCTAAATGTAGGCAATTTTGAGGGAAACCAAGTCTCTTGAATGTCATTATTCTAAAAATCCCAATGACACATTTGTCACCTCTTCATGAATCCTTTAGATTCTGGTGATTAGGTTGATAAACTCCTACCACGAAGTCTTTTAGTTCAGATAGTATGATGTTGTGAGAAATATATTTTTGAGTATTGCTATTGATGTATGCAGAATGTTTTACTTATATTTCACCATTAGTACATTTCAAGACGTCTTGTAGTATCTCTTCTGCTACAAACAATTTCCAACATTGAATAGCAGTTTTAGCATTCTGTCCAATTGGTTTCTTCCTCGGCAAGAACCTAATGACATCTTTTGAGCTAGTTCTAATGTCAGATATGCATGATCATTTTATGGCACTTTGACTAGTTATATACTTATGTGCATTGCTATTTTTCTCCTTGTATGAATCAAAGTCTTCATTCTGTACTTCTCTATCTGCCATACCCTGCTCTGTATCCCTGCCACAACTCCTTTGACTTCCGTGACCCAAGTCATCATGGGTATCTGCGTCACCTGATGAGTCCCTCTCACCCTTCTCCCAAAGCTATAAAAGTGGATTTTCATGTGACATTACACTGAATTGGGCTAATTCCTCAAGAACAAAATAATCAAAAGAGCTACAGAGATGCATGGCTCCTGTTACTCGAAAGCACATATTTTCATTAAAGAAATATGGTAGCTGTGTCTGTTACCCACTCTTCATGCCCCTAGGTAAAGGGAAGACAGATTTAATTTTGTTTCATGGTTTCAGTGCTTTCCAACATGGACAGTTGACACTTTTGCTTTGGGCCTCTGGTGAGGTACAACTCCAAGGCAGTGGAAATCTGCTCATGTCATGATGGCCAAGAAGCACAAGGAAAAGGAGAGAAAAAGCCCCAGTATCCCAGTGGGGACATGCCCCCAGTGGCCTATTAGCTAGTAGATCTTCCTTCCACTAGCCCCTGCCTACTAGAGGAAACTTCACTTCTTAATAGTGCTTTGGGCTGGGGAAGAGGGCCTTTGGGGTATATTTAAGATTCAGATCATAAGAGTATCCTCCTAAAACTCAAATGTAAAATACTAACTCAGAAGGTGAATAGTGTTAGGAGGTAAATAAGCCATGAAGACTAGCCCTCATAGTTTGGATCACCCACGAATGGGACTAGTACTCTCACATCAGAGCTGCATGGGAGCTCCTTTTCCCCTTTCATCCCTCAGGAATGCAGCCTGAGAGGACCACCTATGAAAGAGGAAATAGATCCTTATTGGACACCAAACCTGCCAGAACCTTGAGCTTTGCCTTTTTAACCTCCAGAATGGGGAAATACAAGTTTCTATTGTGCTAATCTACCAGTACTCAGAGATTTCTTTTTATAGCAGCTGAGCTAAGACATCAATTTTCCCCTCGCCCTCTTTTCCAGGTGTTAGAAAATATCTTTCAAATCTCACACATGTGCCACCCACTGAAATGATCATTTTATTGCCTTCCTTATCAGTGTAGTTCCACTTTTTCTGTTACAAAAGCAAAAAGTACCCAAGATTTTTGTATAGTGGAGCAACCTATATTTATTGAGAACATATTTGATAGTAGGTCATATTACTACCACCTTGTAAAAATACCAGAGCAGTTTAAAAACTTTCCCTTTTATGGATTTATCTAGGTGACCAAAAGCAAACAAGACAACAAAACCTAAGTTTATGATGTCTCTTAGATACTTAAAAATGAAAAGCAGAGAAAGGTTTGTCTATGTATGACATTTTAAAAATAAATTACTTGGAAATAATTTCAAACTTAAAAGCTAGAAGAATCAGACTAGTTAAAAAAAATCTGTATCTTTTGCTCCTCTACTGTTCAATTTTATCCTATTTACCTTTTTAATTCTTTTATTTTTAAAGAGAACAACAATTAGTAACAAAAAAGAAACAATAGAATTTTACTAAACAAAATGATAGCAATTCAGCAATAGTTATATTGCATATTGTTGTCTTCAAGTTAGTTGTTCAGATTGCCCAATATAAGTATGCAAAATTGGTTAAAATTTTTTTAAAGAGAAAAAAATTGGAGCTGGGGAGATAGCTCGGCAGTGCAAGGCCAGTGCAAGGAGCCAGGCTCAGTCTCCAGCACTACATGCCATGCTGGCTCTGAACCAACCTGGCCACCAAAGCCAGGCATGGTGGCGCACGCCTTTCATCCCAGCACTGGGGAGGCTGAGGTAGGAGGATCACTATGAGTCCAACCTATGTAATGAGACCCTGTACCAAATAAATAAGTAAATAAATAAATATTAAAAAAGAGGGAGAAAATTCAATCTTACCTCATTTACTTCATCAATTACTCTCAGTACACACAAGAACATACACACATTATTCTGAAGTGCCTTGAGAGTGGATTGCACACATTATGGCCAGTTGCCACCCAATAGGTCAGTGTGTATTTTTTAAGATTGGGGAAGTCTTTCACTTAATCACAGTGCACTTTTAACCTAATTTCTTATCCATAATCCAGTTTTTCAATTGGCCCACTATTGTCCTTGGAAGCATTTACTTCACCTCCAGTCAGAGCTTTGATCTCAATGCTCATTTACTGCATTTAGTGACATCATGCATTTCTAGTGTCACTTACTCAGGAGCATTTCCACAGCCTTTCTTGTCTTGACATTAGCGTTTTTGAAGAATTCAGTCAGCACCTGCTCCCTTCTTTTAATAGAACATTCCTCATTTGTCTACTGTTGCCTCCTAACCAGATTTAGGTGAGATTCCAGGCCAGGACACTTCATAAATCACTCTGCTTCCTTCTTGAGGTGTAACTTTGGAGGTGTGTGTTGTTCATTTACCCCCTATGGGTAAGATTAAATTTGATAGCACAGACAAGAGCTTGCTCAATTTTTTCACTGCATAGAGACTATCTTTTCCCTAAAAAATTATAAGCAACCTGTGGGTAGCTATTTTAAGATCAACTCTCAGTAAACCATTAATATTTGCTCATTAAAATTTCCTCTAGTTTAGTATCCTTTGGTTATTTTTGCTTTAACCAATTTATTTGCTATGATGGCTGAAAAAATAATGGTTTTCAGATTCCTTTCAGAAAGATCTCATTCCACATTTACCAGTTGGTATGTGGCACTCTGCAATAAAAAACACACCTCCTTATCCATCATTTACTTGTCTATTAATTTTATGGATTTGGGGGGCCCTATTTTTTCCTAGTTTCTCATTTTCTCAAGTATTTTGTACTCAAATTGTCTCAAGTTTGGCCAATAAGAAGTTCTTCCTATTGGGATAACATGACTTTGAACATTTTTGTATGTTCTGGTATAGTGAGCTATTTCAGGCTCATCCTGTATGTCCTTGGCCCTTGCTTTGGAGTCAGTCAGCTGTTCCTCCAAGGATCTTTCTTGCTTCCAGTAGGGAATGGTGGTTGACACCAAGAGCTGAGTGCTAGATGGGCTCTTTCCTGCTATGGAGTCTTTTTCTTTTAAGCTTTTTTGATGGTCAGAAGTAGGAAATGTACCATGTATATCCATATCCATATCCTTAAATATGTGTGTGTATCAAACACAAGTATGCATGTGCAATTATACATACTTACACATAGCCTATAAAACATGAGTTTTAAATTGATTCCATTCTACTCCTGCAAGGTTCTTTCCTTCTTCCCTTTCACGTTTGCACTGTATTCCTCTACATTGAAATGCTAGCTCCATCAATATCGACATATCTTGTAACTTACTCAGTTGTGTTACACAGTCCTGTTTTCACCGAGGCACAGTGGCCCTGCATTCTTGCCTATAAAAAGTCATCAGTCCCAGTAATAGCAACTCGAAAGAAAGGAAGACATTCACAAAGTCCTGTTTAATAGTGCAGCAGCTTTATTCATAGTGGCCAAAATCTGGTAACAGCAGAATTGTCTCACAGAAAGATTGACAGATAACTGGCACATCCATATCATGAAATACGATCTGGCAATACTAAAGAGCAAACTGAGATTCCATGCAACAGTATGAATACATTTGAAAGTCATTATGCTGAATTTAAAAAGGCAGCCAGAAATGAATAGATAATGCCTGATTCCACTAACATGCTTGGGCAAATCTAACCTATGGTGATAGGATTGAATCACTACTGCACTTGTTTTTTGGGGGGCAGGACAGGGCTGGACACTGCCTGGGGTGAGGCTTGCAGTGGCTTCCTGGAACACAGAA
This sequence comes from Octodon degus, assembly GCF_000260255.1. Classification (NCBI taxonomy): domain Eukaryota; kingdom Metazoa; phylum Chordata; class Mammalia; order Rodentia; family Octodontidae; genus Octodon; species Octodon degus. The sequence goes on from NW_004524741.1 coordinate 362,075, forward strand.
CATGTTTTGTGTCTCAATCATGAGTTATTCAGTGAAGCATTCAACTCTGCCTTTAACATCTTTACATTTCACTCTCTGAATTAGCCCTCAATTAAAAACTAATTGACTGGAGTACAAGCTGCTCATTTCAGCTGAGACTGAAATCTTTGATTGAAGTACCTTCTTCTGCTGAGTTGCTTTGCTTCTGAGTCTTCTACCTAATAATTCTCCTGGCCCCTGAAAATGTACAGGTGTGCTACCCCTGATCAACACTTCTGCTTCCTTTTAAAGTCTTATTACTGTTTGATGATTATTTTAAATAATCACAGTCCAGGATCGGTCAGAATATCACGAATAATTAGTAACATTGTCAAATTAGGTACGGCCGGTGCATATGCTTTAATACAGAGAAGACACTTATGCAAATTGAAATGTTTAAATAGCAGCAAATTTTAGACTAATTCTCAACTTAAACCTTTGCCAATCTAATGGGTGAAGATGAAGTCCAAAAGAAACAAGTAAACTTAGATCTAGTCAGATCTTCACAATGAAAACAACTGCTTTTCAAGATAAATGATCACATATTACTTCCGTGAGGAAATGATTTTCTCAAACCTTCTCATAAATTCTGGTGCAGATCACGCCCTTCATCATGCATTCCTTAAAAGAGAGAGACAGACAGATTAATTGAGTAACTAAAACAAATCAGAGGACAGCAAATTTGAGATGAAAATAGAAATTCCAAACTCAGGAATAAAATATCAGAATGCTAATCCCCAAGTAATTCAGAATGATGACCACCAAAATTGGAGAAAAGACTTTAAAACTGATCTGTGTTTTTCTATAGGAATTTAAAAATATGTGTCAAACTTCTCAAAAGGTGGAGTGAAAATAACTAATATAGACATGGAACAGTGTTTAGTATGACACAGGGAGTAAACTTTGGCTATTAGAGAAGAAGTACAAATAAAAACAACAGTGGTATTTTATGGCTCTGATAAGAACGGTTATCACTGAGGACTCAAAAAGCAATGCATGTAGGTGAGGCTGTGGAGGAAAATAGAACCCCTCTATAGTGTTGGTAGAAATATAGACTCGTATAATCACTGTAGAAATCAGTATAGAGATGCCTCCAAAAACTAAAAGTATTAATTTCATTTAACTAAGCTACACCTCTTCTAGATATCATCCCTAAAGAGTTAAAGTCATCATATCACAGTGATGCATGTGCACTTGTATTTAAAGCACAATAATTCACAATTGCTAAATTATGAAAAAAACCTATACACTCATCAACAGATGAAAAGAAAATTGACATGCAGCATGGAGCACTACTCAACCATAAGGAAGAATCAATTTGAAGCACTTGAAAGAAAAGGGATGGATCCTGAGACCATAATGCTAAGTAAAATAAATCAGAAACAGAAGATTAAGTACTACCTGGTTTCTGTTATGTAGGAGACCAAAATATAAATAATTTAAAAAGTAAAATAAAAGAGATGGTAGAAAACAAGAAGATAGACTTTGGGAAGATAGGAAGAGGATCTGATGAAATGAGGAGAGGAGGGTAGAGAGTGGGGGAAGGAGGGCTAAAAATGCCAAGGTGTGTCACATACATCTACCAGTTCCCTACTAGGAGTGTAAAAGAAGCGGGCAAGTTGCAGTCATCATTTGTGTGCATAAATCTACACAGTGGTTTTCAAAATTATTTGCACATCAGCCACTGGTGTTACTGGGAAACAACGAGACACATGGTTTCATACTGGGCCCTCCACATGGAAATATTTTCCCATGTAATTCTAGGGCAGCACAGGCTAAAGCCACTGCACTAAAGAAAAAGCATGCAAAATATTCCATGAGTGCATTTACTTCCAATTTATGTATTAATTAGTAAGCACAGTAGTCCTCTCATGTAATCACTGTCATAATTCTTCTCTAAAAAGAGATCTCGAAGACAAGATCTAAGATCGTAAGGAGATCTCTATGAGAAAAGTGAGCTCTTCCAGGAGCTCAATTTGCCCTACCACCATGGTTTAGTCCAGGTTGCTGTAGAGTCTTTAAAGCAAAATGTTTGTATGGCTGCAAATGGCCTATAGCCAAACTTTGTGAGGTATGCTTTGCTTTTAAAATCAGGCTTACTTTGTCATTTGGAATTCAAGCTAGTGATATTTAGCCAGGCTTTCTTTAACTTTACTTTTATCCTTCTGATGTTCTTATTTCTAAAATAATCATGGTTTTCCTATGTTAAAATCTTGCTTGTACTTGAAGATGAATCTTTATGGTTTAAAAATTACTCAGGCATTAACTCTGACTTTATTCGCAGCCATTTTTATTTGTGTTTCAAAGGTCATTTTGAAAGTAATAAAACCAATCTCTTCATATAGCATTATTTCTGAAGTTAGACTTCAAAGCACTCTTACCACTACCATTTTTCCATCCACCAGCTTTCTCTTTATTATTGTCTCTTTGCCGTCCCACTTCTGCACTTGATTTAGAAGGCCTCGCTCCAAGGTGACCACACTCTGAAAAGACAAATTCATATACTTGGCCCCCTGGACTCTGGCTGGTCCAACAAGGAAGCATTGTATTCAGTACTGAGCCAGTTTTGTAGTGGCTTCCCATGCAGCACCTTCATTTTTTAAATATTAGCAATTCTTTCTCAAATAAGTGACTAAACTATCTTTAAAGCATTAAAAATTACCTTAGTTTTCCTATTATCAGCTGTGGTTTCTTCAAATTCCTGGCCCAGTTTGAAAGAGATCTCTGTGTTTTTAAAGGTGCTTTCAGTTCGGATGGTTATATAGTCCCCTTTCTTGCTGATGATCACGGTTGGCTTGGCCAAATTTCCTAGTTTCCTGGTGGCTAAGCCCACACCTGTAAACCAAGGCAGGGTTAGAATCTTGGCTACTAGGAGCCACTAGCCACATTCTGCTACACAAGGAGGATGCATGTCTGGGACCCTATTCCAAAAGTAATGTCTGAAGATTTGAGAAAGTAAAATTGTTCAGTTGCAAGAGTGGAAGTTGTTTACTGTTACCACATTCAATCCTGCTCGCCTCAGAAATGAGTTTCTATCTATTTGTATGAAACACTGAAGATACTTGAGTCTGTACATACAAATTTTGTAGATTTGCTTTAATGAGACTATGACACATACTGTTGTCTGATATTTTCATTTTTAATAATACATTGTGAATAGAAAGGATATCCCTTGATAGAGTGTCGTTTCTCAAATTTTGTGACTCCTAAGTCTTATGAGTAGGAAAACATAATCCATCTATGGTCTACATTTGTACAATTGCAAAAGATGATAGAGGAATAAAAGTATTTTTTCAAAGTTCATCTACTTTAGAAAAATCAAAATTAGGTTTATGTTTTATTACTATTTTTCCAAAAGTATAGAAATATATGGAAAAAGTGAAATTCCTATAAGAACTATATGAAATAAAAATCAATTTCTGAGAGTCTAGTTGCAAAAAAAGGGTATGTTACTAAAGAAATGAAGAGTTGCAGGAAATAATCCGAACTTTTTACTTTTTCCTAATTTTTATTAATCATTTGTTATTTTCTGTGACTTAAGACAGAGTTTTTCAAACTAAATAATAATCTCTGGTTTAAAGCCTGAGAATCTATGTTAAGTAATTCCCCAAGAGCTTTGTGTGCTCTAAAACTTAGACCCTCAGCAAGCCTTCCTTGTGTTTTGCCTTTTCCTCAGCTTCAGAGTGAAAGTCATAAATCTATCCTGCATTATAGTGCGGGCCCCTTACCCAGAAGTCTCCAAAGACGTTTCCTATCTAGTATGTTCACATTTATGAAACATTCTCTTTAGAAACAGTAAAAAATAAGGTCGTAACTAATGGCTGGGTCTTCTGTCTCCATTTACTATTTTAATACCAGGAAAGCCTGCCATTAGTGAAACTATGTTTGAATTCATTGTCCCAACACCCATTCTTTTTTCCTCTCAGTAACTTTCCTGAACTGTGAACATTCTAGTGTAGAAGACATGGTCATTTCCAAACTCTGCATTTTGACATAATTATGTAATCATGAACAACCTAAAAGTAGAGAAAGAGAAAAATTTCAGTTTGGCTAACATCAAAATTTTAAAGACATTCTCCAGCATTCAGTTCTTCATTTTATGAGTACCTTACTTGTTATAAAGCCAAAGTGGAGGATGGGTTGAGTAAGATCTTTAGTTTTTTTTTAGGTGTCCAGTGAAAATCCACTGGTATGAAACCACCCTTGGAATCAGGGTGAGTTCTGTGCACTGAAGTAGCTTCATTTAGATTCTATTAAAATGCCACAAAATATGAATAAATCATTTGAAAGACTCAAGAGATTAATCTGAGAAGAGAATTGAACTTCATCCTGCACAATCTTACCCAAACTGTGATAAATGATAACAGAAGGAAATTCTCAGAAAAGGTCCTCCGAGCCAGGAGAAAGAGCATTTCTTACCCAGAGCTTTCATGTAATCATCAAAGCGCTCACTGGAGATGAGTTTCCAGGTGCCCAGGAATTTGTTGCTCATTGCAGGAGAAGAGAGTCGGACACAGTTCTAGTGGGATTTAGGAGGCTGGGAAAGAGGCTGAGGCCTCAGGAGGTTCTTTTCAAGGCCCACAAAGCATGTGACCTCCCTAGAGGCCCAATGGGGAAGGCGGTGTCAGGACTAGACAGTGAATGGCTCTTCAGTCATCAGCTGCCCATTCATGGGGCTGAAAGAAAACCCCACATAATGTTTCCTTTTGTTTCAAACAAATGTCATTAAAATGAATGAGGGTACTATTTATTTAAATCTTCAAAAAGTTTGACTGCTCTTAAATTTATAAAAATACCTAGGTCCTTATACACTGGAGAGGACTCTATGGATTATATGATTGTGAATGAGTGAGTGCGTGCGTGTGTGTGTGTGTGTGTGTGTGTGTGTGTGTGTGTTGCATTTAGACACCTTAGCAACTCTGGATCCTGAGATTGCAAGACTAAGAATTCTTACTGAAAGGCAAAAAGAGAGAAGAAAATGTCCATGAGTATTGTCTTAAGAGTCTCAGCTATGTTGTGGGAGAGAACCGCAGGACAGCAGTGTGGGGACGCATTCAGAGGTGAGGGAGGCTTGGCATAGCTCGCATATCCCAGGCAGGCAGAGTAGGCAGACAATGAGATCAGTCTATCGCAGCAGAGTACAGGAGCTCTATTCATGTGGTAGGACAAGAAGCAGTACTGTGATAGTTCTTTGACTACAGCTAAGATTTTCATATAAAGAAGTCTTAAGCTCAAACTAAGCAAGTTCTTAGTTACCATGACAACTTTAAGTCTTGTAAGATAAATCCACAGTCTTATATAAAGAAAAGATTTCTATAAAAGTAATACTAGAGATACTGAGAGCTGACCATGGACCTGTCACTGTGCTCTGCTCTATCCTATCACTCACTCCTGTCCATGCTCCAAGAGCTAGGTGCAATTGTTACATCCATTTTAGGAGAAAGGAAAGCAAACTCAGGGAGGTCAGGTAACTTGCTGCCAAAATTTGAGTAAGGAGAGGCAGAATTCGGGCCCAGCTTCATTCCCTAGTGTCTCCAACTTGCATGTATGATATCTCACACCTGATGTAAATGCAGATGCTAGCCAAAGATCAAAGATCATACTGACATCAACATGGTTGTCCAGCAGTACTCACCTCAAACGTCCAAAGAGGTGATGTCTCAGTTACTCTTCTCTGGTTGCTGGGACAAATACCTGACATCAAAAATGAAGGAAGGAAAGACTTATTTAGCTCACAATTACTGGAGGGTTCAGTCCAGACTCAGCTGGCTCCAAGGCAGAGTGGCACAGGGTAGAGGCAAAAGCAAGAGAGCAAAAGGGTAGGAGCAGTGGCGGCAACAATGGCAACAGAGAGGAAGTCTGTCTCTCTGTGTCTCTTGCGTTTCATTCAGGTTATCCACCTCAACCTAGGAGTAGCACTCACACCCATAATTCTCATAGTACTCAAACCCATAATTCCAGGCTTGGAATTATGGATCATCCATAATCCCAGGGGATCATGAGTTAATCACAAACTCTAGAAGTCTGCCCTATGACTGCATGAGGCTGAGGGGGACACCTAGAGATAAACCATGACGGGTGATAATCAAAAGATCCTGGTAGGTATGTTGCTTCAGAGTCCCACTCTTTGATCAGGGGGAGCAAGTAAAAATCCAGGTCAAGCTTAAATATTGCTCTAGGGAAGTATAAACATGAACATTGAAATATGCATATGTTGCCAAGGAAGAAAGAGTATGACACTGAAGCAATTTTAGACCAAGAGATGGATTGTCTACTTTAGGCTAATTGGCAGATGTACCTGACTCCTGAAACTGACCAGATGACTTTGGACCAAGATGAGAGTATGAGGTCAAAGTACAGACCAAAGGCACAGGTCAAAGCAGGGCAGGAGATCCAGCTTAACTAGGCTGCAACATTAGGGAACTCCTAGAGTCTTAGTCATTTTTCTCATCACTGAGTCAAGATACCTGATGATCAGGAGAGGCTTATTTGGGCTCACATTTCAGTCTGTAGTCAGCTGGCTGCAAGACAGCACAGCATCGCACAGGGACATGGTGGAGGAGGAGCTGCTCACCTCATGCAAGACAGGCAGCAGAGCGAGATCCAAGGAGGAACTTGGGTGGGGCCTTCCAGGTCCCAGCCCCAGTGACCTCCTCTCCTGACCTGGCCACACCTTCTAATAGCAGTCCACTGTGGTGTCCTTGGAATTCAGTCACCTTCCCAGTGCCCCATCTTTGAGCACTTGAGGTTTTTAGGGCACATTTACATATAAACCATAACACCTTGCTAAGAAAGTCATCATACCCTAGCAAGAAAGAACATGTAGTGAAGACCGGAAACACATTACAACCAGATGAGAATATCTAAATGTTAGGTAAATAGATATAGTTCTTCTATAAATGGATTTTGTCCTTCACCTTTCAGCAATCCATTGCCCATATAAAGCCTCGAGATTCAGGGGCATTACTGGCATTGTATATTGAAAAGAATACCCAGTGATCCAAGGAAGATGGATAAGGAAAGCGTGCTTTATATAACATGCAATGCTAATGTCCTTTACCTATGTTTTCAAACTATATCCAATTGTAGTTTTGGAAGGGATATCAACCATTATGCAGTAAATGAGCAAAGTCCTCATGATTATCCATTTGGATGCCAAGTTTCATTTATTTTATTATAAAGGTATTTATTAAGAGCCTACTATGTGCCTAGAACCTTAAACATCACTGAATAAAAATTTCCACTTTCATGCCAAGGATACAGTTCAGAGGCTCAAGCACTTAGCTGGCAAGCACAAGGTCCTGAGTATGATTCCCAGTACAGAAAACAATCAAAACTTTTAACCTTATTCTCTAGTTAGGAAGGCATAGCTTAAAGTAACATTTGGAGACAAATGATACCCACCTATTTTTCTGGATTATTAGCAGAGGGGGACAATATGAATTCTACTGAAGAGGCAGCAGATTGATTGTGCCTGCATAGGAAGATGTTTTATGTAATATCTTAGCCACCACCATGAGCAAACGATCAGGACTCAGCAGCCACGTGCCTGCTGCCTTTCCAAGATACTGTAGGCCTGTTACCCACATTGCCCTCTTTCAAGCTCCAGATAAGCGTTTTTCTTCCACTTTAATAGCGCCAACATTAAAATTACTTTCTTAGTGCAAACTATCTCTTCTGAATTCCTTAGCTACCAGTGGAGAGTCTTTTGGTTACTATGGTGATGGTCGCATTTACGGTACCCCAAAAGCAATTAACAACTTTCTTTTACTGAATGGCAATGCAGAGATGGAAGAAATAGTTTGTGATTTGTCAAAAAAAAATCCAATTTTTTTTTTCCTGGAATCTAACATGCGTGGTCCCTTTTCCAAACGTTAGTCTGAGACTTCACATTTTATTATTACTAGTAGAACACCTGAGAAATGAAGTTACTGGGAAGGGAATGAAAGTTAGAATTTCTGCATTTCAGTTTCTTTCTCTGGTCATTACATAGCGCAGCTGAGCTTCCTCACTTTTCCTACTCCCTTTGCTTGGCCTCTGGAGAGAAAGTGCTATTGACAATTTCCCAACACATTCCACTAGATTGTACTTTTCAGGCAGTGGCCTAAAAAACTTGAGATACTTTGAGAACTTAGCCCTTGGTTCCCACATTGCTTACAGAGGAAGTGAATGCCTTACAATAATTTATGTGTGCTGGCCGTGCCCACCTTAATCCCAGCTATGTAGGAGGCTAAAGCAGAAGGTTTGTAAGTTCCAGGCCAGCCCCAGCAATTCAGAAAGAACGTGTTTCAAACTAAAAGCACTGGGAACATAGCTTAGTGATACAGTATTTGTCTAGCATGTGAGAGGCTCTGGGTTTAATCCTCAGTGGTGTAAAAAAGACCAAACAAAGCATTTTAAAATATTGTGAACAATGCATGCACGTATGAGTGTCTAACATGATTTTTTAAAAAAAAAATTTGTTGGAACCCAGACATAAGGAGGGTGAGGTCTTCGACACCAGGAAAGAGATAGCAGATTTCAGAGCAATGCAAGGCAGAACAGAAAGCAGTGGTCTCACCGATTTTACCAAAAATCAAAGCTGTTTCTCAGCTCCGGGGCTACCTGCAATCCTTTTTGCTCTGACAAATGGAATTTATCCTCATAAATTAGTATTTCAAATTTCTTATTAAGAACCTAATTAAATAACTGATACATTAAAAAAGAAAGAAAAAAATGTGTTGGATTTTCATTATTTGCAGCTTTATTAAAGTACAATTTACTACAGAATGGCCTAAATTTGAAGTATACGGTATTATGTATTTTGCTAGGTGCATCAATGTGATGAAACAATTAACAAAGTGAAGCTAATTCATATATTCGTGACCTAATATATTTACAATATTTTATTTGTAATGAGAACATGCAAAATTTGCTCTATTAACCAGTTTCAAAGTTAGAATACAATATTATTATTAACTATAGTCACTGTGTTGCGTCAGATCTTCCGGCTACTTCCTCCTACATAACCAAAGCTTCCTGCATCTGAACCCCTCCGCTCTCTTGTTTCACACTCCACCTCGCAGCACGCTAGCTCATACTTTTGAAGGTTAGTTAGACTTTCAGGCTTCACACGGAGCTGAAGGAACAAATACAAACTCTGAGAAAGTAGAGTGATGTTTTAAAATCACAGGTGAGCCAAACCAAGCAACCTACTTAGTTGCCTATTTTATTTTTTCCATTGCTTTCAAATTGAAGTGATGTCAAGGCTGTAAGAGATGGTGTAGTTAACTGGTGATCTCGTTATAGAGAGAAAAGATTTTAGATTGAATAGATCAGAGTATTAACTAAGTTCACGTAAAGTGTGTTTTCTTTTATTCAGGTAATCCAAATTATTTTGTCAAACAATTGAAAGCTATACCCATGGTTTCACTCCAGCCCAGAACATGCCTGTGACTGATGAGACACTGTAAAGATGAAATCTTTTGCATTTTGATCAGACCCAGACTTACACCAGCTGCTGCGATTAACCCCGGGATTTCGGCGGCTTAGGTACGAAGGTTAGTTCTGGTTTGATGTGCAGCCGGTGTAGGGATTCTTTGTTGATAGGGAGCTTTTCTCCATGAGGTCACTCAGAGGGCTTCGACCCATCTACCTGGTGCCAGCACCACACCCGTAGTGTTCACAGGCAGGCGCGAATCGCCCTTGATGGTCGTGTGACACTTCTATCCAGGTGCCAGTACAGACAGAGGCGGCGCGGAGCCCCGCAGCGCCTGCCTTGGAGACGCCCTTGGCAGAAGCGCAGCGCTGCTACGGAAGAGCGATCCCGGGTTCGCAGCGGACAGTGAGTCCTCTCCACGCAGTGACATTCAGATAGCGCTACTCAGAGCCCTGATGGTACTTCTCAATGCAACAAGGCGATGCTGTCGTGAAGTTGGAGTGACTCCGACCCAGCTTTGTGACCTACTAGATGGATGGCATTTGGGTTCAGTTTTGTCACGTGTAAAAAGTATTGATTGGAGGATCAGGAAAGAGTACTTTTGTGAAGTTGCTTTGTGACTTACTATTGTAACTTTTTTAAAACAAGCACCTACTGAAATCTGAGCTATGCCGTACCCAGTTAGCCACACTCCACTTCCGCTCGCTGCCCCCGAGCCTGTGCCTGTGGAGCGGCTCACCGCCTCTGTTCCAAGCGCAGCTCCGCCGCGATGCTCCCGCGCCCGAGTCCCTGCTTGCCTTTTGGTGACCTGCTCACTCTGTTTCTCCTCTTCCCGTGCTTAAGTATCATCAGAGAAGGAAAGCGAATGACCCGCGCTGGTCTTTTTCAGAACATGCTTTTACCCTGACCTCATCCTGAGAAGTGGGTAAGACTTCGTTTTGCAAAGGAGAACAAATGTGAGTAGTGGAGCCGCATCTGCGGACCGCCGGGGAGCCAGGCCAGCCCTTACAGGGCCCCCCACGCCCCAGCGCCTTTCACTGTAGGCCTCTGTCCTGTCAGAGGGGCTGCGGGCTAGAGGGACCCAGTCTAATCTCCTGTGTATCCTGCCTGGATATCGAATTTCAAAAAGGACAGACTATACTGGAGTCTAAAATCTCAAAATAGATATTATGAGAACACGTAATTTTACATCTTGATGCTTCATACTAAGGCTCCGTCTATTTTTGGTTGCTGTCTTTGGAATAGTCAGTCATTTTTTTTTTTTTTTAGGTTCTTGATTTTTTTCATTTGTGTATTTGGTAGAAGATCTTACTACACAGCTCAGACTCGTAGTGATCCTCCTGTTTTCAGCCTCCCCAGTGCTGGGATTACAGGCCTGCGCCACCACGCCTGCACGGGGTCACGGGCTCAGCACATCCCGTGGGCAGGGCCAGCGTGGCCAGGTGGAACTGGGGATCAACCCTCGTCCCTGCTCTTGCCAAAACAGGCATTTTGTCTGCTGAGCTATCTCGCCAGCTCAAGGTTCCTAATTTTTATTAGCATATGTTTGAAATACACAATAACTAAATTTCTCTTTTTAGGGCCATGAAGAAAAGTATGTGCTCTTATGTTTACGGCATTTTGGGTACAAAAAGTAAGGAAATTAAGCATTACTAAGAATAATGACTTACGTCATTTACTTAAGTCATTACTAATGACTTAATGTCAATTACTAATGACATTATTTTTGTCATTGACTTCCTAAATAATATTAAGTAGCAAAAGAGGAAATCTGGTGAATTATCTTTGGGTAATAATATTAATGTTGGCATAGTGTAATCAATTTTTGGGTAATTACCATTTCCTTCTCAAACTTCCATGTAAAATATTTTATAGGTCAATGTTCAAAAGAAAAACTTCCATATAGATCTAAAGCATAATGTTTTATTCCTGTTATTCAGGCTAAAAAATTCAAAATAAAATATATTTCTCTCTATGGCTTATTAAAGTGTTTATCATTTCTTTTATTTCAAAACCTCTTGGAAAGAATAAATGATGACTTTTGATTGATCAATTTATGTCATGAAAAGATCCATTAGTACCCTCCATTACAATTTGATAAACATATTTCATTTCTTGAGAGAGATGGTAATTGTAAGGCAATTTAGAAGTATCCAGAGATTGATTGTATAAAAATTCTTAGTAACAACTAATAAATCTCATTATAATTTTTTTTGAATTACAGAAATGTTGACATGATTTATCTGACAATGCAACTAAAGGATCACTACTTCACAATTGCTTTGCCTCATAAAATCCTAGAAGGCACCGCGAACTCCTTGTGTGGTGTATGACTGCTCTCCAGCACAGGACACTGTCAGACACACAGGAGCCATGGAGAAAGAGTTTGTTGAATGAGATTTCCTAAAAAGCAGTGTGTTTGATAAAACTCCCAACATCCAGGCTTTTTATCTCACTCACGCTGTCTGAGCTGTGATACTTACACTTTTCATAATTATACCTCAGTAAAGCCAAAGATTTACATGAGTAAGTATCCAGTGCTTTTCTCTATCCCAGGGGTTGTGGCAAATGCTCTGACCTCTGGTAAGGAGATATTAAAGTGGCCATCACCCCAGCTCCCTGCAGAGCCTGAGGAAGCAAGCATTGCTGTGTTCCCTGTGCCCAGGACAGCACCACGGCTGAAGCCTCTCTGACCCCTGAAGAACACACATGCTCACATTCTGCTCACACTGGAGCTCTTCAGGAGGGAGCAGGACAATCCTGTGGGGAGTAATGTACCTGCTCAGCTGGCAGCTCTCAGCCAGAGCCAAGCCTGGCATTTGAGCACAGTTGAATGCTCAGAGGTCTTTAGGTCTAGGAAGGCAGCCCTAGCTCCTTCCCTTGGCCAGGAAGTCAGGTCCTGCCCCAGCCTCTTGCATTAGTCTTTCTGTTCATTACTCTTCACTGCTACCCCTCCTAAGGTGGCCATACCTAGTATGCCTACAACAATCTTCCTTTTCCTGCTGTGTAGGGGCCATTCTTAGTAGAATCCATTTTCACTTGAAAACACCCAATTTGGATGGCAAATTATATGGATCACCTACATTAATGGATGCATACTAAATATCACTCTTAGGAATCAAATTTGATCAATTACTTTCCACTTTTAAATTGAAGGGACAACATAATTATTTACTTAAATTTCTCTTCTTCTTGTCCCCTCCCACTGGTATATATGGTGTCTGTTTGGGGGGAGGGTGTTTTGTCTTTTAATTTTACCTCCATTTCTCTATTTCATTCTGGAAACTGAGATCAATCAAATGATCACTTAGTGATTGCATTTGGTGAAATATGGAGGGACTTTATGTAGCTCTAAAAGTTATATTCTCACTGGACATTTACACAGGTGAGAGACTGGTGTTTAGCAACATGCCACTTTGTGAGGGTTGAGTCATAAACAGTAGTGTTGGATTCACTAGCCTGGTAATTTTAAATGGAAGGGAAACAATGACTGTTGTAAGTACTCTTCTTTACAACTCAGTCTCCATGTGATCTATTCCATCTATCTATCTATCTATCTATCTATCTATCTATCTAGCCATCCATCCATCCATCCATCCATCTACCATCTATTTATCATTGTCACCTCATTATCTATCTTCCTTAAGATATACTTCTATAAAGATAAAACTCCATACTACTGGTTTTCAGCATAGGTGCTTCTCATCAGACTGTCCCAAACCCTCATTAACAAATAACCTCAAGGCTGCATTTGGTTTGATTCTTTTATTGAGCAAATTTCTACTAAGAACTTTCTAAAAATCACTTGCTCACAGCATATTTTCTTCAAGCACCAGTCTCCTGTTAGTGAACGAGTGTTCCCTGAGGCAGATTCCTCTTTCACACTTTTTCGAAGGTGCCAGTGCTGACGACATCGTTCATGGTGTACTCCTAAAAGCAAGGGGCAGCTATTCGCATCAGTGGTCAACAGTAAAGCTTGTCCCACTTCTCTCTCCCCAGATCAAACCCTCAACTTGGCATACAAAAACAAAGGAGTAGCTTGACAGGCATGAATCAAATAGAAGCACTTAAGAAACCCAGGAAACTCACCGTTACCATGTTTCCGTCTACAATTTTTCTTTTGATCGTCGTTTCTTTGCCCTGCCATCTTTGGACGTGAACCATTGAGCCGTTATCTAGTGTTACAACACTCTACAAATGCACGGGGAAATAAGTTAGAATTAGCAACATGGAGTCTTCCAACCCATGCACAGCTAGACTGCTGCCATTTGACTTATATTTCAAATCTGATTCTTCAAAATTCTCAGTTTGGTTTGTGTCATAACTTCATACAACCAAACTAGAATTCTCAAGGGATTAGTCAATTACTGTTTTCTCTATTCTATTCTGAGCACTGAGGCAACAATTCCTAATCTACTTGTGCTTAACTGTTCCTTTCTGCATAAATATACAGTGAGAAAGCAAGCTCAGGAAAAAAGAAAATTAAAACTATTTGAATCTTACAGCCATATTAAAACATCAGAAATGATTGGCTGAATAGACTGAGTTTAGAGATGTACAGATGTTTTTAAGCACCCAGAATGAATTGGTAAATGGCAAATTACACAGAAAGTAACAAGCCTAACCACCTTTGAGTTTTTTTCTTATGATTAAGCACCAGGAATATTTAGTTCTGACCTTCGTTTTCCTGTTGTCTGGGGTTGTTTCATCAAATTCTACTCCCAGCTGGAAGGAGATAACTGTAGTTTTGATGCTTTCTGTTTGGATGGTTACTGTGTCCCCCTCCTTACTAATAAGCAGGTTCACCTTTGCTGATGCCATTGCATTCCGAGTTGCAGCATTCACTCCTGCAAGACAGAGAAAGTAACACCTTATTCAGATGAGCTAACCAGCATTTTGGCAAACCATTTGTACAGAACAGAGACACTGGATCCCCAGCGCGCTGTGCTATCCTGGCCCCAGGGTGCACTGAGATAGCGACTGAGACTGGGTGTGGTGGTACCCACCTGTAACCCCAGCCCTTGGGAGGCTGAAAGCAGAGGAATCACTACAAGTCCAATCTGTGTAGTAAGACCCTGTAGACCCTGTACTAAATGCATAAAAAAAAAAAAGAACAGAAGCATGGGAAATTTTTGATAATATAGAGTTTCTTCTATGTTCTCTGTGAACTCCCAAAGTATAGCTAATGGTACTAATATTTTTAAATGCCCAATTCACTTTCTGAGGCAACTGTGCCTCATGTAAAATGCACATTTGCACAGTGCCCTCCAGGAGGTGAAATGCTTGCACTTCCCCTGTGGAATGTTACAGAAACAACAATGTTTGGCTTAAAACCTGGCTCTGTTGTCCGGGTCAGGGATTTTCCATTATCAAACTTGATCCCTAATATATCTGGCCAGAGGAGCTGGCTCCTTCTCCCTCTGAATCCATATCTCACACTAGTTCCCACTCAAGCTGTTGCAAAGAGAAGCAGAGAAGCAGCGTTAGTCGTGTGGATTGAAAAAAATGAAGTTCTGAGAGCCTAGCTCCAACTTTGCCAACCACTAGCTGGACCTGTTGCACATCTTCTCTGCCCTTCTGTTTTCTCAACAACACAATGTGGATAACTAAGAAAGCACGGTAGCAGGCATGCACAGAATCATAGCACTCCGCAAGGCTTTGATCCAGCCATGGCAAGTGTGACACTTACTGAGACTCTCTCTCAAAATACCAAGGGCTGGGGATGTAGTTCAGGGCAGAGGCGCTGGGTTTGGTCCCTAGTACTATGAAAAAAAATGTGGATAAGTAGTACTCAAGTATGTTGTAAGATTAGGTGAAAGGATTTTACCATGGTACTAGCACAAGGTAGTGTCCAGTTAATATGTTTGTGCTGTGCCTAATACATCTCCCAGTCAGAATGGTTACTTTTCTGGCTCCAAGTCCCTGGTTGTTTTTATTCCTTGAAATTTTAATTTAATGCAAAGGAGTTTACAAATCATTGAAGAGATAGGGAAACCTTTTATTACTCCCTAAAAAAATTAATATAGATACAAGAGAAGGGCTAGATACTATATTTATAAGCATATTGACTTCTTATCATGAGAGATAAAGCATTGTGTCATTGGGTAGAATTAGTCAATACATTAACAGTTGTAGGCATTCATTGATCAAGGATAGTTTAAACAGTGAAGACTGTGTGGCTTAAATTAATATGAAAAATATTTAATAATTACCTTTCTCCTAGCATTCATCAAAATAGTTGTCACTGTTACAGATCCAACCCATTGTAACTGATGTTTGGTCAGCTAACATTTTTTTTTTTTTTGTATTTTTAGGGAAGGGTCTACAGGGTGTTCAGGGTCTCACTACTAGATTGGACTCATAGTGATCTGCCTGTGTACAGCCTCCCAAGAGCTGGGATTATAGGCGTGCACCACCACAGCTAGTCTTAGTCAGCTGACTTGAGTTAAAGAGAAAGGAGAGATGGTATATATATACATTCCTGAGAAACATCCAGGGAGTAAATTACATGCCAGTAGTAAAAGTGTCTGTTTTTCCCACAAAAATTAAGCGTTCTTCAAAATAATGTTAATATCTCTTACATAAATGAGAACTCTAAAAATTAACTGGCCAGATTTTTTTCTTTTTTCTTTTCTTTTCTTTTCTTTTTTTTTCTTTTTTTTTTTTTTTTTTTTGGTACAAGGTCTCGCTACCCAGCTGTCTCTCGCCTCAGCCTCCCCAGTGCTGGGATTGCAAGTGTGCACCACCGCACCTCCAGCTTGGCAGGAGGCCAGCATGGCATGCAGTACCCTGGATTGAACCCAGGTCCTTGCATTTGCTAGGCAGTGCTTAGACTGTCATGTTATCTCCTCAGTCCAAAAATTTTGTTTATTGCTACTGCTTTTTAAAGTTGTAATTTACAGAAAACCTTGAAACAAATTTAATAGTTACATTTAATTATATTCTGAGATTATTAGGTATAAACCTGAAGCTGAAGAACACTGTTCGCTGAAATGCCGAAGTTAAAGAGAAATTCTATCGAGAGGTTAGCATGATGAATTTTCAAAAATAATAAATGGGCTTAAAGACATGGATTATAACTAGAGAGACTTTGTGAATCTAGTATTTAAAAAAAGACACAATTATTATTCATAATAAGGAAAAACACATGTATTAATAATATGAAATGGAATCACAAATTATCTTAGTCTCATATGCATAAATTTCAGGATCACAAAAGAGAGAATTATAGGAAAATGAATTATAAAGTGCGAACACCACCACACTACAAAGAGCTTCCGAAGTCCCCAAATCTTGAAATGGACTTTCTCACCTAGTTCCTTCATGTAATTCTCAAAGTTGTCCCTGGAGACCAGTTTCCAGCTTCCCAAGAAGGGCTCCACCATCCTGGATCGCTTGCTGAGAAGTGGCCCTCGCAGCTGAAAACCAGAGAGAGGTGGCCGGCACGGTACCCCGCGAGGTTTAATTTAAAGAACATCCTCATCATGTGATGTTTGTGATGTAGCTGATAGGAGCAGTATGGCCAGGATGCAGGGCACCCGCGCTTGACTTATTTACCTCCAAATTAAGGGACAGAAAACTGGCATCTCAAGTTTAATTCAGGCCAACGATTATGGTGTCTCACAGAGATTTATGGCCAAGAGTCCCTTGGTAAGTGCTATGTGGGATGGAGACAACTGTGAACAGAGGTCGCCTTTGGTACAATAAATGCTGAGTTATCCAGAAGAAACAACTGATGAATGCTTGCAGGACACCTGACAGGGATGTTTTCCCAGGGACGTCCTCGCTTGTTTCTTGATATCCTCAGCTGTTTTTTGTTTGGCTGAGTCATATTAAAATAATATCTTCCCTTCCTTTCAGTGTTGATGTATTGACATTAGTTAATGTAACTGAAATGCCTATAGTTGCCGAGAGTGATGTAGGCTGTAATTATTATTATCATTATTGTTAATTAAGGGTAATTGAGGGGAGGAAAGAAAGGTAACAATTATTATTCACTAATGATTCATGATTTAAGCCTTAAGAAGGAGGCAGAGTCAATGGCTAGAAAACTCATTTTTCAGGTTTACAAAGTAATTTTGATATTAAACTGCACCATTTGAAATTGTGAAGGCAAATTTTTAGAAGTTTTAGATAGAAAACAATATTTGACAGATGCATGCTAAAAGAAACACAAATGAAGTGAATAGATTGTCTGTTCAACTACTTGAAAAGTAATCCTCTGCAGTACAACTAATGCAAGTGGATTTATAAGTACCAGACTTTCTAAGAAGGTCTAGATTGAAGTAATGTGGATTTATACCCCAGTTTTAAACTTCAGTTGCTTCAAACATGCTGGAAAGATACCAGGTCAGGGACCAAGCCAGGAAGATGTATACTTTTTACTGATATCGTGTCAAATATTTCCTTAACCCAAGAAAATATCTATTTAAACCACCTTTGTACAGACAAAGCAATAAAAGGTTATGGTTTTGACATCACAATGTAGTAAGATAGTAAAGAATTTATTTGAAGAAAATATATAATGAAAGACTTTATAATTTTATGTTTCTATACACTGAACAGTCACTAAGCTACCTGGAGATCAAACTAAGGTAGAGTCAGTGCTACGGCAGAGTCGACTCTCTACTCCCTTCTCCCACTAGAGTCAACTTCATAAAACAGACTCATACGCAAATAAGTGCATGAGCAGGTGAAGGCGCGTTCAGAGGTGGTGTTCAGAGGAAGAGCAAACTATAGAGCTCCCTTTGTCTGGTCTAAATGTCTGTGTTCTCACTGTAGGAATAGCAGCAAGCTTGCACGGCCATGATGTTGGCGTGTGGGGCAGCGTGACCAAGGTCTCCCTTTTGAGTAACCGTCCTTGTCATTCTGATCCTCCTGACATGGGACTGATTCAGAAGTCAAGCATGTGGTTCACTTTAGAATGCATTTGGCTCATGTGACAAAAGAAAAACAAAACTAATTTCTGGCTTCTGTAAATTTCTTGCCCTGAGAAGGGAGTCTGGGTGGAGATAGTCTCTTTTCTACCTGTGCACATTTTTTCTTATGTACTACGGACACTGCTGTGTGTATTGCTATAGACACTACTGCGTGTATTACTGTGTGTATTGCTATGCACACTGCTGCATGATGTATTGCTCATGACACTGCTGCATGTATTGCAATGCACACTGCTGCATGTATTGCTACAGACTTTACTGTGTGTATTGCTATGGAAACCACTGCGTGTATTGCTATTGACACTACTGCGTCTATTGCTATGCACCCTGCTGCATGTGTTGCTATGCACACTGCTGTGTGTGTTGCTATGGACACTATTGCATTTATTGCAATGACAACCCAAAGAAGGAGCCAGGACCAAAGAAGGCAGAGTAGAAAGGAGGGAAGAACCAAGAGCTACTTTCTTTCTTTTCTTTCTTTTTTTTTTTTTTTTTTTTTAAAAAAAAAGGTGTTTTTTTTTACAGGTTCCGAGGGGTGAATAAGGTATTACTGGTTTTATAAATTAGCGTTCTTTGCCTCCCCAGGGATCTTCTTCTGATATTTGCAGCGCAGGTCTTGGTAGCATGAGCTACCAAGGCCAGCTGTGCCTTACCTGCTGTTTGTGACCTGTGACTTAGGTATCAGACCAGGCACCTGCAGAGGTGGGAAACTCCTCTTCAGTGGTTAGGCAACACCCAATTGTTGATTTTCCAGAAGATTTGTCCTTACTAAAGGGCCAGTGATTGACCCAGTTGTGGTGAGAAAATAAAATCCAAAGCTCAGGTTCCCATGTGGGGAACTCTGAGAGGTAGGAACTGATTTGGAATCCATGGCTATTTTATATCATTCCCACCATTTTATTGGAAAGTTTCAGGTGGCAAACCAGATGATATCTGCGCATGAAGCCTGTATTACCAACAATAGAATCACAGCCATCGGGACCCAGCTGCAGGATGTTGTCCTGAAACATCAGAGGGGTGTTTGCAGAAGAAAAGTTCAGGATTTTGTTCATGTGACTTGCAGGATCATACTTGACATGAATTCTTTGATTATCACTGTTTCAGCTGTTCTTCTTCATCTATTAACAGCAAAGCCTGGCAATCCTAGTCTAAAGTGATCAGAAGAGGATTGAAGATTAGGAGCAGCAGGGTTTGAAAGTCCCTGGGCATTCAAGGTTCTTCCAGAAACATTAGCATCAAAAGGCAGCTATAGGGGCTGGGGAGATGGCTCAGTGGAATAAGCACTTGCCTGGCAAGTGCAAGGGCTTGAGTTCAATCCCCGGTTCCACCAAAAAAAAA
>NW_004524741.1:381887-401614 GCF_000260255.1 Octodon degus
TTCCTTTTTTTTTTTTTTTTTCCCCCTCCTGTGGAACCAGGGATTGAACTCAGGCCCTTGCGCCGAGCCATCTTCCCAGCCCCCTGGATTTCCGTTTTAATTCGCGGGTAGCACATCCTCCAGAGCCTCTGCCTCTGCCCCTGGTGCCGACAGGACTCGTGCTGGAGTCCCCAGGCTCATCCTCCAGCTTCCGGTCGCTCATGGTGCAAGGTGCGGCCAGCTCCCAAGGAGCGCGTCACGTGCCAGTGAGAGGCGTTCTCTTTTTTTTTCTTTTTATTGGCGGAACATGGGACGGAACTCAGGCCCTTGCGCTCAAGCGCTTAATCTACTGAGCCATCTCCCGGCCTCCTGAGAGCTGCTTTCTGGAGAGAAGTACTATTGCACGAGTGCATAAATTTCATGCGTATTTAAATTTCTTGAGTCTGAGCTGTTGTCACATGCGGTCTATGCCTTCATCATTGATCTGCCTTGCAAAAGTCTGCCGCGCTTATGTGATCTTCCACAGCCACCAATCCCATTATCACATGCAGCTACCTGCATGGGCAGCATCTTCCCAGCTTCCCAGACCCGACTGGGACATCTCCTCCTATGAAAAAATGGTTCTGAGCTAGTTGATCCCCATGATGTCGGGCGGTTGTACTGCCTTCACCCGATGTCTTCCAGACTGGATCTAAGCACTTCAACCAGATGTCTCACGACAGAGCTCAGCTGTCCTGAGAACAATTCTGTGAACGTGTCAAGAAGCAGCAGTCATCTCTCACTGACCTCTAATGTTTCTGGCAGTGCTTGCCACATCATAAATGTTAAATAAAGATTTGATAAGTGAATGGTGAAAGAAATAAGCAGCATTTATTATTCTCCTCATTAGTGTTCTTTGTCTCCCTAGCAGTGATTAAAACAGGGTTTTATACAACCCTTCTCCTGGTGCTACTCCAGGCTTTTCACTCTAGGTCTTAGCTCAGAATGAGAGGACTACTCTCTGCGTTTGTGAAGAACCTAAATTCTTTATTTTCACTGTTATCATAACTTTAACTTCTCTTGCATTTTACAAGTCTATGAACAATTTTACAAAAGCACCTCCTTATCCCTTCATGTTTCCCTGACAGCTGTTAAAGTAGGCAGTAAGTATGTCAACAGTTTGAGCATTAGCAAGGATTTCAGATCAACCAACCACTCACCAAAGGACTTGGCTGCTTTTTTTTTTAATCTTGTTTTAATACAATGATGAATCCACTCTGATGATAAAGCTGTTCAGCCAATTCCTCAGAACACGCTTTGCAAAATCAGTGGTGATTAACAAATCAGTTAGCTTGGGCACAGAGCTGTGCTTGCTTGCCCGTGACAGCCTGGAAGCCAGTTTTGATACTGGCAACAGGGCATCGAGAATGACAAGTTCCACACTGTAAGAAACAGAGCCGGGTATTCTTCTGCAGAATTATATCCGGTAATCGGCATATGTGATAAGTGATATATTCCTTGATATATCTGCTTAAGACATTTTCTCTCTGTTTCTGTTGGAATTTCCCTTTGATTACAAGTTGGTTATTGCCACCTATAGAACCACTTGTACCCAATTCTGCCAATAAAAATGCAAGATGTTTGGGCTAACAATGTAATAGTTTACAGATATCTGTAAAGTCGACAAAAGAAGTTTTCTTGGTTCCTACTCAGGAAACCTGTGGAGGTTTCATGACAAATTTTCTTTTCTCTTCTGCAATCATATCTGGATTCTTTTCCCTCATGATGTTGAATACTTGAGTCAGTAGCTCTTTGTATGTGTAGTTTCTCTCTGAGCCTGCCCAAGCAGGGCCTGTCTGGTTACTGAATGAAAGAAATGCTATTATCTTTTTGGCTGTCTTCATCTTCTAAAGCTTCATCTTTTTCTAGTATTTTATTTTCACTTGGGAATTTGACATTCTTCTTTTTCTTCTTTTTATTTCCAAGCATAATATCAAGGTCATCCTCTGGTTCAGCTGGCTCTTGGATGTCACTTTCAATCTTAAAATCCTTTATACCAGGGCTGGAGAGATGGCTCAGTGGTCTAAAGCACCTACTTGGAACAAGCTTGGCAAAGCACAGGGACCGCAGTTCAATCCTCCAGCACCACATACCAGCCAGCCGCGCCCCCTGGTGGGCTGAGCTGGCCACACACACACACACACACACACACACACACACACACACACACACACACAATGTTAAAAAAAATCCTTTATACCTTCTTCCACTTCATCAATCTCAAATATCTTTTTTGGTTTTTTTTTTCTTCTTTTTCTTTTGATTAAAGAAATTCAAGTCACCTAGATCATCAGAAGCATCTTTCTTCCTACTGTCCCCTTCATGGGATTCCACGTCCTTGTCTTCAGTTGGTTCTGGTTCTGCTTCTTCTGTTTCTGAGGGCTGGGTTTCTCCCATCTGGGCATCCCCTTCCTCATCTAACATAGAAGGCTTCTTTTTCTTCTTGCTCATAGTACTATCAAAAATCATCTCATCCCTGGACATGGCTAAGCTCACGTGGACTTGGCATAGATAAGAAGTGAGACGGGTCAGTCCCAGGCCCGGGCGTCAGCGCTGCTCCTCCTGATACTACTAGAAGCACCACACTGAAAATAAATTCTTATTTGCCCACCTCCCTGGCCTTTGTATAATAATGTTATACGTAGAGTAGGTACTCAGGACTGGGCATGGTGGAGTAATCCCAGTGCTGTGGGAGGCTGAGACAAGAGCGTCTTAAGTTCACACCCAGCCTGGGCAACTCAACAAAACCATGTCTCAAAATGAAAGGAGTGTAGCCCCTTTCCCTTCTGCAAAGGATCCATCTCCCCACTGCCTGCTATTTTGCCCTATTTGTATTTTTGGTTTTTCATGAAAGAGAGGCCATGCAATTTTAGGTTTGTGTGTCTGATTTATTTAGTTTAGCATTATAATCACAAAGTGCATCCATTTTCCTACAAATGACTCAAACAAAAGGAGCTAGAGGTAGCTCAGTATAAAGACCCTGGACCCACAAACACACAGAGTACTTCATTACTTTCTGATGAAGTTGTGGACTGATTTGTTTTAGAACATTCCCAGTGTGTTTATTTTCTTTCTTGCATGACTTCACGGCACATGACTCTGCTCTCGTGGGGAGTTGGTACCAGCACACCTTACTTGTCCTTCACCCTCTTCCCACCCCTTTCCTCCTCTCTTCATCTCTTGGCCCCTCTCCCTTCTGCAAAGGATCCATTTCCCTACTGTCTGTTGTCTGCCTGTTATTTTGCTCTCTTTGTATTTTGGGTTTTTCGTGTAAGAGAGACCATGCAATATTTAAGCATGTGTGTCTGATTTATTTAATTTATCATTATAATCTCAAAGTGCACCCATTTTTCTGCAAATGACCCAAGTTTATGTTTTTCATGGCAGAGACATGTACTACTGGGTATAAACACCGGACTTGCCTCATCAGTTCGTCTGTTGGTGAATGTGCAGGCTGCTTCCAAGATGTAGCTGTCGTGTGTGGAGCTGCTATGGATGTGAGGGTGCATGTGTCACTGTAGTAAGATGTCTTCAACTTTTCTTTAAATTTTTATTTTATTTTTAAAGACAAAATAAGGAACAGAACAATATCAAGTACGACATGTAATTTATTTTTAACTTTTTGATTAACATGTATTCATTGCTATTAATGAGCTTCTGTGTGATATTTTTAGTTTTTTAATGTTTGATTTATTTATTTATTTAGTACAGTCTTGCTACCCAGCTCAGAGCCATAGTGATCCTCCTGTCTCAACCTCTCTAGCACTGGGATTACAGAAGTGAGTGTGTGACCATGTCCAGTTTTGGTGGCTAACACAGAGTGCTCAGGGTTCCAGGGCAGGCTTGATATGTGGTACTGGGGATTGAACCTAGATCCTTGAGCTTGCCAGGTGGGTGCCTAAACCTCTGAGCTATCTCCCCAGGCCTTCTGTGTGATATTTTAGTACTGGAACACAGCATGCACTGATCAGATCCAGCCTTCCTTTATCCCTCCCCACCTCACCAGTTTCTAGCAATCACTACTTT
Organism: Octodon degus; assembly: GCF_000260255.1. Lineage (NCBI taxonomy): Eukaryota > Metazoa > Chordata > Mammalia > Rodentia > Octodontidae > Octodon > Octodon degus. Next base: position 385,932 of record NW_004524741.1, read on the forward strand.
ACATTTTCTTACCCTTTCTTAAATTTCCACATGCAGTCCGTCTCTCTGTGTGTCTGGCTTATTTCACTTAGCCTAATGTTTTCCTGTAGTCTAAATTGTAACCGAGTTTTGTCTTATTCTGAAATCTAAGCATGTGTTTGAGAAATTTTAATCAATTTATGCAAACCCTAGAATATGTAGAGGTGCTTCATGACTTCCACAAGAGGCAAAAAAAACATACATACAACACACATATGTACACACACACACACACACACACATGCACACACACTACTAACAAAGCTTTATCTTTTTGTGTATTTCTTTTTATTTGTTTATTTATTGGATAAAAGGTCTCAGTAGACAGTTCAGACTCATATTGATCCTCCTGTCTCAACCTCCCCAGATCTGGGGTTACAGGTATGCACCACCACACCTGATTTCAGGGCCAGCACAGAATGTGGTACTGGAGATGGAACTTGGGTCTTTGTATTTTCCAGGCAGGTTCTTAGACTGCTGAGCTATCTCCCCAGCCCCATATATTTCTTATATTGATATTTCAGAGAGATTTTATTGGAATAAAATGTTCTGATAGCAAAAAAAGTTTGCTTCCTTTTTTTAGGAAGAGGGTCTTGCTATGTCATTCAATCCAGGCTTGAACTCACTATGTAGCCCCACTGGCCTCAAACTCCCGGAAGTCATTCTACCTCAACCTCCCAAGAGCTGGGATTACAGATGTGTGCCACCATGCCAGGCAAGAAAAATAACTTTTTGTAAACTATAACTATACTAAAGCTTGAATCCATATTCATGAACAAGTCTGTCACCACTTTTCTGGAATAAACATGGAATTATTTGCCCTGAATTCTACAGGGGTTTTGGGGACAGCCCCACACTGTAGTTGGTAGTGATCTGTATGCCTGGTCTTCAGTACGGCTGGGTGAAGGTGCTGGAATTTTCCAGTGGAGGCCACTGATCAGCTGTAGAGAACATAGCACACACAAGGGTACTGGTGTCCTAGTTAGAGGCCACCAATGAGTAAGATGTTCTTCTTTTGCTCTCTGGCTTCTGGTCTCTTCATGTGACCTCTCCCTCTGGTACACACTCACCTCACTAGAACCACCCACCATGAAGTTCTCGCTAGAGATCAAATCTATGGGGATGATGCTTACTCTTAGACTTTCAACCTCCAAAACTGTGAACCTTGAAATTGAAAATACTTTTATTCCTTATAAAGTATTCAGTCTCAGGTAATTTGTTATAACAATGGAAAACTGACTAAAATGCCTGGTTTGCCATTAATTTGGGGACTAAAATTTATATAGAAATTTGTTTCTACGAGATGCATGGGATGAACTAGTCTCTTGGAGTGTTTTCACACAGTGCCAGTATTTGGATCAGAAGGCTGTGGAATATTTTCCTGTTTAAAATTGCTTTATCCCTGGGAGGTAGCTTTTTGGTTGTAGATATGTGAAAGATGAACTAAATGTTCAATCATGCTACCTAGGAAAACTTAAAAATCCATAGATATTAATTTCTTACCTTGCATTATTATGAGTGATCTTATTACTCAGAAGCAAAATAATAATGTATATTTTCTGTTTTTCACTCATGCAAGAGTGTAGAATTATCCCATACAGCAAATGTAATTATCCCGCCTTCTAAATCTAAAAAGTTTTATTCAACCGCCATAAGCATATTCAACAAAATTCAAGTGGGGGAAGTTACCTTCTATTTAGGGAAAAACTATAATCATCTTTTTAAACAATTCGTCCAAAAAGGCTGTAGAGTCTGATGCAAACTTCAGGCCAGGTGTGTGTCCTTTGGCTCATGCTCGCTCATAAACCCTGGTAGAAGTGACTCCATTCATGACACACTCCTAGGTGCACAAGCAAAAAAAGAAGAAAACGAGGAAGAGTTGTAGATCTTCATGGTTCTACACCATGGGTTAAATTATATTTCTCAGTGTTTAAAAGGTAATGACAGTTTTTCAAACGATATTTGTTTTGGATATGCATATGATTTAGGGAGACACAAAGGCCAAATACAAGTCTTCCTCTAGGAACCTGATAATCTTTCTTGGAAGTGGATAAGACCAGCAGAAACATACAGCTCAATGCACTTTGAAGAGAGAGAAGGATTGCCTGGACTGGGAGCCAGCAGGGTGGGGCTGAGCACCCCAGAAGGAGCAGAGAGGGCAGCTCTGTGGAAGAGTGCGTGCTCGGCAAGCGGGAGACCCTGGGTGAAATCCCCAGCCCCAAGAAATCAAGCAAGTAACCCTAAAACAAAATCAACAACCAAAGAAAGAAAACGCAAACCATGAACAGCAATTGCCAGAGTGGAAAAATAGTTCCAAATTACCCTTTTGTTCTCTGTAAGAAGGGTATTATTTTCCTATCTAAGTTCTAAGAAGGTGTACCCTACTTAGCTTCAGAGATAAACAGTTGAGTCAGGTAGCATTATCCGAAGCAAAATAACGATCTTTAGATAACCTAATGGTAGCACCTAGAAAGTACTCACCACCACCAACTTGTCGCCCTCACGTTTTCTTGTTATGGTGGTTGATTTTCCATCCCATTTCTGCACCTGCACCAGGGCACCGCCATCTAAGGTTATGATGCTCTGTAAGCACAATGCAGAAGGATTGCAATTTGTATATGAAGGCCAAAAACAAATTTAAAATGCAACACATTGGTTCAAAAAAATATTGTGAGATCATTAGCAATTCTAAATCACAGTGATACATTGCAACAAACCAACAAAGTCTTGAGAACAATAGCATACAACATATATTTATATGTACATAAATTATGTTAATCAATTTTAAAACTATAAGGACAATTTAATAAAAAGGGAGGACAAACTTGATTACATATCAGAAACAGTGTGATCTAGGTGTCAGAATTCCGGGTCTCTGATGACAGAAGTTGATCCCCTGCTACTATGAACCTGTTGTTATGAAGTAGTTTCCAACAGGCAATAAGAATTTAATAAACAGGTGTTCACTTTGCATCAATTCCTTAGTCTTTACCTTGGCTTTCCTGTCATCTGCGGTGAATTCATCAAATTCCTGGCCCAGTTTGAAGGAAATCTCAGTATTTTTAAAGGTACTTTCTGACCTAATGGTGAGCACATCTCCATTGATACTGATGATCATGTTGGGTTTGGCCATGCCAGCCACTTTCCTGGTGGCAAAGCCCACTCCTAGAACGAGGAAAAGAATAAAGGCAGGTTTACATTTCCTCTCCTTCTTTGTCAAAAAGTCAGAGCGATGTGTGTGGACACATCTGTGAGCACGTGAGATCAGGGTGCAAGGCACCATCAACTTTCTTCAGGCCTCCCTCAAGAGCTCCTGAGGATAAGCGCATCACGAAACAGCCAGGGAACACTTGACGTGCAGTAGGCATGGTGTAGGGTTATTCTTTTCTTGTCCTTAATGTAATTCCTCTGAAGACTGTTGCTAATTTTTGGTAAGAAGGTATACAGGATCAAGTCTTCCAATATAGAGATATTTTCCCACTATCATTTTCTCTATGAGCCACTCATGGCAAACTTGACCATTTCATCTCTCCTTAGATATTAAAATGATATTTAAAGTTAAAGGCAGAATTTTGAGGCTAATATAGTCATTCAGTTAGAAGACTATTTTGAGTGTATAAAAATCACATTTCCTGTCAGTTACTGCCAAGTGTAGATTTCTGAGCTTCTTTCCCAAATTATTGCACTGTGCAATAAAGATTGTAATTTCTCCAAAAAAGACAAAAATGTTTTCCATGTTTATAGCATGTTACAGTGAAGACAGCGTTCCCAGTAAACTATAGAGAATATTAGAAAAACAATGAGGTTTCATCTGTGAAAACTTTGAAATTCAAGAAACTGATGTCTTACGTCAGCATAGTTTGATTCTAAGGTAAGTTTAGAATAATTTGAACCTAAGTTACAAAGTGGAACATGTATTTATTGAGAAATGTTAAATATGTACCTTATGTGATATACCTTTTTACAGCAGAGAGTAAAAGAGGGATATATTTTCTAGTGTAACGTATTGGAGCAGCAATTTACAACCCTACACAAACAATGGTAACGTGACACTGCCTGTTATACAGAATTTCTGACAGCCATAGACTTGCTGAATTTTGCTCACACACATACACACATACACACACCAAAAAAAAATCTAGGTTATTTGATGGCAAGTGACTAAAGGTTAAAAATAGGGAAGAGCTGAAAGAGAAATTATGAAAAAAACAATGCTGTGGCTCTGATGTAGGTTTCTGTTTGAGCAGTCGCTGCAGTGGGGAGACAGTGTATTGCTTCATATTGCCCCTGCTCTGTTACAAACTACAACAGTGCACGTCTGCTGAGGAACAATGTAGATAATGGATAAAACATGAAGTGTGATTGGAAAATGCTAAGTTGGGAGCAAGTGTTTCTTTTTCTTTTTTTTTTTCTTTACTTTTTTTTTTTTTTTTTTTTTTTCTTTTTGGTGCTGGGGATTGAACTCAGGACCTTGCGCTTGCCAGGCAGGTGCATAGGCCAGTGAGCCATCTCCCTGGCCCAAGTGTACTTTCTTAATTGACTGCCCACTCATCTTGCCTTAGAGCAGCCAGCTGCATTTGACAGGCATCAAGTGGCTTTGAATGACAAGTCTCTGTTAATCAAATCCTTGCATTTTTCTAGTGCTATGTATTTACAGCTAGTTGATATTCTGGAAAGTTATGTCTTTCTCATGCTGAAATTTCTGATTTCTCTCTGCACTATAAACAAGAAAAGAGTAGTTACAGATAAATAAAAATGTATACTGTACAATTGAGGATTATTTTGAAATTGAGGAGATTAGATCCCAAACTCTAATAAGATATGGTGTAAAGTTCTCTCCAGCGTAGTCATCTTGGATCTCACTTTGTTACGTATGAGGGTTAGGAGAGAAAGGACTTTCAAGCCGAAGCCAGAGGAAGAGGTTGTCTCTCGACCTTCATTGCTATAGTGCTAAGGCGACCTGGCATTCACACAACAACACATTGACAACATTAACAGAGTCTAAAACTTTGCAAGCCTCTACTATAAAAGGGATAATATATCACATATGTTATATATTTAACGTTACTCAATAAATACATCTGCAACTAAAAATCACATGGGAGAAACATTTAAGCCCCTTAAGGAACATATTGTCTGAAATTAACATTGTGTTTGTCATAAAACAACCACACATGTTAATGGATTGATATTGAGACTGTTCAACATACATTTAACAAAATGCAAAGAGAAATACAGTGGCTTCAAGTTCTGCATACTACAAATAAATATGCTTCTCTTTCCAAGTTATTGTATATTTTGTATGGGAAAAGGGAGTGAAAAGGAAACAGGGTGAAAGAACCACGTAAACAAATGAAAGTAAAATATTGTAATTAAACTAAAATCCTGTTTTTATATAGTCCATCAAAATTTTGTTTAGGTCCTTTTTAATACTGGTTCACCTTTAGGAAGCATAGGCTATAGCTCTCACTCAGAAAATTTCCAGAAATAGACTCTCACCTGAAACTTCTGCAGCCTTTGTATAGAAAACAGCATTGTCACTTCTGGCCACTGCTTACAGTGTGAAAATCCAGCTATAAGCCTTCCCCACCCAGAGAAAAACTTACAAGCCCAGTCACCCCGTGACACATTTTCTTACCCACTTCTTTCATGTAATCATCAAAGTTCTCACTGGAGACGAGTTTCCAGGTACCTACAAATGCGTCACACATTCTGTGAGCTTTCTGGGTTTATTCTTTCAGGTGAGAAAGAGGCTGCAGTTTTCAGGAAGGTGCTGTGGCCCTCTTGAGTCCAGATAACACCCTTTTAAAGACACTCACAGCATGTGACTGTGAGAGTAACCAATTGAGAAAGATACCAGATCATTTCCTTCATTGCCAGCCTCTGTATTTTTTTTTTTCTTCTGAGTCATGTTTTTAATAGAAATTTCTCAACTTTGGTTCTCCCTGGCAAATGGTCACTGGACTTGGAGTACAAATTATTTTTAACCACAAACAGAATATTTTAGAAATTCCTGATTTCACTGTTTAATGGTCAGTGACTTGAATTTCCTCCTATTATGTCCATACATATGTATCCATTGTAGAGGGGGACAGTTACCTTGGAATGAGCTATGACCCTTGTTCTCTGAGCACCTATTTTATTAACATTGTAATTGTGTAGTTCACTGAATTGAGGAACATAAGAATTATCTTGGTGATCCTTAGATAAAAGCAAAGAATTCTTAAATAATTATCTCTTTGGACCAATACTGTCTCAGGAATTACCTGACAGTTAAAACAAAATGCATAATGCATTTTAAAGTGCCTCAGCTTTCAAATTTCAAATGTTAAATATAAATTTGAAAATTTCATTTATCTACCAATAATCTAAACTGTAGGTTTAATTAAAATATTGATTTAACCTGACTTCCTCCATCTTTATGTGTAGTATAAAATACATACCACATTTTGAAGTCAATATTATAATATAATATACAATGTATACTGAAAAATTCTCAACTGACTATATGTTAGAAAGATAATAGGGGCTGGTGAGATGGCTCAGTGGTCTAAAGCACCTACTTAGAACAAGCTTAGTAAACCACAGGGACCACCGTGGTTCAATCCCCCAGCACCACATGCCAGCCAGCCCCGCCCCCTGGTGGGCTGAGCTGGCCACACACACACACACACACACACACACACACACACACAAATAAATAAATAAAAATTTTTAAAAAAGAAAGATAGTAGTTAAGATATGTTAAGTGAAATACACTACTTCGATCAACCTATTTCTTTTTACTTTCTCAATATGACTACTAGAAAATTTTAGACTACTTAAGTGGTTCACATTCTACTTCTCTTGGAAAAAAATTATACCATATTAAAGTTCTTTTGTTTATTCAATACGTGAATCAGGTACGATGCTAGTCCCTAGGGACTCCATAGTGAGCAAGGCACACCAGCCCTTGCTTGTTCTCAGGAGCTTACATTCTAATACTGGAGAACATAATATCCAAAGAGACAAACCAATAAACCTGTTGCTCCTACATAGTGCTGTGCTTTAGAGCAAATGGAACAAAGTAATGTGGTGAAAGGGCTGCTGTGAAAGTTGGCTGCACTAGAGACCTTTCAGGAAGGTCCACTGAAGGAAGAGGATGATGTATTTAGTACAGGGCCTCACTATGCAGCTTGCATTCACAGTGTTCCTCCTGTGGTCAGTCTCCCCAGCATTGGGATTACAGGTATATGCTATATGCTACCATGCCCAGACTCAGTTGCTGGCTCAGTGTGCCTCAGGGACGAGGCCTGTGTGGCATGTGGGATCAGGGACTGAACCCTTGTCCTGGCACTTGTCAAAGCAGGTGCTTAGTCCACTGAGCTAAGGAAGTAGATGATGGATTTATCACCAAATGATGGAAAGACAGCCACAGAAAGAGCAGGAAAAGAGCATTCTGCTGGCTTGATTCACCTTCAAGACAACACAGCTGGGGAGAACTCCTATTCCATGACAAATGTTTAGATAGGTGTTCCCGGTGAGCCGAGACCAGACAGAACCCATTAAGACAGAAATGTCTGTTCAGGTTCCTCTACTGTTAGAAGCCAAATAACTAAATATTCAACAAAATACACAGAGGAATGATAATTAGGTAAACTAGTGAGAGCCTATCACTACTCTTATTTTTAAAAACTTCAAAAATATTTCTGTGGGCCAGGAACATCATCTTCCTATGTCAACATATTTCAGGCATGATTATCATTGAGGAAATGGAATAGTTGAGTTTTTTTCTAGAAATAACCCCAGGTATTTAATGGCTTAATGGCTCTGTATAAATAAGAACAGTTGTAATCTATAGAAAAATGTCTTGGCAACTTAAATAGCAATGAAAGAATTAAAGTAGGAGAAAGCTGTTGAGGCTAACTGAGAAGACCTCACGTTATCACTTGTGAAAAGTAATTAAACAGGCTTAGTAGACAGTCTTACCTGAACGGATGTTAAGTTTAGAAGCAGTTAAGTTTATACTCACAGCTCACAGGCCATCCATGGAATAGCAATACATTCTCGCTATGTATGAGGCCCCTAAGTTATGTCTTGTGTAAGGACAGACCTTTCAAGACAATAAACCACTCCAAAATTTAATGGAGGGGTCCATACTTCATGCTCTGGAGTGTAAACAAACCAAAGCAACTGTTCAGTTCTTCCAGAAATTATTTTCATCTGTCTTTAAGACTTGAGGACATGGATAGGATGAAATATTTTCTTGTCAGATCACTGACATTTTACCACAGCGCGAATGGGCTGCTGTGTGTATGAAGTAGTACAGAACAAGCAGAAGCATTCAACATGCACTTTTAGTGCAATAGTCTATAAAGAATATTTTCCCTAACCATTAATGAAGACAATTCAAATTAACCAAAATTTAAGTAGTCTTCAGTTCTTTAAAGCTAGATATCATACTACTTACACTTTCAAATATTGTTTAATTATACAGTTCATATTGACAAATAATTTTCAAGAAATATTTTTTCTCCTGCTGTGCTGAAGGCGCTATGCTACTTGGAGTAATAGAATATAAATAGTAAGTAAGACATGACTTCTGACTTCCTTGAATAATCCAACTTTCCATTTTAGTGACCAGTCTGAGGCTAAAGTAAAACACAGAGCCTCTTTTAAAGTGTTTCATTTTAATAATCATGTTGAAATAATCATTTTTTATGAGACTATTGCTGCTCTACCAGTTTTTCAACTTTCAGAATCTTATATTAGCACATAAGCCCTGTAGGAGAAACACTCATCCCCTCCTGTCTCGCATCCCTCACCTTTCTTCTGTTCTGAACTTTGTCCCATGCATGACTTAAAGATCCTAGCATCTTGCTCATTCATCAAAGAATGGCATTAATGAGCTAATTAACAAAAGGAACCAACTAGGAAAGTAGGCTATAAATTCATGATTTATGCTCGTGAATGTGTTTTAAACCAAGAAAGCCATGGATTTAGATGAATTTTGGAAACATAGTAGCCCTTGGAAGAGTGACTCTAGCGATCAGAGTGGGCAGATACAAGTCCATTCAAGGGGTGTCGCAGGTCTGAGCACAGGACACGGCAGTGAACTGATGGGACAGCGGTGGGAAAAGTTGACAAATTACCCAGAAAGATTTTAGAATATTGCTTCTTTCTAGAGGGGACTAACATCCATAAGTATGGTGCAAAGGAGACAATTTGTCCTTGATTATGAAAAGAATTTCTACAGCAACAACTACATTATTGATACATGTTTAAATAACAGCAAAAAAAAAAAAATAAAATAAAAAATAAAAGTCACACAGGACAGGATGCTTCCGCGGCATCGCGAGAAAGCGTCTGCTGGGGCACGAGCCTCTCTTTGCTTTGGACTCATGAATCTGGGCGCGAGCCCCTGACACTCATTACTGACTGGGACAGGCACACCGGGCTGGGCTGCTTGCCCTTTGTCCTCCAATGGGCAGCTTACCCGGAATGCCTCCCTCTGACCTTTTCCCGTGTTTATTTCTTTTGGAGGAAATGAGAGTTTTTTTGTCTCACAATTTTTAAGTTAAAGAGGAAACATACCTCTTTCTGGATAACAAGGAGCAGAGACAAATCCGTAATGAGTTTTCAGTGTGCGTTGGTAGCAGGATAGGTAAGGGTTCATGCTGAGGCTCCCTGGTATTTGAAGCAAAGTTCCCTTATTAAAGCGTTCTTATTACCTAAGTCCTGGGGTTCGTTAGAAACCTTAGCAAGGAACTTATGCATGTTGTGACTCTCAGTCCCCCATGAGAACATTTAATATAGAAATTGTTTTACATATTCTATCCTAGATATAAGAGGCAAAGTCAAAGGCAACCCTGTGTAATTCTGAGTATCATTCATTGTATGTATTTACAGTGACTGATAATGATCCTGGGAGACTCTTGACTCTTTGACTTCAAAATGGTGATAGTTTTGAGAAGAGTGAGTAAGCTACAGCAGGAGGTGGCTAATTACAGACTTGAAGTCGGTTGTGTAACTTCTTCACTTACCCTCTTACTCATAAAAGAGATTCTTCACGCATGACACAGTGGGTGTAAGTAGAGACCACTGAAGAGCTGAAAGGGCACTTTCTCAACACAAACTGTCACCTGCTTTGCCTTATTCAGTGAGGTAAACAAGATGATGAACTGTGTGTAGGCAGAAGTGGACCAATCCACTAGGTAATCCAAAAGGGAATGTATGGGGCCAGTGAGATAGCTCAGTGGACTAAGCGCCTGCTTAGGCAAGTGTGAGGCCTGGGGTTGGATCCCGGGTACTGCATGCTGTACAGGCCCCACCCCTGGGCATGCTGAGCTGTCGAATGAGTCCAGGCGTGGTGGCACACAGCTTTAATCCCAGCCTTGGGGAAGCTGAAAACAGGAGGATCACTACAACTCTAAGATTCATAGTGAGACTGTGTACCAAATACAGAAACACACACACACACACACACACACACACACACACACACACACTTTGTTCCCTTCATTGATTCACATAGCATTAAGTTATTTGTCTTCTAATTTCTGCCTATGAGCCCTCTGGGAGTAGGCTGGGTTTTATCCATCCTGCATATCTCAGGCTTAGTATTACTCATGTTCTGTAGTTCTTCATGGAGTTGGAGAAAAAAATAAATTGCATTAATTTGAATCATATTAAGACATAAATAGCGGACAGCATCATATTATTGAAAGTATTTGCACTACAAAGAAAGAAGCTGATTGGATCCTCAAAATTGTGTGTAACAGAACAAAGAAGACGCTTTAGTTTGGGGCAGTAGAACCAATCTGATCTAAAGCAGTAATAGTATGAAAACTACAGCGTATGTTTTTAAGATTGTGTCTTCAGTCCACAAAGAATAAGAGAGCCCTGTTTCTTTCAAACTCATATTCCTGACTTCACCTTTACTGATTTCAGTCCATTTACTTTTTAGATGCTTTAAAAAATTGCACATATATTGTGTAATTCATTTTTTATTGTGTAATTTAAATTACACAAGTAGAGCTAAATCCAAGGAAGATTTTCAGCCATATATTTAATAAATGCCCAATAAGTGGCAGCCATTGTGCTTATGTTCTAGTACGAGTATGAATAAAAGTGGGAGAAGACACATGAGGGCTGATATAGTGTCATAAAAACTATAAATGAATATCCTGAATCTATTGAAATGAGCATGCTTATATCTTATAACCTGAGCAACTAACTTGAAGATAGAAATATGCAATATAATAACCATTGTTAATTTCTAAAAATTTGTAAATAAAGAACCATGGACTATGATGCGGCTCCATGATAGAATGCTTGTCAAGTATGCATGGGGCTCTGAATTCAATCCCCGGTATCTCGGAGACAAACAAGCCCACAGGGTGCTGTGAGACTAAGTGCTCCCATAGCTTTGGGAAAGGCCTCCCAAAGCCAGACAATTGAAATAAGCCAAAAGGTTGCCTTAGAGTGCTGTGCACGGTGGGGTGAGAGCAGTCCCATTCCACCATGTAGAACAATTCATGGGGTTACCTAGAGGATGCTAGAAACAAGCAGTAGTGGCAGAGCTTCAACTAGTACCCAGGTTTTCTAAGTCCGTTGTTCTTTCGGTTAAGCTACATTCCTACTTTGAGAAATCTTAGAACCTTCCAATTAGTAAAGTGGATTTTAATCACGAGCTTTGTGCAGGTTTAACATGGAACAGGATTTAAGGAACATGAGATTTCAGTTCATTTCTCCCCTAAGTCATGACCTTTTACAGTCCCATAGCACCTTGTGCCTCACAGCTGTCTGTGCTTGTTTCTGATGCCAACTTAGGAGCTTCTTGAAAGATGACTTCTATCTCCAGAGTATTTCTGGGAAATAGTAAACACAGTTTCTGATCTACAGTAGACACTTAAACATAGGTTGAAGTTGGGTGTAGTGACACATTCCAATAATCCCAGCACTTTGGGAGCCTAAGGCAGGGATTGCAGGCTAGAGCCCACTCTGGGCGACTTAGTGACATAGTGAGATCCTATCTCAAAATAAAAAATAAATAAAGGGCTACTGGGAATGTAGCTCAGTGTGAGGCCTTGGGTTCAACATCCAGTACCATCAAAAGAAGAAGAAAGAGGGAGTGGGCAGCAGGAGGAGGCGCAGAAGGAAAGAAAATAAAAATGCCTGAGAGTAAAGGAAAAAAAGGAGGAGGTAAAGAAAGAGAAGAAATAAGATATAGAAAAGAAAAATCAAGGAAGGAGAAAAGAGAAGGGAAATGGAAAGAATGCATCCTTAGGATGAACATAAATACCTGACGTTGTAGAAAATAAGAGATGCTTGTACTCAGATAAAAACAGCAGATGGTGACAGATGCCTCAGTAGGCACTAATCATGACCTGAGGCTGGTGAAGAGAAAGAACAGGAGCAGTTCCTCCAGGAGCAGTTTCAATTACAAGGAAACACTGAGTTTCTTTCTGGGAGCGCTTTTGCCATGACACTTCCACCAATGAACTCTGGTCCAGTAAGAAAGCATGGACGTCAGGCATCTGTGAACTATATTTGCCATCAGGGTGTTGACTTCCCTCTTGATGACAATCCTCTGTCACTGGGTGAAATGTGCATTCCTGCATTTATCATGTAGCTTGCCAAGATTTTCTACATCTGCAGATTAGTTTTGCAGCTGCAAGATTCTTGATCAGAGTCCCTGCTCTGAGGCTAGTATCGTTCTTTAAAACTTTGTCATTACATTGAAATTTTCATTCAGTGGCTGTTAACGGACCTGTGACAATTTTGTGGTTGCCTTATATTTATATTGCATCATAACCAGATGAGCTCTGGAGTTCGACCTGCTGAAATCCCATTTCTACTATTCAGGAGCTGATGACCTTGGGCAGATACTTCAGTTTCTATGACACTTGGCTTTCCTATCAGAAAAGCTGGAAAACTACCTTTTCTAGTTATTGTTTAAATCAGTGACATTGAATGTCAAGTATCTTGAATTTTGTTTAGCATATACTTCCCTTAACATGTGACAGCGAGTAATATTAGTATAATCATAATAATGCAGTCACAGGAGACAAATGACATACGTGGGAATGTGATCTCTGAGCTGACAAGAATTGGAACATCTGTGTCAGTGTAGAATGGCCTTCTGCAGGTAAATCTTTGGCCTTACCATTTGGAAAAGGCAGAGCATTCTTTCAGCAACTGTTCTGACTTAAATGTGTATTCTTGTGATTAATTCCAGATGGAGACATTCATGAGATTCAAGGTGAGTTTTCTTGACATCGCAATGCAGAAAAAGAATGTTTCTCATCAGGAAATAAGGACGTATCAATATTCTCTCCCTCGCATCGTGGAAAATTTTCTACCCCAAGTGGGAATATTTTTAATGTTTAAAAAATTAATGTTTTATACAGAAATTCAAACTACATAGGTACATTTGCCAGTGATCTTAGCTTTTAGTAATTCAGTGAATATTCTTTCAGTCATATATATATATATATATATATATATATGCTTACATATATAATATAAAAATTAATTTATTGAAGGCATTAGATAACATGTAAAATTATGTGTATAAAGCTCTTCCATATCCTTTTTCTTTACTTAATAAGGCACCATGGTCAACTTTTTATGTTGGTAAATATGTTTGTCTCATTTTTCTGAAATTGTTGCCAAATATTACATTTATGTATTTCTGGGTAATAAATGCTTACAGGTTAGAATCTATGTGCAAATGTAATTGTTATATATATTTAAATATTGTACATTATTAAAATGCCACCCAGAGTAGTTATGTTCTTTAAAGTTCCACCCACAGTAAATGAAATAACCTATTTCCTTAGTGAAACTGACTTGAAATTAGACTTGTTTTCATTGGTACCTATCTATTGAAATAGTCACCATAGGCAGAAATTAAGTGCTGATAAACACAAACTTGAAGTCTGGGGAGATAGTTCAGTGGTTTAAGCATCTGCCCAGCAAGTGCAAGGACCCAGGTTCAATTCCCAGTACAGCATGATGCACAGATCCCTGAACCCCGAGTGCACTGTGTGGGCCATGGTGGCATGGTGGCTCATGCCTACAATCCCAGTGCTGGGGAGACTGAGAAAGCAGCATCACTATGAGCCCATGCTGTATAGTGAGACCCTGTACAAGAAAAAAAAAAAGATTTAAAAACACAAGCTTGAGTCTAGAACAAAAGCTAGAAGCCTACCTACAGACAGCCCAGTTCATAGAAGTAATCAGTCAGTACCTAGTTGGTGCCAGACTAAGAACCCAACCTTTGAGCCAAAATAATGAAAAATATGGCTTGGAAAAGGTGAAATAATTGAATGGGCAAATAAGTAACATTATGTGCATATATTAGTATTCATGATTTTCTGCAAAAAGAAAGCTAAGTGTAGAGTCTACAGCACTTCTCCTGAGAAGACTTACTGCAAACAGTTGGATCTCTTCAAATTCCAGTGGAGAGCAGGGGCAGAGAGGGCCTTCCAATGGGTCTTCTCATCTGCCTTTCAAATGATAAGGCCTGAAGATCGCAGGAACTATGCTTGAGTCATGACTGCTCTCCCAAGACCAATCGAGACATCGTGCCTTATTTCTCCCCGCTGTGTCTTCTAGATGGTTGACAACCTGCAGGAATAGTTCCCAGGGAAGTGATTTCCTTCAATTAGTAAGTCTAAAAAGCAAGTTTGAAATACTCTATTTTTCTGAGATAAGAAGACTCATCTTTCTGATTCTCATAGATGCTTATTCTCATTAGCATGACTATGAGAGAGTATTTTATGTGTATTAAATAATGTGCTGTATTAATGGGCCTATCCATCAGGGAACTAGGCCGCTTAATTACATTAAGTGTAAGTCAGCAATAATATGTGGTTATGCAAAGAAGGATTTAAATAGCACAGATGTTCCTTTAAAGGGAAATAGACATAGAGAGAAGCTTAGCACAAAGTCTGAGTTAGCAACTGGCAAATGTGGATTGTATTTCTTAACATCATGATTGCCAAAAAAAAAAAAAAAAATGATTGCCATGCCAGAGTGCACCCCTGGGACCCTCTGCCCATTTCTTAACCCTCCCGTGGTGGGCACACTGTGAGGCTGCTTCCTGTTCATTAGTAGTGCATAGAGCAAGGAGTGCTACCAAGAACAATTTGCTTTGCCTACAAAAACACATCAGTAATTATACAAGGGCAATTCAATGAACACAAATTTCTTTGTGTGTCTCTATTGAAAATTGCTTTTACATGCCAAGGAGCTCCCATCTGAAGACCTGAAATCCAAGTCACTCCAAATCTAAGACATTTTGGGTGCTAGGATAACACCATAAGTGGAAAATTTCACCCTTGATCTCATGTGACAGATCACAGTGAAAATGTACACACACAGTAAAATATTGTGTAAAGTTACCTTTAGGTTATGCCCAGCAGTTGTACATGAAATATAAATGAATTTCATGTTCATATTTGAGTTCCATCCCCAGGGTATATCATTTTGTGTGTTATGCAAATATCATAAAATCTGATAAACAAAACTCTACATCTGAAATACTTCTGGTTCCAGGCATTTTGAATTAAAGAAATTCAATCTCTACTGTTAAATATTGATAATTAAAAATTCCAGGTAACTATGTTATCTACTACAAACAAAGTTAATCTTACAATTATTTCTGAGGAGATTAACTG
>NW_004524741.1:402683-424735 GCF_000260255.1 Octodon degus
GCCACTAGGCCTGGCAACAAGCAGGTCTTTTTAAAAGTACACGATTGCTTTTAATTGTTGGTTATTTATTTACTAAATACCCTAATGTAGGAATGCAAGTGCAAAATATGTAAATCATATATAGAAGAAGGCATATCATAACATGTAGGTTCCACTTTTGATATTTTAATTTTTTTTCCAAAATGTTCTTTTTTCTTGCATGGAGGACAAGGTATATTATTGTTAATAAATTTACTCCTCTCATTGTTGTCCTGGACTGCCCCACTTACTACAATCTTACAGTGACACCCAGAAAATAATTAGGTAAGTCATAGGTTATAGTGCTGTCATAGACTTCTAATGATATTTTAAATTTTGCCAATAAGGCAATAGAGCCCCAACATGTGATTCAGCTTATCCAAGCCACCTAGATACCAACTCAACCAGAACCACACAGATACCAATTTAACCAGCATCCATTTCATTTTATATGTATGCTGTCTTCTCTATTGAAATTTTACTTTCCCACTGTTGTTCTTTTTCTTTTATTTATGTATTTGGTACAGTATCTCACCATGCAGCTCAGACTCAGAGGTATCCTCCTGTTTTCAGCCTCCCCAGAGCTGAGATTACATGCATGTACACCATACCCAGACTTGGTCACCAGCTCCGCAAACCAGGGCCAGGGTGCCATGTGGGACCAAGGATTGAACCCTGGTCCCTGCGCTTGCCAAAGCAGGCACTTAGTCTGCTGAGCTATCTTGCCAGCTCTGTTATTCTTTTTTTTTTTTTCTGAGCTATGGTCCAGGCATACTTTGGCACAATCATTACTCCATGTCCATGGAATCAACCAACTACAAATTTTAAATATTCAGAAAAAAATCTTTTCCCTTTCTTGAATATAAACAAATATTTTTTGCCATTACTCTATGAACAAAACAATGTGGCATCTGCATAGCTTTTACTTTGCATTTGGGTGTTGTAAGTAACCTAGAGATGATTTAAGTATATGGGGAGTTGTGTGTGGCTTGTACAGAAATTTCACAGCGTTTTGCATAAGACACTTGAGCATCCATAGATTCTGTATTTGCAGTGGAGATTGTTCCTTAGAACCAGCTCTGGGCCGGGGAGATGGCTCAGTGTACAAGGGCCTGAGTTCAATCCCTGATTCCAGAAAAAAAAAAAAAAAAAAGAACCAGCCCTGTCCCCAGATGCTGAAGGATAGCTGTGGTTAGAAATTTCACCATCTGTGTTGGAAACATATAAGCATTGCCTTAGATTTTCTTTATTTTTTTCTCATGAACCAGATATTTTCCTCCACCTCATCTTCCCCAGCAGCCAAGAGGGTAATTACAAATAACACCGCAGTCCGAAAGGGACTGACAATGTTAATAGCAGCATCCAACACTAGGCATGCAGGACTGTGGTCCTGGCTGGATTCTTACATTCGGCTTTCTCATTCAGCGCCTGCACAAACTAGACGGAGCGGGACAGACAGCAATGGAGTACCCTAAACTCAGTCAGAAGATATCTCTAAATAAAATAGAGGTACCAGATGTGGTGCCTTCACCGGAGCAGACAAGCATGGTCCAAGATCTGGGTGTGCAGGCTGTCAGGCAGGGCTCCCAGCAGTCAGGGGGACCCTGGTTTCAACACACCTCCTGGGACTTGACCAGGAAGTTGATTAACCACATGAAGATCAGGCACTGGGCTGAGATACTAATCTCATCGCTGAATCTAGCACATAGAGTAAGCATGAGGAAATAAGATGTAAAAAGGGAAGCCTGGAGAGGAGAACCAGGGCGCTGATGCTGTGGCGCACTCGCTGCAACGTCAGGGGCAGAGGAGGCTGTCTTCAAGGGAGGAGGACTCAGAGCTTCTTCCGGACTGGACTTGTTCCTAGGATGGAGGCGGGGCTGGGGCTCAGGGTGGGCGGAATGGCTTCGCGCGCTGGGGGTGGGGGCGCGTCACTGAGTTAGCAGCCATAACCAGGTCACGGTAACCGCACGTGGTCCCACCCTCTCTGGCGTAATTTGGCTTTCCAGATCACTCTCTGTGCATCACTTCCCATACTTTTTTTTTCCCCCATAATATCTACGTTTCCTATTGAAGCTCACTGCTGAAGAAGTAATTTTCAGAGAAAACGAGAAGCCACTTATAGCACCTCCTTTTTGCAGAAATACTTCCCAGGAACCCCTGCTGACCACTCTGTCAGTAGCAACAACTTTTAATGGATGATTTTTCTAAAAATTTGGCATCAATTTTTCATTCATTCATTATACATTAATTATTTGTTTAATAAATACTTACTAAATGCTAACCAAGTGTAAAATGCCTAATTGCAAAAGAAACATCTTCTAAAATTAAATTTCCGTTTACTAGAAACAGTACTGGTTCCTAAAGGTTTTAAAGGAAATAAAGAGTATTATTCATATAAAGCATAAAGCATAGGACCTTGCAAAAGTGCATTGATGTATATTACCTATCGCTGTGATTTTTATTCTACTTAATATTATTATTAAGGCATGGTTTTATGATATTGTGAAGAATAGACTTTAAAATAAAAGTAATATAGAGTAATAAATGCTCTCATCTAGGTATGCAAGAGATTCAAAGAGGATAATGAACCTACTTGGGAAGGTCAAAGGTGGCTTTACAGGATGAATCAAGCTTTAGCTCGAGGTTGAAAGTTGAAGAGTCCATCCCATGGTCACAGAAAGGACTTTGTAGGCAGAAATGGTTCTTCAAGCTGTCACATATACTAGCTGGTCATTCATGAGTCAGCGCAGAAGACAGAGCTGGAGATGGGCAAAGGGCTACCTGCCACACAGCCTTGCATCCTGGACATGGTATGTGACAATTACTGTGTATACCTGTGATATTGTAGGTCATGGAGAAACAATAATTATCTTATAAGAATAATGCTAGCCAAAAAATTTAGAAATTGGAGCGAAAATCAAATTGTGGAAAATGAAGCAGGCAAACTAAGGAGACACCAAAAGCAGGAAGGCCAATTGGAAGATGCCTAATTAAGAGGGAAGGCTTGAGGTACCCCTCGGGTTGAATTTGCAGTTCTTCTGCCTCAGCTTCATGTGCCCTTTTAGCCTCAAGCAGCAAGACACAGAAGCCATGTCCTGGAAGTCACTCCCTTGTCTAGATGCAGGCAGGTGCTTTGTTCACAGGAGCTGGACAGGTGACTCCTGAGTCTCACAAATGAGTTGCATTTTCTCCTCATCTTACTCACCTTTTGCCAAATCATGAACAGAGTCATGAGGCGCATGGGCCACCTATCTCAGAAGCACTTTGGGGACCGGTGGGAAGTGCCTCCTCCTTGGAGTTAGAGTCAGAAAACCATGGAGCTGCACATAGAATTGAAATATTTTTTGCAGTATCTCTGGGGGAGAAAGACTTCAACAACCTCCACAGGAGACCCTTAGACAAGTGGTTCTTACAATGAACTAATCATCCAGCCAGCTCAGGGCACATCTTAAAGATATCCCTGGAGGCTCCATCCCTCTTAAGCTGTGAAGACCTAGGGTTGAGCAGAGTCCTGACACAGCAACAGCATCCCTGGAGTTAGACCTTTAGTTAGACAGGAACCATTGCTCACGATAGTCTTCCATGTAATTGTCCTTCTGCTGCCTAAATAAATGAAATAATTAGTCCTCGGAACTGTCCTCATGTCATTACCAAGGGATGGCTGAGTTGCAATTTTATTGGCTTAACCACAGAAAAATTTTGAAAAACAAAGAGCCTGAGATAAAAGGCAAAAGTCCCTCTCATAATGTATTGCTGGTCAGAGATGGTCTCAAGATGGGATGGCTACAGATGACCACAGCACTTATTAATTTGTTCATTAGAAAGTGCACATTATGCAGAAAACCACCTGACATGGGACAAAGAATTCTCTTTGATCTAATCAGTTGCATCAGAACCCCTTTCTAACTCCTCTCTCATTTGCTCAAAGTCCAGGGGAACTCCCTCGGACCATGCAATGCCTGTGTTTCCAGTTCAGAAAACAAGGATCATCATTTTCTCACTTGCTTTCCTGCCAGAGTGTGTGAGGCTCCCTGAATCTGAGCACTAACTCACCCAAGAATGGATCCGCTTGGGCGATGGGTAGAGGAAAGCTTCCTGGCAAAGTTGTAGAAACAGATGAAATTTATTAATTCTATGGCTTTACATCAGCATCATGTGGAAAACTTAAGCCAGCAAGAACAGTGAAACAGATTCCTGGGACTTGTCTACTAGATGTGAATCCAATGACTGTCCAGGTGCAACTGTGTGTACCTGTAGTCCCAGCTGTCCTGGAGGCTTTGGCAGGAGCATCACAAGTTCAAGGCCAGTCTGAACAGATCAGCAAGACCTTGTCTCAAAATACAATTCAAAGGGCTGGGGATATAGCTCAGGGCAGAACGCTTGCCTAGCATGTGTGAGACCCAGGTTCAACACTAGCACCAAACAAAACAAACAAAACAAAACAACAGAAAAGAAAAAAAAAATAAAAATAAAAACAACAACAACAAAAAAAAACAACAACAAAAATAAAACAAGGAATGACAACAGACAGAAGACATAGTTTATATGACTTAAAACAAAGTATGGGGTTGAAATAGAAAATCCTACAAAAACAAACATTATACTCTTAGTTATCACTTGAAACAGGTCTGGTTCTACTATTCATTTTTCTCTGGCTTAGTGCACTGTGCCAACTCGACAAAGGCTGTGCCTATTAGATGTTGCTGGTTTTTAAGCGGAGTGAGGATAAGAAAAAATATTTGAAAAAATTTCAAGTAGGATGGGGTGTTGAGGATATAGCTCAGTGGCATAAATACCCACCTGGCAAGTGCAAGGTACTGAGTTCAATCCCTGATACTGCAAAAAAAAAAAAATTATTTTTCAAGGAGGTAATGATAACAGCTCATACTTTCTGTTTAAACTCAGTACAGCAAAACAAACAGGCAGGTTTCTAGCAAAAGAATTTTAAAGAATTTTCAAGTATGAAACATGAATTTCTTCTTGTAGTAAATTCCTTGTAATTACTATAATTCCTATTGTTTAAACATCCACAGAATGAGAGGAATACAGCAATATGGGAGAACTGTTTTTTCTCCCTCCAAGGAGAACAAGGGAAGCAGACTTGCCACTGCTGAGGTTGTTAGGCAGAGAATTTTCATATGGTTCTTAAAAAGAAAAATCCCACTGTACCTAGAAGTAGCTCATCCAGAATTACTAGGTCAAGACCGAGTCCACCCAGAGAATCCAGAATGTCACCTGAGCTGAGAGTAAACGAGAAACAGGAGCTGGGGGCACCATGGGGAGTGGGTAAGGAAGAGTGGGCAGAAGGGGAGTGTGCTCACATCTTACTGCCGAAAGCTGCAGCACTGATTCCAGCACACAACCTGCTCCTGTTTGAGGAGGGGTAACTCGAGAGGGTGGCTCTGAAACTGAAATTAGTGCAAAGGTGTCTGTCTTCAAGATGAGGTCATCAAGACAAAGTGGCCAACTCTTTTCAACAGGGGAGTTTGTCTGGTTAAAGTTTGAACAGGATGACTGTAGTGGCAGAGCAGCTTAGTTTAAAGAATGTCTGGAATTGTTCAGGAGATCAAATTAGAAGGCTCCTGCAACTGTCTTAGAAAAGCAAATAAAAGGAGGAACAGGGTAAAGAAGATAAGCCAGAAGCGATTTGACTTGAACTTCATGCTTTGTTGATGTGTGTGTGCGCATAGTGTCCGCTCTCTATAACTGTGTCATCATTTTCCATTTACTTTTCCCAGGAACATAGGCCCCTTTTATCTCCCACACCCACATGGTGCCGTCTTTCTTCTCGGACATGCAGAAGGTAGATAAGTTTTCCTTTCTAGGTTTTATTCAAGCTTTCTATGTAATTACCTTTTTTTTTTTTTTTTTTTTTGCAGAACCAGGGATTGAACCCAGACCCTTGCGCTTGCCAGAAAAAAACGGAATAAGGGTTTTTTTTTTTTTTTTTTGCTTGAGACCTTCAAAATATATTAAGTGGAATACTCAGGCCAAATATACATTCTTCCCACCCAACATTGGACAATTTTCTCTTATGAGATAAACTAGGAAATGTAAAGTCTTAAAAGACACTTAGTTTTTTTTCCAGAAGAATTTCATCCCAACCAAGGTATATGATCAACTCTGTGTTTCCTTTTCTAGGTTTTTATTCAAGTCTTCCTTAAACTTTTCCAAAAATCAGTGTTTTCCAAGAAGACACTTACAAAAGAGGAAAAGAATCCCTTCACTGCTTCCCCCATTTAGGGCCCTAGCTCTTATCCTTGGAAGAAGCAGGCAGGACATTGGCTTTTGAGGGTGATCGCTGGCAATGATGGGGGAAGGAGTAGAGTTCACGTGTGGGATTGTTCCCTGGACAGCAGGGCTGAGGATCCCATTTCTCTATAACTCATACAGTGGCTTAGTTGTAATAGGTACTTGATAGCTATTAAATAAAGTGTTGAACCGAATCCTTATAATTTAAAAAAAAACTTGTGTTGGTCTTTATGGTTTTAGGGAGCTTCTGTATTATATTCTTTGGTCATTCCATAGTCATGTAATACAACTAGCAAAGCTCTCTTACTGGCCTCCTTATTTAATCTAAAGTGTGGAATTATCAAAGCATCAAGAGCCAGCCAACTGCAAGGGCAGGGTTTAAATCCAGGGTTTTGACTCAATCTTCTGTTCTCTCAAGCATCTCCAGATCTTCTGTGGGACCATTATCCCTGGTGCTGTGTCTGAGCAGCTTAGACTCAGTGAAAAATAGACCTTTTCAAATTCCATGGTAGCAGACCTTCACTTGCTGACTACAAAAGTTTTAGAAACTAGGGAAAAAAGAATAGATAAAGAATTCTAGCAGCGAAATAAACCAGAAATCTGTCCACCTATTTGGCGTTGAAGAAAACTTGATAGAATCATTCTTTTTGTACTGTTTTTTTCATGGTACCAGAGATTAAACTCAGGACCTTGCCCTGGCTATGCAGGTGTTAATGCCACTGAGCTGTCTCCCTGGCCCATTGATAGGATCCTACTTAACATGGTTCCGATTGTCCCTTGATGAGCTGTGATTGGACAGCCTCATCTCCAGCTGAGGCGCCCACTGTTGGGGACCGCCTGAAGGTCCTGCACAAAATAGAAACCTCTTTCTCCAGCCTCTTCTACTAAGTCAGACTTCCTAGGGTTGGAGCCAGAAACTTCTTCAATGTTGTAGGCAGTAAAGTGTGAAAAGTCACTGGCGTAAGGATTGAGTGACCTCACTTCCCCTTTCCGAGAATGTTGGCTTCCAGCTGTTTTCTCTGCAGAACTAGCTAATAAGACCTTTCCTCCCTAGTCAGGAGGTTAGAGCCAATTATCTCTTCTTGTACCTCATGGTTCTAAAATCTACTATTTAGCTTTTTTTTTAAATCAGTCATTACTGATGATTCATTCCTCCAGCTTACAATTACTGTCCACTAAATACCCTCCTAAATCCTGGCTCTCACTGGGATCCACTCACTTGCTGAGACTGTCCCCGATGTCCCCTCTCAGAACCTACCCACTCTACTCTTTGAACTCTTGAAGCATTTCAAGTCTTAGCATGCACAGTCCCTACAATAGCTACTGCCGCAGTCTTGTTATGTTCTTGTGATTCCCGCCTTGAGAGCAGTGACTACTTTTATTAATGACCATGATGTTAACTGATATCATATTAATTATTTCAAAATAGCTTTATGATCATTTAATGTGCATGTCCAATCATCATGAAAATGACCCTTTGAAAAGTTCACTGTATACAGACACTAAGCTTAGTGGCTTTTTCTTTTTGTAAAAAAAATATTTCTGGTATTGGGGATTGAACTCAGGGTCTCACACAAGCTAGGCAAGTGCTCCACCACTAAACTAGAACACCAGCCCTTTTTATTTTATTTTGAGATAAGGCCTCACAAAGTTGACCAGGTTGCCCTGAACAAGCAGTCCTCCCACCTCAAACTCCCAAGGAGCTGGGATTATAGGCTTGTGCCCACATGTCTGGGCAAGTTTAGTTTCTGTTGGATTTGAACTCATAGGAATTTTACTTTCACTAGCCATGGCTAACTTTCTGGCTTCTATATATCCAGATTCTTCTATTTAGAAAGAATATCAATTATTTCTCAAGTTCAAGAAGATTTTGGTTACAAAAAATCACATGATAGAAATAACCAGAGTATGGGAGCCAGAGAGATGGCTCAGTAGAATAAACACTTCCCTGGCAAACGCAAGGGCCTGAGTTCAATCCCCAGTTCCACCAAAAAAAAAAAGACAAAAAACCAGAAATAACCAGAGTATGGCTTAGGATAGGACTATGCAGATGCCTCGAGCATAGAGAACAATGCAGTGCATTATAATTTTGATACTGAAGCAGGCAGCTTCAAACCTTCCCTCCAAACCACACCTATATTTTATTTTATTGCTTACTCAATTTGTCAGTACTCTGGATTGAACCTAGGAGCTTTGCACTGAGCTACATTCGGAGCATTTTTTTGTTTTAAGTTTTGAGACATGGTCTCCCAGAGCCCCTGTAGTGACCAGGCTGGGAGTGAACTTGCAACCCACCTGCCTCATTCTACCAGAGTGCTGGTTTCATAGCAACATGCTGCCAAGCCTGGCAACGCTTCTCCTTTACAAAGGGTTTTTCAGTGGCTCATCATTGCCTTTACTTGGCCCTTGCCTACGATTGCTCAAGTGACTGAATATTAATGAAACTTGCCGCTACAATTTATTTGATCCCATAAGCTATGTACCTGATACTCGCAGAGTGTTCCAGACTGTGCTCTGTAGGAAAACAGGAAAGGGTGGGGGCTGTGGAGCCAGCAAGAGAGCCAAGAAAGCAAGCGACGTGACAAATGTGCTACGGGCTGTGACTGAACAAATGACCAGAAAACCGTCAGGTGGCATCTGGCAGCATTGTTCTTCTAGGGAACTCACTAAAATTCACCACCATCCTGAAAGCACTGGGATCAAAAATTTCATGATGAGTGAATTCGTCAAATAGCATATGTATTAAAGTTAACGAGTCATTACAGGGTAGGATTATCCTTTGTGGGAGCAGGCATGTCTTACATTCATACGTTCCTCTCACCATAATAATATCAATATTAAAAGCTATTTTTGATATAACAGCAAATACTTAAAATATGTTGACAGAGGCAAAATTTAAGTTTTCCAGGAGCCTTAGAATTTTATGTTGCTCTGGTGTGAGGAAGAAAATCAAAAGGTTCTTTGACTGAAAGCTCACTTTTTATTTGATTTAAAAAAAGAAAAAAACACTAAGATTTGCATTGATCCTTCAAAGTATTGTGGGCTTTGTGGACTCAGCCTGTGCGAATGATGGAGAAGCTACATCTGTATCTGAGAAACAGGGACCATAACTGGCTTGAAATAAAGCAGCTCTTTTCTATTCTGAACCCTGACTTGTCATATTTTATCCAGAAACAAAACTCCCTTCATGCTACATAGCTACTTGTACAACTGAAATCAAGAGCAATCTGAGATAATACCTTGTCTGTGAACCTTCTCTTATATCGCTAGTTCTTCTAAGTGGTAGAAAGTCTCAAATCATTTGCTACCTTGCCGGGGGAGGGGGGGTGCGGATTGAAGCCAGGGCCTCTTGCATGATAGAGAGGTGCGCTACCACTAAGCTACCTGCCAAGAGCCCCTTTGCTAGTTGTTAAGTAGTAGCCTAAACTAGGAAAGCATATTTACAGCTCTGAACTATTTCTTGCACTGATTCAATTACTTTCTGTTATGTGCTTGTGTTTCTGTTATGTGCTTGTGACAGTTGACCAACTGTTGGACTTTTCATAGGTCTTAGGAACCTGTTGACAGTTTCAAGGATTGGGATTAATTAATGATGTTAGTGACTAAACTAAAAGTTGGTGATGATGATGAAGACCATGGTGATAAGTACAATGATCATGATGTTTTCTTTTACACATCTATTTAAGAAAGAAATTCAAGTGCCAGGCCTGCCCGCCCCAGGATACACTGAGATTGTGATTGAGACTGGGTATGGTGGCTTGCGCCTGTAATCCCAGCCCTTGGGAGACTGAAAACAGGAGAATCACTACAAGTCTGATCTACATAGTGAGACCCTGTAGACCATACTAAATACAGGAAAAAAGCCTGCCGTGTGCCAGCCCTGCCCCCGGGGCGCACTGAGTTGGCAATGGAGACTGGGCGTGGCGGTGTGTGCCTGTAATCCCAGCTCTTGGGAGGCTGAAAACAGGTGGATCACTATGTGTCTAATCTGCTCAGTGAGACCCTGTACATCCTGCAGACCCTCCCCTAAAATTTAAAAATAAATAAATAAATAAATAAAAATTACAGGGAAAAAAAGAAAGAAAGAAATTCAAGTATGTGAGTTTTAGTTCAGCCTGCCCCCCAGATCAGTATAGCAGACTGGCTCAGCTTCTGTGTAACAGTGTTAGTCCCAGCCCTCTAAGGGAAATAATAATTAAATAAAAACTTCATAAAATGTTTTTGAAAATATCTTGTATTAAGAATAATAAATAGTCTTGGAACTCACTGATAAAGATGGTTTCAAGTTCCACAGAAAATAATGGTCCTCAAACGGTGTGGACTGGACCCTGGGCAGCTCACATGAACAGTGTGCATATAAACCAGCTGGGCTGAGGCGGACGAGCTTGGCTAACAAAGCCTGCAGATTCCTTTTCATTCACAGGAAATCACAAGTGGCCAGAAAAACAATTTTGCTCCCAAATCATTCTACTGATGTGCTTTACTGAAGTGTGTAGGCTTTTTGCAGAAGAACTTACTAACTGACCTATTTTCTGTGAGCATTTGTGACTGCCCACTCCCCATCATCGGTCATTTTACCTTAGTTAGCTTTTTTTTTCTTATCATTTTTCTTTCCTTCTTCCCCTTTGGACATAACTTTCTGTTGAAGCTGTTCTTTGGCTGGTTGGTTTTAGTACTGTAAACTGCTTCTGAGCAAACATGGAAATTTAGCAAAATTATGTAAACTTGATCCTGAGGTTTTAGAATGACAAATAAATGTACAATTGTTTACATAACAGAAAAGACTAAGCAGAAAGTAAATTTCAATATGTCAGTATAGAGGCTCTACTTTCTGTAGACTTAAATTAATGTGAGATATATACCTTCATATTCACAAATCTGGATGTTTCCTTCATACATTAAACTATTAATAAGCAAAAAAAAGAATAATAAATAGATGTAACTTGCGACCATCCTCTTAAGTGAAATAAATCAGAACCATGTGTGTAAACATTTCATTGTCTCACTAGTGTGAGAAACTGAATAAGAAAATAAGATCCAAAATGTACAATAGATACTGTGTACCGGGAAAAAACTATTCAAAAGATAAGGCAAGCTGTGATGGAGGAAAAGGGAAAAGAGGAAAGAGAAAAAGAAGAATATGTAAGCATGCACAAGATAAGCGCGTGACACAGCTGGCTTCTCTTGGCTCCTTGAAAGCTATATTTTTTGCTAACAGTGTTTAGCCAAGGTCTGGTGCCCATGTTCTCTAGTGAACTCCTAAGAAGACAACAATACGCAGTGTGCACACTATTGTAACTGTCCTGCTAACCTGTTTTGAAACTCAGTTTCATTATTTTTTCTCTGTAAAATTTAAAAAAAAAGAAGAAATTGTCCTCCAAATTAAATTATAATGGAAGGAAGGATGGAATATAAAGAGCAGTGGTAAACCAGAGGTTTAAGTTTTATTTCTGCCACTCACACAATGAGAATTTGGAAAACTCTGACCTTCTGTGCATCAGGAAAATTAAGAGCAGTTAGAGAATTCTCAAGCCCTCTTCCAGTGCTAAGCCTATGTGAAAACAACAAAATGGCCATAATTCCTACATATGAAAATTATTTACTTCATTTATGTGAATCATTGCACTTATGTTTATTTATCTGAATTATAAATTCTTTTGAAAACTCTGGTTCCTAAAACCCAGTTCCTGTTCTCACCTACTCTTACTTCTGAGGTCTTGATTTTTAACAGGCACCATAGGTTGGGAAGCACCAACCTAAGCAACAGAGGGTTTATACGTATTTCCATGTTGTAGGTGTTCTAGACTGAGTCTTAATTAGCAAAGGAATTAATTGCATGAAGAGGTCAGGAGGAACACAAAGGTCCTATGCAACTTTAACAAGAGTGTGGAGGATTAAGAGCACAAGCAAAGAGAAACCCTGGTCACAGAGCATAGGCAGGAAACTGCACTTAGGAACTACAGTGTAGGTGCTCGTGATGACTGTAGACCAACACAGTTAGAGATTAGAACATAGCTGAAAATTACTGAAGCTTTTTCTGACTCAAATCTAAGTGGTTAAGATTAAGTTAGACAGTAAACATTTAAATTTTATCAGTTATTTTGAATATACAACAATCTATTCTTTTGCATGTCTTGTGATTTCTGTAGAGGTAAAATTGTTAGCATTCCACCCCTTAATCATAATTATAAATAATATTTACATGGTGTTTACCATGTACCAGATGGTATTCTGCATGGTTTATGTACAGAAAAAATGTAATCTTCGTAACCACTGAAGTGGCCACAATTGTTAGCCCACTTTTACAGGTGGTTAGACTTAGGTACAGAAATATTTGGTGACTTGATCAAGGTGCTCCAGGTGGTTCGGCAAGAGAATTCTCACATTTAACCTTGAGCACCAGTAGCAAAGACTATGACTGCTTCTAAAAGACAAAACAAAACAAAGCACAGTGCCAATGTATGGGCTGGTACCCAGAAACACGGGAAGACCCTGCAAGTAGGAGAAACACTGTCAAAAACCATCCTCACTTGAGCTCCACACATTCCTTCCAAGTTGAGGTGCTGGATGATGACCCCATTTCAAAACTTTACCCATGCCCCCAGTTGCCGCCACAAATGACTTCACTGGTGGCTTGCTCCAGAAAAATAAAGTCTGCTTTTAAAAGAAATTATTTATTCATATCTTTTATTCCTCTGATCAGTGGAATATTTTTATTCCATAGAGGTTATTATAATATTATCCAACTTCTTATTAGCATTTTATTTATCTCCTATATTTTATTAGAATATCTGAATCTGAATTTCTATATCTCTTGAGTTTAAATATGAGTCAACTATAAAATATAAAAATACCTTATTTTTAATCTGGAAAAGAAGTTTTCTGAGGAATCAAAGATATTTATCCTTTTTTAGGATGTATTGTCTGTGCTTCTTCCTAGATTATACATCTGCATGCCACTGAGAGAGCCCAGTACGTGTGGTAGGCCCGTGTCTCTCCAGACACTGAATGGGCAGGGCACACCCACCTGCCCCACAGCTCAGGCTGATAGCTAGATTTTTGAGTAATGTGAAATCCTGTTTTGCAGGATGGGTAGGAGGAGAGAGTTACATCAGTAATCTGAGCCCCCTCCCCCAACACCTCAGCTCCCTGCTGGACTCTACATTCCATTCCTGCAACACCTGGCAAGACCCGAGCTTGTGCAGTGATAGGAAATGACTGAGATTAATGCAGTCCTTTCCCAGCAGCACTTGGCTTTAAAAGGGAGCTCTTCAAGATAGCAACATTT
This sequence comes from Octodon degus, assembly GCF_000260255.1. NCBI lineage: Eukaryota > Metazoa > Chordata > Mammalia > Rodentia > Octodontidae > Octodon > Octodon degus. Next base: position 416,242 of record NW_004524741.1, read on the forward strand.
TCAAGAGCCAATGAAAATAAACGGTGCAATTGGAGGGCTCTTGCTAGGAGGTACTGGAGAGGTAGAAAGGGAACTGGAAAAGTTCCATGCTATCTTTCAACTTATTCCTCCTAGACATGTGCTGGTCCTTCCTCTATGCAAGGTTTATACTAAACTTGTATATCTTAGTTCTAGAGAATAACTACCAATAATACTGCTCCTTCCATTTATTTAAAGATACTTTTTTTTCACTTACACAGTTTTACCTTTATAGCTGTACCTTATTGTCTCGTCCTGCGAGTCAACACGTGGGGTAATTACCTGGAGGACCACCGGGGATGAACAGGACAGGGCAAGAGACACAAGAGACGGAGACAAGACAGACTTTCTGATCAAGTCTCTTTTATTGAGGAAGTGAGCAGGGTCTAAATAGCCGTATAGTGGAAGCAGTTGGGGGGGACTAGTTGTGGATTGGTAGTGGAGGTCCAGGACCACAGGAAGATGCCGAGGCAAGCTGGGATTGGTGCTGCAGCACTTCTTGCCCAAATAAGGGAAAATATAACAGTAGCTTTCTATCGCCCCCCACACCTTATAGGATTTCATGAATACATAAATAACTGATCTAAACCTTATAAAAAATCATTTAAGGGGCCGGAGACGGCTCAGTGGAATAAGCGCTTCCTTGGCAAGTGCAAGGGCCTGAGTTCAATCCCCGGTTCCACCAAAACAAAAAACAACAAACAAACAAACAAACAAACAAACAAAAACATTTAAAAAGTTCAGTCAAGACTGTTATCCACGTTAGCATATGTACTTCTGAAACAAGTCCTACTACCCACATGTTAGAGTAGCTGAAATTTTGAAAGACTGACCCTACTGCCACCTAAGATATGAAGAAAATTCTCATACATCGTTGGTGGTGATATTTAAGAGTACATCCACTTGGGAAAGTGTCTTGTCTGTTTCTTCGAAATTAAGCAAATACTCATCTTATGTACAGCCATTCCATCCCTATGCACAGATGTTCACAGCAAAATTGTCCAAAATCCAAAAGCACACGAGTAAATGAATAGGTCACCCAATTGCGATATACCATATGACGAAATATCATGTTAATTGTAAAATTTGGCATTAAATATCTGCCTGTAAGATAAATCTTTCTGTGATAAATAATAAACTTAATGAGTGAATAATAAGCCTAACATGTAACACCTTTCAAGAAGTGTTCAAAGGGAAAAGCAAGAAGTCCAGCATCTTTCACAATTTTACAAGAAAGTCAACTCAAAGATTAATGGGTCCAAAATATAAGAGGGCTTAACGTAAAGATACACATAAAAAAAGAAAATTGATCAGACATTAAGGGTGTGTTAGGAAAAGAGCCTGCCCTTTTGTGATTCTTGGAGCTGTATATAGCGCCACCTTGAGGAAAACAGTAGGAAGTGCTAAGAAGCCTGATTTCACTCGCTGATTTATTCACCAGTACTTTTTTTTTTTTTTTTCATCAGTATTTATTTAGCACTTCTTATCACTGTCCTAGATGTACGGAGTATAACAATGAACCAAAGCCAAAAATTACAACAAAAAATCTCTACCTTCTTAGAGTTTATCAAGTAGTATTGGTTTAAAATAATATCTGATTACATGTAAATTAATTTTGAATGTAATAATTTAAAGGAAACTTTTTGTATCAAAAATAAAAAGGAAGGGGGCGAGGGAGATGGCTCAGTGAAATAAGCGCTTGCCTGGCAAGCGCAAAGGCCTGAGTTCAATCCCCGGTTCCGCAAAAAAATAAAAATAAAAATAAATAAAAAGGTCCTATGATCCCAGCTCCTGGGAGGCTGTAAACAGGTTTATCACTACGTGTCCGATCTAGTAGTGAAACCCTGAACACCCTGTAGTTCCTTCCCTAAAATACAAAAAAAGAAAGAAGGAAGGAAAGAAGGAAGGAAGGAAGGAAGAAAAAAAGAAAGAAAGAAAGAAAGAAAGAAAAGAAAGAAAGAAAGAAAAAAGAAAGAAAGAAAGAAAGAAAGAAAGAAAGAAAGAAAGAAAGAAAGAAAGAAAGAAAGAAAGAAAGAAAGGTAACCCAGAATACTATATTAATAAGGGAGGGGCAGGGGGATGGTTCAGTAGAATAAGTGTTTGCCTGGCAAGCACAAGGGCCTGAGTTCAATCCCTGTTTCTGCCAAAAATAAATAAATAAATAAAATAACAAGGTCATTGCACAATTTTTAACTTGGCTTTCACAGAAGGGTTTGCATATATCAGGGCCTGTGCCATTTTGCGCTCAATCGGAAGACTGCTGAATGAACAGCGCCGTGGGTGTTGTGGCTTCCTCCCGTCTCCCACTTTCTCAGTGACCCCCCAAGAGTGCTCTCTTTTGGGGTGAACAACTTTGACCTCATCCTGGGATAATCACACCTTTATAGCAAACGTTCACTAAGTCCTGGCTGCTCCTCCCTCCGTGAGAATGCTTCCCAGGGTGTAGGGCCTCTGTTTAGCCAAAAGCATTTTTCAGTTTACATTTCAGTCTGTGCTGTAGCCTGAATACATCCCATTATGATCTTTTCAAGTTCCCCAACCTTTCCTGCTATGGCTTCTAATTGTTTTTCTTTTTCTTTAATTTTATTTAGAAACAAATAGCAATAAGACAGTTTCAACACTGGTCAGTAGGACAGTTTCAATAATTAACACATTGCATATTGCTATCTTCACAGTGGTTATTCATAGTACAAGATGCAGACATGATATCCTGTCCAAACACTGTTATTAATCCTACCTAGCAAGTGTTCATGTCAGATATTTGTATTTTTTTTAATTCTAGAAGCTTTTTGTAGTTTTATTTCCCCCTTATCTCATGTCTCGGTTCATTTAAGTCCTCCAGCATGTGAGCATATTTCTGTTTTATTAATTCCATTATGCATATCATTGCTTAATTAGATCATGATTTATACAATAATTAGATCTTTTCCTACTTTTTTGAGTACTGCAATAGATAAAAAAGAATTGTTCATAGTGATTTTAGATATTTTTTAGTACAGAAAGGAGGGAACCAAGAGAAACCTAGGGCCATCAGCAGACAGCATGTGACAGAAAGCCAGTGTTAAAAGGGTCCTTTCAAGGCCTCCTTGGAGATGGAAAGGCAGATGGGATGAGGCCCAGCAACCTACTGTGACCTCTTTTAAGGTCAGAGTTCTGCACCAACTTGTTTGATGAGAGGTCCATTGACTGGGAAAGAATGTTTGAAAGCTACTGGTAACTAAACTGAAGTCAACAAGTTTCCTGCAAAGAGTTGCTCATATCCTGAAGCGAAGAAGGTGTAATGTTTTTGCCATAAAGTATAAATGAGTCTCTTCCTCATATTTGTCCCTGACACTGGGCTAGATATAATATATTTATTTAATTAAATGCTATATTTTATCAACCATTCTACTCAAGATGTTCCATGCCTTAGGTATCAACTACCTCTGGAAGCTGAGGCAGGAGTTCTGCTTGAGCTCAGGGATTCGAGGCTAGCCTGGGCAACATAACAAGACGATTTTTCAAAAAGAAACAAAAAACAAAACAAAGACCAGATGAAGCCAAATCTGGTCAAAGTAGTCTAAATACTTCAGTTTTCCTTTGATTTTTGTATGGTTTATGCCATAAACCTTATGGAATTTACTAAACCACACAAATACAGCAGCCATCAGATAGAACTGGATGACCACCACCAAGCCCTTGCCATCTTCCTCTTCACAAGCCTCAGTTCTTCAACCCATAAAATGAAGAACTTTTCTCTCTTGTCCTCAGAGTCCTAACTTGTGCTAATGTTGATGTGACATTTCTGCACTATTAATATAAAAGTGAGCTAAAGTTTAACACATACAGTATTCTCAATTTACTCCTAAGAGTAAATTCTCATCTGTAAATACTAAGCTAAAACTCATCAGATCACTTGTTAGGCCAACTCTGTTATTTCTTTATTTGATACAGGGTCTTGCTACACAGCTCAGACTCATAGTGATCTTCCTGTCTCAGCCTCCCCAGTGCTGGGATTACAGGTGTGTGCCACCCATGCCCAGTTTTGGTGACCTGCAGGGCATGCCCAAGATTCCAGGGGGTTGAACCTGGATCCTTGTGCTTTCCAGGCAGGTGCTTAGACCGCCTAGCTATGTCCCCCACCCCTCCAATTCTTCTTATCTTATATCCTTAGATTTTATTCCTTTTGTTGGTAGGTGGAGCAACAAGTCCCTGGAAAAGATGCCTCACTTAGGTGATAGATTAGTAAAGGTTTCCTCTCTCTCTCTCTCTCTCTCTCTCTCTCTCTCTCTCTCTCTCTCTCTCTCTCTCATTACTACTGGGAATCAAACTCAGCACCTCAGGCTTGCCAGGCAGGCACTGTGCCACTGAGCTATATCCCTTGCCTCCTCCTCCTTCTTAAATTCAGTTCCAAAATGCAATCCTGATCAGTTCAGTGCTTGAGAGTTTTAGGGAAGGTAAATTTCTCAGGCTTCATAAATTCAAGTTAGTATGTTTTTCAAAAATTATTTTTATTTTTTAAAGAGACTAAGACATGGTAAAAAAAATTAGAAATGATACAGAATTTCACTAAACAAAATGATAGACATTCAATAGGTGTTATGTTGCATATTATCTTCAAATTACTTGCTCAGATTAGCAGATCTAAGCATGCAAAATTGGTCAAATTAATAGTTTTAATTATGCATTCACTTACCATATTCACTGTGACACAAAACACTAGAAGAAACTCTAATGCTCGTCATCCCTCGTTCTGAAGAAATGCTTTAGTTAAAGAACCATGATTAAAGAACAGAGACTTTGAAGGCCCAGCGACTCAGATTTGGACTCTGATTCCTAGTACTGATCACTGGAGGAGCTATAGGCAGAATCTCTAACCTCTTTCAGTCTTACTTTATGCCTTTGCAAATAGGTCATGAAGAAAACTGAGGCTATATATAGAAAATATTAAGCGCAGTCCCCACCACGCGTTCCTGGGAACGGTCGCAATTGCCCTCCTGTGTTCCCGTGGAATCCGAGAACTGAGCCCTTGACAGCTAGGTTTTTCACACCGGTCCCTGCTGCCTGTGAGCATTTTTATTGCCACAGCAGGCAGCTCTCTCTAAAGCCAAAGCTAAACAACTGCCTCTGGAAACTCCCAAAGTCTGTGACCTTGGGGTGTCCCAGCAAATCTGAGCTCAATTCTGACGGGGATAATGCGCGGCAGGCTATGGCGGGATCTGATGGCACAGCTGTTCATGTCCAGAGCCACACACAGGGCTCTGGGAAAACAGCTCCGTTAGCCTCTGCTTGGAGTCCCTCTCTCATGTTTGTGCAGCTTGGGAGACAAATGTCTTTCTAGGTTTTAGCTGTCGTCATCATAACTAGCAAAAAAAAAAAAAAAAAATAGCATGTCTTTCACTTCTAGCAGAATACAAAAATTCCTTAATAAGCAGCAAAAACTTACAAGCTCAAGTAGCCAAACATCACATCTTCACCTAGACTAAGCGGCGGCATCTTGCCACTCATGTGACGACAACAGGAGGCTTGCTTTATCCACTAACTGATGCAGTGTTGCTGTGGATTCATAGTCATGCACTGTGAACCTGGTTCTTCCTAACTGCTCCAACCTAACTCCACTTTGTTCTAGTCATGAGATTAGTAATTGAAGAATTTCTTTTCCTCTGTAGATCACTGATATGGAAGCACGGAGTCTACTGATTAGGGCCTGCTTCCCAACTATAAAATAAGGTGAGCAATCCCCTCGGATTCTGAAAATCCCTCCCTGGCCTAACACTGCATGAGCAAATTGAACAGAGCACTGCCCATTATGTTGGTTTTTAGTGATAGTGGCAGAGGTTATGGCATTGTCTATACTAACAGTTTGGTATTGTATTTAGAGTGTCTAAGCCTATTCCTTTCATGTACAAATCTAGCACAACCTGTGAGGAGCATTGTGTCTTAAGCAGTTTGTTAAAATTAATGCTGTTTTCTCAAATAGTGTTGAATGCGAAGAATGAACACAATGTGTCCAGGGAGAACACAGTCAGTATGAAGCGTCTGTCCAAATGCACACTCCTGGGCCTGCACCAGGTGGACCCCCATTGGCTTCTCAGCACTGCCAATGTCAAGGTACTACTAACATTGCCGCACTTAATTAATGGCAACCAAAACTGTGGATACGGTTCTCTAGTATTAGCAGTCATGACATTCCACTTTGGAGTTCTAGTCCAGCAGCCTCAGCAGTCTGGGTCACAGTCTGACAGTGCCAAGACCTTGAGGTTGGTTGCATTCTCTCATATATCCGTGTGCAGATAACATTGTTCACGGAGCTTTCCTAGAAAACAAAAGAAGGATGAGGTACTTCAGTCTTGCTGATGAAACCGACATGTAGGAAGATTTAAATCATACAAATGACATTTTCTGAAAATCTCAAGAAGACAATACAGATATGATATATATATATATATATATATATATATATAACACAGAGAACATACATGTATGTATGTATAAAAAGCAAGACAGGTAACTTGTAATCTGAAGTTTGAATTGAAATACTTTAAATGTTCATGTTGCAGCATTGCTTGCTATTTTATATATCTATCCTTTAAAATAATATTGTTAAATTAATATAATATCTTATACTTTCAAGAGCACTGATACATGTACATGGGGATATTTAATTCTCCTGAAAAGCCTTCCATGAAGCTACTATCTACATATTGCAGTGAGGAATCTGAATCTTGAAAAGGATAGCTGACACGTCCAAAGTCACACAATACTGAGTGGCAGGGACAGAAAGCCACATCTGTGGATTCTGAATTGAGTGCTCTTCCAAATAAATTGACTGTTCATTGGTTATTTGTTGAACTATTTAATTACCTGTCATTATATTATTGGCTAATGTCATTATGAGAAAGAATGAAATCATTACTAATTCTCTGAACATTTCAAGAAACAAAATATACTCTTCTCTGTGGAAAGAAAAAATCTCCATGTTAAGAAATGTCACTGCCATATAATTCTTGCCTTCGGTCTATTTTGTGTTATGTCCAAAATTACCATTTTATTAATTTTGGTCCAAATTTTATTAAATTTGGGTTTAAGATGAGAATCACTGACATTTTTCTCTGTACTCTTCTCTGAAGGACAGCAGAAGGGACTCAAACATGTATGAATTTTGAAATGTTTGAAACTAAGCCAACTGGATATTAATCCCAACATTACCACATTTTTCTATTTTTCTACTCCTACAAAAGTCAGTGTCTGAATTTCAGTTTCCTCACCAGTTAAATGGGCTAGTAAATCTGATCTTACAGGATTATTAAGGATTGGGTAAATAATACAAGAAACTAGGGGAATGTGGCGACAAGCCAGTGTTATTCCTTACTGATGTTAACCCATCCACACACCAGAAAGGCAGCCCTTCTGTTTCTTATCCCTAGTTGAAGTTTTCTTTGATGTTGATTTGGTGAAATAGAGAGAACTTAATCCTGGTTAATACAGAGGACTGGCAACAACCCTCGGGTCCTGTTGAAACCTTCCTTGAGCAAACACATGCTGGGTTTTGTTCAAGAAGTTGAAGAATTATTCTCTTTAGATCCTTAGTCCACACACATCTTATAATGTTTATGATGATACGTTGATCATCACCACACGAGTTACAAAGATTTCCCATTGTGCTAAATCACTGAGAACTTGTGACTCATCTGTTATGGAGCCATCGCATTGCCTATACCAGCTGTCACAGGCTTTATTCATTGATTTTCATTGTGTAGGAAGAGAGAACTTTTGTTTCTGAGAGGATTAGGTATTGACCAAGATTAGCCCCCAGTTCTGTAAAGTAAGAGAGAAATGACATTCATTTTTATTGCTTCAAAAGAAGTTATTGATGTGATTTTACATGAGGTTTTGCAAGAGCAGAGAAGGCAGTGAGAAACACCTCGCTTACCACTACCATCTGGCCGTCCATGAGCCTCCTCCGGATGGTGGCTTCTTTGCCATCCCAGTCCTGAACTTGAACCAAGGAGTCGCTGTCTAGGGTTATGGTGCTCTGGAAAACAGCCCAGACCTGCTTCAGATCAGCTCAACACATGGGAACATAGCATTTTATCAGGTGCCAAACTTTCCTGGGTTCTTACAATGCTCTCAGGTAGTTCCAGGATGGTCTCTATAATCCCATATACTTTAAGACTTTTTCAGCAGTAGTTCTATTGGCCTATTCTTTCAGGGTTGTGTGTGGGGGGGGAGGGTACAACAGCAAAAACGTAACTTGAAAAATGACATGCTTTCTCTTTTATCTTTTGTCATATGGGAAAGGTATTATCTTTTGGGTAAAGAACCACAAGTAATTTTCAACTTTAAAATCATACATGAGGATAATTCAAACTCCCGTTGTTAAATTCGAAGGACACAAGTCTCTTCCTACCCAAACAGAATTTTCTGGTAGAGTAGGGTTTTTACCTCAGTACAGACATATTTTTAAAACATTTTTCTTCACAATTCTTTTTTTTTT
>NW_004524741.1:425350-426887 GCF_000260255.1 Octodon degus
CCTCTTTATCTCTTGGGTACAAAGTAACTAAAACATCTTTGGCCTGGATCCCTGAGAGAGGAAATCCGGCCCACCCCCCACCACACACACACACAGCCTCCTTCAATTCCACCCCTAACATTGCCTGTAAATCGAGTTACAAAAATTTCCCATTATATTAAATCACTGAGACCTGTGACTCATCTGTTATGGAGCCATTGCATTGCCTATACCAGCTGTCACAGGCTTTATTCATTGTTTTTCATTGTGTAGGAAGAGAGAACTTTTGTTTCTGAGAGGACTAGATATTGATCTTAAAAAATGATTTCTCAAAATGTGACCTACTAAGTATTTGAATCAAAATTGTTAAAAATGCAGTTTTCAGGTGCCTACCCCAGACCTCAGTGCCCGGAGGTAGGGGGCTAAGTGGTAAGCACATCCCACAAGCATCCCAGGAGATTTCAATGCATGTTAATGCTCACTATGTTCAGATTTAGGTTTTAGCCACAGTGTTTGCTGCTATTGCTAGCCTGGAAGGATTTCTGGCCAGCCCTTATGAAAGTTACCTAGAAGACAGATAGACGGCTCACCTTGGTTTTATGGCCACCTGGTGTGGTTTCTTCAAACTCTTCACCAAGTTTAAAGGAGATCTCATTATTCTTAAAGATGCTCTTGGTTTTTATAGTAACCACCTCTCCGTCTGAACTGATGGTCACGGTGGGCTTTGCCAGGCAGCCCAGCTTCCTACTTGCTCTTCCTATTCCTAGAAACAAATAGTTAAACCTACAGTTGGCTCGAAGAACTCACATACTTTGCTATGGAGATTTGTTACACAGATTTAATAGTTCGTGAATTCAAATACCTCAAGCTAGTAGTTCCACCATTGTACAGTGAAATTGATTATTTTTGACAGAATAGTGTCCAGTTTTTATTGGTGGCTATCTTACTTCTTTAGTCCAGTAGTTATTAATCTTGTAGACTTCTTTGAAAATGTGATTAAAGCTATAAGTCATCTCTTTAGTTTAAAAATATACCCCTTTCAAATACAAATTAAATATTTGGTATAGATTCTGTCAGATCTTTAGCTCTTCATTTATATTCTTATATGTAAATATATATATGTGGTTTGTTTTATCTGCTGTGTGCTTTTTTACTATGATAAAACATGTCTAACACTAACTTGCTACTTTTTACATTTTTAAGTATATAATTTAGTGGCATTAAGTACATCACAATGTTGTGCAGTTATCCCCTTTATATATAAGGTTTTTAAAAATATAAATATTATTTTTCATTATTGTTATCTTTCTTTTTCCTGTAACTTGTATATTTTGGAAATTTTCCATTTCAATATACAGATATGTGTTTTGTCAGAGTTATCTATCTGACTTATACATATAGGTAGTTTTCATAATATATGTAAATATTTTCATAATATAACAGTTTGTTTCTAATTCTGTTTTTACACATAATTTTGCATTAAATATCCTTGTACATACAGATTCATGCAGCATATATATGTAGGAATATTTTTGGTAGAAATAGCATTCTGTACATG
>NW_004524741.1:427819-429474 GCF_000260255.1 Octodon degus
TCTGCAAACTTAAGTTGTTAACCCTCCAGAAGAGAAGCTTAATGATATTATTACTGTAAAACATAGGCTGTTGACATTGATATCTGTCTGAATATCAAATGCCTTAGATATAACATGGAACTGGTATTTTCCATCAATCACTGATACACTAAGCTTTATATCCCTACAGAATGTGAAAAAATTAAAAGATAAAAAATAGTAAAAAAAAAAAACCCCAGAAATAAACAATTACAAATTTTTACACTGAAATTTAGAAATTTAATCATATACAACATTATAGCAGGACAGTCCGAAGACATTTTTTCTTGTCTCTTGTTTTCATTCATTACCTCTTTTTTATTAAGTAAACATTTACTTTAGAGAGAGTATAGTAGTAATTGATATGACATTAGAAGCAGAACGCTTTTAGAAGATCAGAATGACAGATTCTAAGCATGGCCCTAGAATTACACATTGCTATCTTCAGTGCAGTTGCTTAGCTCACAGGTATCAGCATATATAGTTAGTCAGGGTGAGAATCCTACCAATTAAGTTCTAGTTTCAAAAACCTGATGGAGATTCTCAGGATCATTGCCTTAGCTGTCTTGTGTATATAAATGTATGGTTTTGCCCCTGCCATGTTTTCTAGCTTTTCTTCTTGCCTACGGTATATTTCTAAGAGAAGATACAGTAGTGGAGAAATACTACAATGTGGTTGTAAAACATGATTATAAGATGTGCAGCATTCCTGGAACCTGTGAATGCTACTCACTGTGCCAAGGGAAACTTGGCAACTGCAGTTAATCCATGAACCTTGAGAGGGAGAGATTATCACGGATTATCAGACTGAAACCTACTATAAATGTAATCAAAAGTTTCCTTATAAAAAGAGGGAAAACATGTAAGATAATAGAAGAAGACAGAACAAGAATAGGAACAAGAATTGGAATGTTGTGGTCACACACCAGGGAATACCAATCAACTAGCAGAAGCTGAAAAAGATGTATCTTAAAAGATTCTATGAAGGTCAGAGCAAATATTTATAAAGTAATTATTTAAAAACAATCATGCTTTTGTTTTAAGTTACTTGTTAAAATTACTGTTTAGTAAGTAGTGGATGCATATTATGTTTATATAAATCCATAGTAAACTGAACAAAAGATTAAGTCAATTCCAACAGTTTTGTATGAACTAAACTTTGGTGGTAAATGAACATTTGTGTTTTTCTATGTGAAAAATTAAAGGATTGAAAGTTCACCTTATTTTCTACCAAGTCTGTTATGTGCCTTTGAAACTCTTGTTAGTACTGGAGATGATGGGCAGACAAACGTGGCTTACCCAGCTCTTTCATATATTTTTCAAAATTTTCACATGAAATGGATTTCCATGTTCCTAGTAGTTCACCCACCATTCCATCTGAGATAAGCTGACCTAAGAAAAAAATAGCAAATCAAACAAAATTTCACAACAAAATATGAGAATAACAAGAAAATATTACATAATGTTGTATTCAAAGTAGTTACCCAGAGTACAAGATATAGGCATAAATATTTTTTAACTTAAAAATAGCTTCATGTGGATGCACACTGATCTTTCTTGAAATATTATTGAGCAGAGTAAGCAATGAGAAGAATCGGAAGAGAAAAAGTGAGGAAGTCTAATCCTTTTGATTTTCC
>NW_004524741.1:431186-432922 GCF_000260255.1 Octodon degus
CGTGAATCTCCATCAAGGAAACTCACTCACTGAAGGTCACCTCTTTGAAGCTGTCATAATGGGAGTGGTGCTGGGCTCTGCAGCTGGCAGTTTTGACTTGCAGCAGCAGCAGCAACAGGAGCTGAATCATGAGACAGGCTCCTGAGGAGCCCGGGTGTGGCTCATTCATATGCTTCTACCATGTGAAATTCTGAGCCCAGACCTAACTCCCGCTGACCAAGCCGTCGTGTCCCCTTGGTCGTTGAGGTGATAGATGCTTTCCATTGTCCATGAATATGTGCTTAAAAATCTCCCCACATTAATGCTAACTCCCTTGTGCTTACCCATGTCCTTCTACACCAAGCGCCTTTTAGCCACCACTTGTCAGTCCTCCATTTCAGACTCCTGAACAGCCGGTCGGGCTGTGTGTCTTTATCAGTGACTGTGTCTATATTCTTGTCTCAGCCACTGCTCACGCCACCCAAAATGAGAACAGGTAATAACTCTGAGCTGTGTCTGGTGGAATGATGTTTCCTTGAGTGTCTCAAGCCCCCCTCCTATTCCAAGAATAATAAAATCGCTGCCCATTCTCAGCTGGCCTTCAATGCTGAGCCGACTCACCCACAGAACATGTTAAAGCTTTTCCTCCTTCAGTTGGTTACTGGGGACCTCAGATTCTTGTAGGCATGAACTGAAGGAGGTGTGCTGATGCTGTCATGATACATGACATGAGGTGTGGGTGCCCTGCTCTTAAGATTACCTTTTGGCTTCTGGTCTTGCTCAGGATTGATCTGACATGTACAGTTCAGTCTTATGATGGACTGCTACCATGCCTACCTGCCTATTTATCTCTATGGGTCTAACAGAACCCAGCTCACAATGGGTAATTCTGACATTCTCCCTACATTCATCATGTAGTCAAGGATTCTGTCTCCATTGGACTCAGGTAACAACACATCACAAACTTTTTCACAAGGCTTCTAGGTCTATGTTGCTGGTGGCATGCCTTTGCTCTGAAACCTGAGGGCTGTGTTATGATGTTCCTACTGGGAATATGCATCTTTTCTTATCACTAACACCTTCACACCATGAGAATGCCAGTCATAAATATAAAGCTATAGCACTAATTTCCTGCAGATCCCTCTCCTACTTCAGAATCAATTCAAAACGAGAGCCTTTTATCTCCTCTGGTATACAAGCTGCAGCACATTGTGAGATGAACAATATGCCAAAGAGTCTTACAGAATTACAATTTATAGCTCATAAGAGATGATCTTATACACCCTTAACTAAGCTGGATCCCTAAAACATTTTCAAGAATAGTAAGGAAAACCCCTCAATCCACTTTAATTTCCATTCTTTGTTGTATGTGTCTTACCGAGACCTCCAGGGTGTTAGCCATTTCTTAATTTTCCTGCCTGACCCACACAATGTTATGCCAGGTGGCCTCACAGTTCTGATCTCAACTGATTATGACAGACAGCAGCAGTTAATCCCACATTCCTGGGATTAACACTGTATTATTTGGATGGACAGGCTATTACTGTCATTGTATTTCAGCATTCTTTCCCTGTTGGCTTACTACATCCACAGTCATTGTTTCTGGATCTGAAAATGGCCAAGGTCTCAGATCTGAGTAATTGCTCATGACTTTCTATTGGGGTGACCAACCTCACCCCTTTGTTTCTTCATTCTTTCCAGCATTTGGTAATACATATCAAGCATCACCCCTGTTGGCAAGCCATGTATTTTGCTTC
>NW_004524741.1:433099-434656 GCF_000260255.1 Octodon degus
ATCCTCTCGGATCTTGCTTGACAGCTCCATCCGCCAATGCCTGGATCACACCTTCTCCCCGAAGACAAGTTGTGGATCGTGGTGGGCATGCTCACTGGTGATTCACTGTCGTGACACTGGTCTTTAAAAGTAACCTACTGCTTTTGAGTATCTCTTTGAGTACCACTCTCCCAACAGGGTCCTATGCAGGTAGATTTCTTTTCAGTTTATCAAGAGAGAAGAAAACCTAGAAATATTTGGTAACTTATTTTTTTAGGTGCAAAACAGTAAGTGTAGCATTGCTTCATTTCTACATTGATGTAAGGGAATATTAATTATGGCATTATAAATTTTAAAATAATTCACTGTTTAATCTTTTAGATATATTCAACTAACATTTCAGAAAACTTAAAAATTGAAACCTTTTTAAAAAACTTTGAGTCCCAAAGTCTTATGTGTCTGCATTGTACAACATCCCTCTAAAGCTCTTCTCCATCTTCCTTTTCACCACATTATTGATATCCTCTGTCAAAGCAGTAGGGTATTGACAGTTACTAGTTGACCTGTCTGTAACTCTCTTCCCTGGCATTGTCAGAGGGCTCACTCCTTCCTGTTGCTGCTCGTGTGTGGAAGCACTCTTGGGCCTTCTGGCTGAAGTAGACCCCCACTGGTCTCTTCCTAAAACATCACAGGGCTTTACTTCCTCCTTGGCATGTATCGTGGAGGCTGTTGTAAGGTTTACCAACTTCTCTATCAGTGTTCCCTCATAACATAAAGAACATCAGCTCTATGAACGAACCCATGGTGTTGTCTCTTTACTGACTAGGGTGAGAACCTACATTCCCCTCTGGCGCACCATAGGTGCTCCAGAAATATCTGTGGAACAGACTTCTCTGCATGGTCAAAAATCTAGTCTCAACTCCCTCCTCCTAGTAGAAAAGGCACTTTGGGATGACTGATTGTTGAATAACTCTCCCTTATTAAAATTTGAATTTGTCTTCTTGAACTTTCTATTTGATTTTTACCTATAACATCATAAAAAATTCAGATGAAAAGACTGAGCAAATTTGTCACTTATTCCTTTGAAATGTTTTAAGGCAGTTTTCATATCTGTAAACCCACACCTTAGTTCAATAATATGTATGGGACACACATAGCGTGCTGGCACCAGGCTAGGTCTGGAGAAGTAAAGATGCACGATTCAACCCTTGCATGAAGAAACTCATTTGATTACTGTTGCTGTTTTCTTTTTTAAAAAAAATGTAGCTTACTATTATAAGGTTACTAAATTATTCATTACTTCAGAGAGTGAAATGAATCAGACTTGTTGAAATTTGATTATTCACTTGGCTCTATTCTACAGATTTTAGAAAAACAAAAGAATATAGAATTATAGAAATGGACCCTATCCCTAAGGTACTTCTACTCTATTTTTTGTTTATTTATTTTTTTATTCATTTTAATGAGAAAAAAAGACAAAATAGCAAAGAAACAGTTTCAAAACAGGTTAGCAGGATGGTTACAATAATTAATACATTGCATATTGTTGTCATCATAGTAATTATTCAGAGGACAAGA
>NW_004524741.1:434756-437695 GCF_000260255.1 Octodon degus
TGCCATGGGCTGCTGTATGCAGCAGTGCCATGCTCAATTACAGCCCAGTAGGCTTGGAATATGGAAGAAAAGCAGTGGTGATGTGGAGGGGATGGCTAAGAGCATAAAGCAGTGCACACTGTGTATTTGTGTCGAGGGTGTGCAAGACCCACTTTGTTGGGCTCACAAATGAATCAGACTTATGAAAATTCTCCCAGAATAGAATTAATTTATAAGTCAGATCCTTACTGTACTGAACTTGAATCATTTCAACTAAGCACCTAGAAGTGTTTTGTAGCTGGACAAGATACAACACACTTCTTTGCAGTTGTTGGCATGCAAAGAAAACTCTGGATTTACTTGTTTGCTCTTCATTCAATAAACATGTGAGCACCTAAGTGAAAGATTCTCATATGGGGTCTTTCCTTCCACTGCATATACAGTGTGGATTGAAAGAGGTACGCAAAGTATTTCTAAAGTGACAGAGAACCTGGGATGCTAAATTCCCTAATGTTTCCACATAGATACCTACTGATATAGTAGGCAGTGGGAGAACAAGTTATTTTAGAGCAGGAGTTGGCAAACTATGACCTTTATACCAAATCTAGCAGCCATGTGGATGGTGGACAGTTTTGTAGCCACACTAGCTGCTGTATGTATTATCTCTGGCTGTTCTCATGCTATTGGATAGCTTCAAAAACACACCATGAACCACATAACTTATATTTATTATCTAGCTCTTTATGAAAAATGTTTCTCAATACCTATTTTAGAATCCCAAGTTTTATTATCTAGATCTGGGGGTTGGAGCTTAACAACTAATGGATTTGTAGGCTTTCTTGGCTTAAGATATAAAAAGCATAGGTAACATTTTTGTCTCATAGCCTTTTCATTAATAAAAGACATATTTATAACCATGTTATTGATAAAGACCATGAAAATGAATGCAGTAGAAGGAACAAACATTTGAAATTTTATAAAAGTCACCAAATATAAATGGCACATCTTTAAAATTGCCTTGAGTGTCACAATCCAGAAAGGCATGTGAATTAGAAGACAATTGAATAGAAAAAAATGGTAAAAATATTGTCCTATTATCTGCTTCTTCCTGAGTCTGACCCTAGGTTTATAATGAGCACATTATATTGTAAAGCCTTTGTTATGGTTTGTGTCGAGTTGTCCGCCCAAAGCCTCAAGCAGTCCAGTTGGCTTCTGGAGTTTGTGATTGATTATTGTGGGTGTGGGTGCTGAACCTGCCCTGGGGCAGGTAATCTGCATTACAGTGTAAGGAGGGGAGAGAGGCTGGCTACCAGCCTGAGCTGCTGCCACTCCCTTTGCTCTCTTGCTCTTTGCCACCACCATGAAAGTTTGCTCTGTGCCATGTGCCACTCTGCCTTGGAGCCAGCTGAGTATGGACTGAAACTTCCACTAACTGTGAGCTAAATAAACCTTTCCCTCCTTCATTTTGGGTGTTGAGTATTTGTCCCAGCAAAAAGAGAAAAGTACCCGAGACAACTTGTTGAGAAATGGTCGTGTCTACAAAATTCTCCTACTTTCTTAGTCACTTAGTGATGCTAAAGCTTGAAGTAATTCATACAATTCTGATCTGCTTAGATTTAAAATAAACTATGAGGGAAAATCTTTATAGTGACTTTAAAAATAGATAGATAGATAGATAGATAGATAGATAGATAGATAGATGATAGATAGATAGACAGACAGATTAAAGTCTACTACGAAATTAAGCGCTGTGGCAAACAAAAGCTTTAGAGCTAGCTGTCTGGCTCTCCACTTACACTGCCTGGCTGTGTAGGACGTGTGTTAGTCCAGCGGGGGAAGTTTGCAGCCCTCCTGAAGTGTTTGCCTGTAAAGGACATTGAAAAAGTGATGGAGCTTGACTTGTCATGAGCCTCAGGGTACTTTTCGCTGCCCTCGCCACCCAGATGAGCAATAGCGAACAGCCCGACAGCAGTGACGGAACACCAGGAACGCGGAAGCCTGGAGTCCAGCGGAGCAACATCATGGCCCTGCTTCACAATGACATTCTTCATACACAGGATGAAAATTTTTCAATAGGTTGAGAGTTGTGATAGGCTGAATTGTGTCCCCTGTATGCCCTATTCAAGTCTTAGCCCCCAGGGCCTGTACATAGGACCTGATTTAGAAATGGGGTCTTTTCAGATACATTAGAGATCACAAGCTGAGATTCTTTTGGATTTAGGCACACACTACACCTCAATAACATGTGTCATGATTAAAGAAGGGAACAGAAGATTTAGGACTCAGAGCCAGAGGAAAAAGTCTTATGAAAGCTTACACAGATCTTGGAGGGCAGCCACGAGTTAAGGAGCTCCAAGGCTCCCAGGAGCTATCAGTAGGGGAGAGATGAGCAGTGGATTCCCTTCCAGAGCCTCGCGGATGCTTCCTGGCCTCCAAAATATAGGAGAATAAGTTTCTGCCCCACTCCCACACCTGGTGCAGGAGTTGAACCCGGGGCCTCAAGCAGGATCAGAGCACACCCTACCACTAAACGGCACTCCCTGTTCTTCCTGCTGTTCTGAACCTTCAAATATACAGTCATTTGTTGTATCAACCTTAGGAAAGCAATATAGGAAAAAACCTGTTGTAAACCTTAGATCTTCCTATGTTTAAAATAAGGAGTTTATTTAATTATTAAAAATACTATTTAAACATATTTGAAATAATCTTTATTTCACTAGATTTTTTTAGTCTACTAAAACTAATAGTACTCCTATTATCATTTCACCAAATGATTTATAGGCAACAGCATGGTGACAGAATAAGAACTAAAGAATAACAATAAATATTATGGCTGCATGATAAAGTTATAATTTTTTCTGAAGTTTACATAGAAAGCTATGTTCCTTATTAATCTAGGTTTTTAATCCTACCCTCTCCTGTTGTGTTCTCCCATTAATTTTATTTTTGGTACTTTTTAA
>NW_004524741.1:447005-453989 GCF_000260255.1 Octodon degus
AATTAGTGCTGCACTGTAAAACACTCACCATGATTGCTTTTGAAAGGTGTGAGAGTGAGAGAGGGACAAAGAGATGTTAGTAGTGTCTAGATGAATCCTGAATTCTCAGAATAAATGGAAACTGATTTTCCTGTGTTGAAGGGCTATTCTTTGGCTAGGCTGCTGGGGAGATTTCAGCAAGTCGGAAGCTGTGTACAGAAAAACCCACACTTCACTGAGTGTTCACAAAACAAGAAAGTGGAAGGGTGTAGAAGAGCAGACAGTGCTGCCCGTTGCTATAAAAGTTAAGGAATCATTTGGGGCCCCAAGAGTTGAGACTGATGAACTATGAACCACAAGTTTTCAAAAGATGTGGGAAAGCAGGAGAGTTTGAACAGGTGGAGACCAAAAACAGAGAGTAGTCAAATGGAACAGAGGTGCAGGAAGCCAAAGAGGAAGCGGTAGAGAGTAGTGTGAACCTGAGAAAGGGACAAGTCGCAGGACTGGGGAAAGGCTCCTCAGGAGCCAAAGGTGACTGTCAAGGACAGCGAGCACAAAAAATGACGTAGATGGTAGTGAAGGAGGAGGGAAAAGGAGGTCAGCTTCCAAATCTCTTATCCACAATTTTAAATCTGAGCCAAGAAAGGCTGACTTCTGAAAGATATCCTTTGGACAGCTGACTTGGTGAGAGCCTGATCTGCGCAAGTGTGGGGCTATTTATTACCTATTTGTTTTCTTCAGAGTCAACGGTCTTAAATTTTGCTGAGGAAATACAAGATGTGATCAAAATAGCTGGTGTTTAAATAACATTTTAAAAATTTATATAGTGAAAGACACATTGCCTTGAATCACCCTCAAAATTTTCCCCCTTATTTCAAACACACATATCCAAGCATCCTGAAGCAGTATGAAAAGTCCTCTTTCGTGAGGGTCACATCATGGCTGCCTTGATGTCCTCTGTGCATTCAAAATGTTTATGGCAATTTCTTTTTTATGTTCAATTCTATGTATTTATTCTGACATCATTCCCTCTAAACAGGAGCTCATACAAAGTCTAATAAGCCAGTAACATGAAGAGAAAAGATTTCATCTTAATTATTCTGAAAAAAATTAAGTTGTGTTTTTATTTTAGCAATGTGCTGCTCTAATTAAAGTGAGAATGTACATCTGCACGGTATCCACAAAGAAATCGCTGTTGCCAGGATCAGTTTCCACTAACTGCTAATAATCAAAAACAAACACCTCAAAGCCATTATATATAAGTACCACATGAGCCGCAGGACTTGTGGGAAAAGTCAGTTATTTACATTTATTTTTATTTTCACTCCTACAAATATAAACTAGAAACATCAATACAGTACAAATAAAACTAAGGATGCAGTGCTACTTGGGAAACACAGACAATGGGCAAGAGCTTTAAGAAAACCCTTAACCTAAATGTATGAGCCCCAGTGAGCGGGGGCTCTGGGGCGCCCGTGTGTTAGAACATGTGAGCCGCATTGGCGTGAACACACATTCTAGTCCTTGCATGCAATTGCACACTACAGCACAAGATACAGAGCCAGTGTGAGGTCAAGGCCAGCTCCAGGTCCAGGAGGACTTCCAGGCTTCCAGCAGCCAGGCCCTGGTAGCTCTCATTACTTTTCCTCCAGGCTCCTCCAAACAACTTCCTCCAATTCCACATCTTCTGTGGATCTGGATCGTCTCCACGCATGTTGTCATCTCTATCACATTCCTCGGTGCTACCAGATATGCTGTTTAACAAGGCGCACATAATCTCTCCCTCTAACTGGTGAGGGCTTAGTATAAGAGCTGGCCACTGAGTCTTCTTAAACTGATTCTTTAGCTCCAGAAAACCTTGGTCTCCTGAGAGGATGGTGAAAGAACTCTGCTTGGGTAGTTGTTCGTCTAGACAACCATGTGCATACGTATGGCAAAATCAGCAGCATCCTATCTTTTACTACATCAAGGATGAAGGAAGAAACATCCAACACTGTTGAAGTAATTGTAGATCTCACAGGAGAGTGGAGGTTTCCAGTTGATGCTCCCTTCTTAAAAACCCCAAATAAATTCCTTGCTTAAGATGTCTTGGTAGATGACCAAAAGAGTTGGACCAATTATGAAAAGCTACAAAGGCTGTAAGGCTCACAGGTAATGAGGACCTGGAAGCTCAACACTTCTTCCTCTAAATTCTGAAAGCGTGGGTCATCTTAGGCCTGACGGATTTCTCCATAACTGAGCCTCTTGGACAGCTCACTTCCTCTTTTACCTCTTCCTCTGTCTGTGAGGCACTTCTAGTGAACTTCACACATTCCCTTATTTAAGGTCCAATAGGAGCCAGGCTGGCTTTCAGAGAGAAGGTGTGTTTCTTGTGAAAAAGCTGCTGAGCACTCTTGGGATTGGGCAGTGCTTTGGTGCAGCTGCTACGCTGGAGGACACACTGCCGGTCCCTTCACCCTTCTCTTTTCTGTGCGCCTGATGAAAGTGAGTGTTCATGTCAACTGAATTTTGTGCTGATGCTGAAGACAAACTGCAGTGAAACCATGGCTCACCTTTATCCACTCTGTCTTGGGGACATCTGCTGTGATCTTCCCTTCTGCTGACTGCACTGATGTAGTTCTCACGGCAACCACAGGCCAGCAGGTGACTGTCCTCCACAACTGCAAAAGCCCCCTCAGTTTTAATCAAAGTTTCATTTTTTTTTTTTCTGACAGAAACATGTGATCTGTGCTGTGGTGTTCCTTATAATGACTCAGAAATGCTTCTTCCACATCAAGGTTAAGATCACGAGGCCCACAGAAGAATCAAATCTTTAGCTCACTCTCATGTTCATCTTGGCAGTGTCAGTGATCTGTTTCTATTTTATGAATCGCCTTTCTGTAGTGAGCACAGCTCTATCTGTGAAGCTGGTGACTTGCCAAAGATACGACATGCCGTTTTATACTTTCCTGGGAAACAAACATATCTTTACAAATTTGGCAGGGCAACTTTCCGCCTGTGCCCCCTGAGTGCTCCCCCAGCCCCATGCCTCTGACACGGAAAGGAAAAAATGAACACTTTAAATAAAAGCCTGCCCAGGATGCCCCCCAAGACCAAGTGAACATGTCCAGCAGGCCCATAGCAATGCTTCTCTTGTTGCGTAATCTTGTCTTTTCTGCCTTTGTACCTAATGGCCTTGCAATGTAACTTCAAATATAACACTTCTAAAAAAACAAAACAAAACAAATATAACACTTCTCCCTTTGTATAACCCTTTCTTTTTTGGTACAGGGTCTCACTGTGCAGCTCAGACTTATAGTCGTCCTCCTGCTTTTCAGCCTCTCCAGCACTGGGATTACAGGCATGCTCCACTCCACCTGGTCTTGCTGGCTGGTGCAGCGCACCTAGGGGTGAGGCCGGCGCAGCATGTGGCTCCAGGGATCAAACCCCTGTCTCTGCACTTACCTAAGTAGGCACTTAGTCCAGTGAGCTATCTCAGCAGCCCTCAACCCTTACCTTGTATAAGTGATGTCCTCGTAATATAACTTGAGATGTTTAAATTCCTTAGCAACCAGTGATATCACCCAGTGCTCCAATCCTATGCCCCCAATCTGTCTGTGTTCCTCCCCACTCACTTTCCATTTAAAAGCCCTAAAGCCTAAGGGCAAGGCTCTAGCTCTTGGAGAGAGATCCTAATCAGAAGCCTGAGTCCAATAAACCATGTTTGGTCTGTTTTCTGTAACAATGCCACAGGTGACCAAAGCGCCATGACAATTTCTGTCAAATAAAACACTTCGCTTTGTCTTCATCCCCTCTTCGCTGAATCTGACACCTGGCTTTCACTCTACAATATCTGGCTCTTCCCCAAATCAAAATGACAGTGAAAGGTAAACTTTTGGAATATACTTAGGGTACTGAGGCAGTCACTACAGCTCAACTAAAGACAGAAAATCGTTCAGAAAGTAGCAAGAATGATGAGATCATGTGTTTAAAGTGAGGGGGAGTATTTAGAGGGTGATTAAAGGCAATGTGTCTTACTGCACTTTCAAAAAAAAAAAAAACCTTTAAGGGCCAGGGAGATGGCACAGTGGAATTCAGGCTTTGCTGGCAAACACAAGGGCCTGAGTCCAACCCTGGTTCCACCAAAAACAAAACAAAACAAAACCTTTAAATATTCCCTGTACTTTTCAATTACTCCATGTACTCTCTGATAACAAGACGTTGTTTCATAAAATAAGGTTAATGCCTATGTTATCTCTCTCAGACATGGAGAATATCTAAAATCAGATGTTTCTGACTGTAATATCGAAGGCTTTAGAAAGCTGCCTGTGGGGTGTGCAGAATGCAAAGACTTGGGATATAGAGTGGCGGTGTGAAAAAGACATGTTCAGTGAACTAGAAAACTGCCAGAGAGTAGTAATCTGAATAAATTGTTAGAATAATCTAGAAACAAGCAGGAAGAGTTCTCAATTGATTTCATCACAGTTTCCACAATGATCCAAGCATTTAATTCCACTAACCACTCTTCACAGAGATGCTCCCATATCATTTTCCATCCAAGTGGGTTTGGGGGGAAAATGCCACCAGTTAACCTTACATTTTTCATTGCTTGTGATTTGCACTTCTACTTTTTAGCTGTTATATTAAATCAACCCAACAGGGACCTACGCCATCCTTGAGCCCACAAACTCAGCTTCCTTTTGGAAGCAAGTCTCATGGAGCATAGCCTTTTCCCCTCAGGCTAGTATTACTTGCTCAACCAAATTTATAAAAGCCTTTGAAAGAAGTCTGAATTTCATTATGTTCATTTTCTAAATAATGAGAAAAAAGAGCTGCCAAGTTTTCATAGCAGGAGAGAAGAAAAACAGAAGCTGCGCAGCTAGTAAAAATTTAAAGATACAAGTATATAGTCCTTTGCCAGCTAAGAGTCCTGACACAGGGACCAGGTTCACGTTAACATCACAGATGTCAATGAGCTTGTTTCCAAAGCCTGAGTATATACGTGTGCACACATACATTCACACACACACACACACACACACACACACACACACCCCATAGACAAATGTGAGGTGTACACACATGCCATGCACAAAGGGACATTAACAGTGGGTTTATCTTTCCTTCTCCTTTTAGTCCTAACACAACACAATGATCTTGGAGGTCTCTGAGCATCAAGGAAAAGCCAGCAAGTCATTGCAAGTAACATTTGAGACCAAACAAATGAGCCAAAGTTCATTTGATCACATTCCAGTTTCTTAACTGCTGTGCATTCATTTTAATAAGAGAGATTGCACCTAAATTATAACTGCTCTTCTTCATTTTGCAGGCACTGGCAGAAATATTTTAATAATAATTGCAACATATCCTGCAATTACCATTTACTGTCTTATCTCTGGCCCAGAGTGGGACAACGAATCCCCAAATGCCAACAATTAAAATCAGGCATTATTAAGTTTTAGTACTAGTTTAAATCACTCCTGTATCTATTATTAATTTCTCATAACTCATTCATTTACTCCACATACATCTTGCATGTACTCTGAGTTTTATATTAACTCTCCTGTTAATGTGGAGAAATGGAAGCAGAATACAAACCTATAAAGGAGAACACGTTCACTTTTGATGAGTATCTACAGTGTACAAAATTAATCAGAATATCATCTACCCTTAATGATAGATGCATTGTCATCCCCATTTTCTAAATACAGGAAACAAAGATTTAGTAAAGTAAAAGAACTTTCACAAATATATACAGTTAGAAAATAGTGAAATATTTTATCTATTCAATCAAATACTTAATTCTTTTGGGGAGCATAACAGAAATCAAACTCAGGGCCTGGCACTTGCAAGCAGGAGCTGCCCTGCTCAGCTACATCCCCAGCTGCCAAGTACTTAATTCTTGACCACCTAGTACATGGCTGGCGTTACACTGGACACCCACGATATGCCATCAAGGGTGCTTCCATAGCACCTCTTTCCCTTGTAGTTCTGGTTCTCTGTCCTAGTGGAGATGCACCAGAACTACCTACAGAGCTTCTAAAAAATGCCAGTGCCCAAGGTCTGGCCCTGGTAATTAAATCACAGGCTCTGGAAATGAACTCCATTGTGAGGACTTTTTAAAAAGTTCACAAGGTCACTGTTAAGTGCATCTAGGATTGAGAGTCTCTCCCTTTGCTAGATTATGGTGCCTACAAAGTACTACAAACACACTGCATACGTTTTAGAGATAATGATGGAATTTTTTGGACAAGGTTAATATTTAAATTGATGGACTTGAGTAAATTGGATTACCCTCCAAAGTGAGGCAAACCTTTTCCAATCAGTTGAAAGTCTTAAAACAATGAACTCTGACGGTCCCCAAACCAAAAAGAATTCTGTCAGTACACTGCCTTTGAAATTTAGACTGCAGATAATCCTTGGGTCACTAGTCTGCCGGTCCAACCTTGATTTTTTAAAAAGATTCACTACGGGTGAAGTCCAGGCTAGCCTTGAGCTCACTTGTAGCCCAGATTGGCTTCAAACTCATGGCCATCCTCCTGCCTCAGCCTCCTGAGTCCTGGGAGTACAGATGTGTGCCAACCCCCACAGCTTCCAGCTCTGATTTTTGACTCACATTTTTACAATTGTGTGAACAACTCACTCCTCCCTCTCTCCTCTGCATTTGTACATGCACCCAAACACACACACACACACACACACACACACACACACACACCTGTTGATTGTACTTCTCTGGACAACTCTAATACAGAAAAAGGAGTTAGAATGATGACAGAATACATTGGAAGAAGGCCTTGATGGGTAGGCTCATGAGCTGAGTCTGCATTTGACTGCATCCATAGAAGTCTGCAAGAGAATCTAAAGAGCACTGGTTTTCTTTGATAAAGGGCCCAAACATTTTCATTGGAAGAAAGATAGCCTCTTTAATAAATGGTGCTGGAAAAACTGGCTTTCCACATGCTGAAGGCTAAAATTAGACTCATGTCTATCACCATGTGCCAAACTACAGTCAAAATGGATCAA
>NW_004524741.1:454089-459763 GCF_000260255.1 Octodon degus
ATATCTCTTTCCCTACTGCCTCTCTTTTCCTCAACTCAGAAATCCCTCCCTTTTGATCAGGTTTTTCCCTTTTCCCAGTATCTATTGTACCCTTCAGATTTTAAATTGTTGGAGCTTTTTAGCAATATAAAACTTCCTTTGGGTGTATATTAAAAAACCTAAGATTTGGACAGTAAAAGCAGTTGTTGGTGTTGGAAATAGTACTGTAATCTGCTGTGCTGTCTCTGTTTCTGCAGAACGCCCCTGCAGGCCGGGGCTGGGAGGAGGTGCTGGCTTGCTCATGCTGTCTGCTTCTAAGAAATCACACAGTGCAGACAAATCAAAATAATAGCGAGGCTTCCTGGAGGGATGAACAAAGACTGAAATGCCAGCGTGAGGCAGCCTGTGATTCAGATTTGCCGGTTCCCAAGCTCTTCTACCCTTACTTCCTCCAGCTGGAGCTTCTGGAGCCCCACCTACTGCCTGAGCTCTTGTCCTTAAGGCCTTGACCAGTTATGCTTGCCTCAAATTATTAGCCTTTGTGGTTCCCAAGCCTGATTTGCAATTACAAAAATGCCAATTCCTGTGAGGCACTAGATGTTCATAATCAGAATTGCCAGGAACTGTGCTGGGACTATGTGCTTTTAAAAATTTCTCCTGGGTCAGTTTGACACTAATCTGAAGCCGGGTGATTAAAGTCAAATGCTACAGACCAGTGGTTCTCAAAGTGTAGGGCTTACCGTCCAATCTCGCTATTACCTGAGCAGGTGAAACCCAAGGGCTTGTTCAGGTTTTCTGACAGTTTCAATGGCTAAAGACAGTTGGAATCCTGGATTGGATCGTGAGAAAGGAGACAGAAAAGGACATTAGTGAGAAACGTGGATAGAAAACTGGATAAAGTCTATAGTTTAATTACTAATATGATAGTCTTAGTTTGGACAAATGCAAGTTACAGCGCAGTGTGTTCACACTCAGAGAAGCTGGATGACGGGTGTAAGGAAGCTGCCAGAGCAGCAACTGCTCTATCCATTTAAAATATGCCATTATTTTTTATTATTTGAAAGACAAAAGTAAAGATAAGACAAAGAAGTATAGCACACACATCAGCAGTATCTATTACCAGGATCAGTTCCAGATTTACTGAAGGAGAATACGCAGTACTCAGGAGATGCTGAGTTACTGAAACATAAAATAGTTTGAGAAGCCCTTCTTTTCACAGTAAGCCTGGAGTTGAGCATTGGTTCAACGTTTTGCAGGCCCGCAAGTCGGTGCGCTGCTTCTGTGTCATTGTGCATTGTTCAGTACGACCTGATGAGGTTTGAATCTTATCCTGTGCTTGAAAGACATTTTCTTCTGTGAAAGACTGGATCTCGCCTTCAATCCTTACCTGTGTGCTTGGGGTTCCCCAACCTGCCTCAGACTTCCCTCTTGCTGACAGCTAACCTACCTCATATTTTAAATGCTGCCTTATAAAACCCTCTGGCACATGGTTCCTGGCATCTTCCACGCTGGTTAACACTGGGATTTCCACCTATTATCAGTGTAACCTCCATGCTTGGAAGTATCCACAGGCAGCACAGCATGCAACAAACTTGTTCTTCCCATAGTGAGGCAACGAAAAGGTCAGGACTTTCAGGGGTGCCATTGTTTCCCCAGTAAAGTACTCAATAGGCTCTAAGATAAGTGGTCATGGCTAAGATCCACTCCAGGTCTGACCATGAAACTAAACAGATAAATAATTTCCTTTATAGCCAGACACTTCTTTTTACATGTGCCACTGTAGTCCCAGAAATGAGAAGTTACTGATTCTACAATGAATGTCTCTGCAAGGGTGTTATACAACCCAACCTGAACGGAGGAAATGCCAACTCCCCTGAGCTGTTGGCACTGACTTCTTCTCTTGGGGAAAGAGAATGAAGCGAATGGCTGAAAGCGAAAAGGCAGGAGAACTTAGCTCTGAAAAATTCCTGCCCATCCTTGTCTCAAGGGGGCCTGGAACTTCTTGCTCAATGTGGGGTGACTCTGGGCACTTATCTTGGGCCATTTTGGCAAGTGCCATCTTCAGAAACATTGTTTGAACATGCCACAGCAGGTGGACTTTTCAGGAAACAGGTGCACCAGCACGCAAAAGACTGGAAAGCAGCTGAGAACACCCTACAATCACCTCATAGGCTGCGCCAATGGATGATGGGAAGCTCATGGGATTCCTGGCCTTGCTGAGTCATGAAAGAGTTGCAGAGGGGGCCAGACCCCCCCCCCCAGTGATCAGTCAGGGATGGAGAACTGATATGCAACACTAGGGGCTTGCTGCACGTACTCGAGTTGCAGCGACTTGGAGACCTGCATTTGAATCAACACCTGCGTGTCACCAGTGCACCCATTTCTAACCTGCGTGTGCCTTATGTTTTTAATGTCTTTTGAAAAACTCTAATCGTTGTGCTGATGAAATCAGAAGAGAAAGGATTTTCCCACATTTCATGCAGGGTAGGAGCGAGATTAGTATCTTTCCCAGCACCAGTGACTAAAACAGTTGCAAAACCTGGGAGACAGAGGAGCTTGAGAGGAAGGGAGCAAATGTGACTGGAGGCGCTGGCCCTGCTGTGTGGAAGCAATCGGTGCCCAAAGCCAACAGGATCACCTGGAGAAAGACAGACCAGGACTCTGTCAATAGTCTTGTAGAGTACTTTGACATTATCATTGAGTTGACTGAGCTTTACATATTGACCTTTTATAGTCCAAAAATTGCAATGAAATATCTAATAGCAGAAGACGCTCTCATAGAAGGCAGAACCTTTCCAAAGTCTTTGCCTTTCTGATCATTCATGTGCCCTATGAAACTCACTTGCTTCAGGCTAGGGAGGGCATGAATCATTGTTCCTCCCATATTAACACCAACTGTGAAATCTGAGTTGAGTGATGATACCCAGCAACAGCTGAATATGGGAATCGCTCCACAGGTCTGGGCAATGTCAGTGGCTGTCGTACACACACACGTCATCTCACGCGATTCTAAGGATAATGGTCCCCTGGGAAGGAACGCAAGGTGGAGAACTAGTTTAGCAGCTAAGCTCTGGTTTTCAAGTCAAGTGAAGATGAGAAGCAAGTACTGTTTGGAACTCAATTCAGGAAATTGTTGGTAATTGATGAGAAATTATGTTTCAGGAATGCCTAAGGCCAGCATTAGCAATTTTGAAAATCACTAAGATTTGTTAACCTGCTCATGTATGAGCATGCAAAATTATATACATTTTGTTCATAAAATTTAAAACGTGTATAGTAAGATGACTGGAATAAACTACATGAATGGTAATTATCTTAATGGCAATTGTCTCAGCAAAGCTAAGGATAAAACTTTCAGAAACTTCATTTCATCCAAAATCATTTTACAGTTAGAAGAATAAATTCTATCATTGGAAAAAGGGATATGCAACAAAGGCTTGCAAGGCACATAAGATATGGGAGCTTAGACATTACCGTAAGTGCCCTCTGATCAAGGTGCCAGGCAAGAAAACAGCATTAGAAAAGCAGTTTTAATGGGCTGTGGTGGCACATGCCTGCAATCCCAGCTCTCTGGAGGCTGGCGCAAGAGGGTGGCTGAGCGTTCGAGGCCACCCTGGGCTACACAGTGAGTTTAAGGCAGCCTGAATTACATAGCAAAACTTTGTTTCAAATAACCAAATCAAAACAAAACAAAAGGCAGTTTTATAGGGGGAAAAAAGGCACAGGTTGATAAACAATCCAATTTAGTGATGAGTGCT
The DNA here is from genome assembly GCF_000260255.1 of Octodon degus. Lineage (NCBI taxonomy): Eukaryota > Metazoa > Chordata > Mammalia > Rodentia > Octodontidae > Octodon > Octodon degus. Next base: position 457,827 of record NW_004524741.1, read on the forward strand.
GAGGAGAAAGTACTGGGAGGTTTCTATTTGCAGAAAAATTGTTTTATGGGGAAGATTGACTAAAATGGAATCTAGAGTCTAAGATGTCTGCCAGTACAAATTAATGTAATATAGCAGTTTTCAAAACTAAATTCATTAACAACTAGCTCTGTGAAATGATTTGTGGAACAGTCTGTAGTCACAATACGGAAAATTGATGAAATCAATGAATCTTGCCTTTTTAAAAATAAGTTGCTTGATTTCATGTGTTAACATACATTTCAGCAAATGCATTTGACAACTCTCTAAACAGTAAAGCGCAACTCTCAGTACCTTTTTCCTTTTCAGTGTTAAAAGGTTGTTTGTAATTGCTTTGGAAACTGGTATCAAATTTCCTAAGATTGCAAACTAGGTTTAAAACAGTTTTGAGGGGCTGGAGAGATAGCTCAGTGGAATAAATGCTTGTCTGGCAAGCACATGTTCCTGAGTTTGATCCCTCATATCACCACAAACAAACAAACAAACAAACAAGGTTTTGAGACTTAAGAAAAACAAAATGATTACAGTGGTGGTTTTATTAATCAAGAGCCTCTTTCAGAGCACTGATTCTTGCCCCAAATTGTGTATCTTAAAATCCACAGGCAACCTCTATCCATTACAAATCTTCTCAAGAAAGAAAGCCGTAGGTCCACTCTCTCAGAATACAAGCCACTCTCAGGTCTGGATTTGTTCCTTTGGTCTCAATGCATAATCAAGGCTGAGATCTTGCATTTTAGCCTCAGAATGCTATACTCTTTAAATATTGTAGGTGTGTGAATTCAGCAAACTATTCCAATATAGTCCAGTAGTCCATAATAGTAGTGGGTTTTCTGTAGGACTGGAAATGTCAAAAGTTGTTGACTTGAGCCATTTCCAGCTCAGCCTATCAATATGGCTTTACTGTCTTTTTTTTTTTTTTTTCCTGTGGAAACGGAGATTGAACTCAGGCCCTTGCGCTTGCTAGGGAAGCGCTTATTCTACTGAGCCATCTCCCTGGCCCATGTGGCTTTACTTTTTATACTTCATTTTTATACTTTTCTGCTGGATGGTTAGGACAAAGATAAAGCAAGACCTATATAACAAGAAATGTAACTTTTCTATCTGACAAGGTCAGTCAAATCCCCTCAGGATTTATCCTGAAACCCTATACCACAGTTTGTAGATCCTCGATCAGTGTCAGCCATGTAGATGAGTCCCGGCCATTGTTTGACCAATTTGCTCTCTGATGGAATACCCATCTCTGACAAAACTAAACAAAAAAGGGGATACAAATGAAGGACCATTTTGTATCTGTATATTCAAAATAGTAAGGATAGATATACAGCTACTTTTTCTTAATTCAATGAATAGAAAGATTTATACTAATGGTATTTGTGAACAGGATATCATGTCTACATCTTATACTATGAATAACCACTAAGAAGGCAACAATATGCAATGAATTAATTCTTGAAACTGTCCTACTGACCGGGCCGCAGGATCCTGAATAGACTCAGAGCGCAGGCCCGGTGAGTGAGTGAGATGACCGGGGCCATGGGATCCTGAATAGACCAGGAGCGCAGGCCCGGCGAATGAGTGAGATGACCCGGGGCCCACGGATCCTCATTCGACCCAGGCTGCAGCCCCAGCAGGGAACCCTTCAGCAGAACTCCCTGCAAAGAGGCTAGACACAAGTCCCACCCAGCTGATTCAGGAGCAGAACACCTTGCCAGAGAGACACAAAGGGTTCAACTCTAACGCCTGCAGCAGAAAGAAGTGGAGCACACGGCCAAAACCAACAACACCCACCTGGAGGAATCTGAACTTCATAGATCCGGACCTGGTGCTAAGGTAATAACTCTATCTAAGCTCTACAACAAAGGTCAGAAGACAGGTATACAAAATGACAAAGAGAAGGAACAAAATGCAGTCTCAGGGCC
>NW_004524741.1:459863-474238 GCF_000260255.1 Octodon degus
TGGAGATTCATTCAAAAGCTAAGATTGGAGGTCTCATTCAAGTCAGCTATTCCCCTCCTGGATATTTTTCCAAAATAACTGAAAACATCATGCCATATTTCTCACTGCATGAGAAATCTTTCAAAGAATCAACAACTGGGATCTCATCTTTTTGAAAAACTTTTGCACTTCAAAGGAAATCTTCAACAGAGTAAAAAGAAAACCAACAAACTTGAGAAAAAATTATATCCAACTGTCCCTCCAGAAAGGCCTTCTATCTATAACATACAAAGAATTTTTTTTAAAATCAAACCTCTCTAAATTCAAGACCCAACCCAAAAATGGGCATCTGAATGAACATACACTTTCCAGATGAAGAAACACAAATGGCAAGTAAATATATGGAAAAAAATTCAACATTATTGATCATTTGAGAAATGCAAATTAAAACAACACTGAGATTCTATCTCACCCCAGAAAGAATGGCTAACTTTAAGAAGCCAGCCAATAATAAATCCTGGAGGGGCTGTTGGGAAGAAAGAATTCTTCTCCGCCACTGGTGGGAGTGAAGTCATTGTGGAGATTCATTCAAAAGCTAAGATTGGAGGTCTCATTCAAGTCAGCTATTCCCCTCCTGGATATTTTTCCAAAATAACTGAAAACATCATGCCACAGTAATATATGTGCACCCATGTTTATAGCAACACAATGTGTCATAGCTAAATCCTGGAAACAACCCAGATGCCTGTCAACTGAGGAATGGATAAAGAAGATGTGGTATTTTTACACAATGGAATATTATTCACTTAATTTATTTTTATTTATAAAAATATATGCTTGTATTTCATTTATATTTAATATAAAAATCTATATTTATTTACATTTATATTTATTGAGCTATAAAAGTGGATACATTTGGAACTTTGTTGGTAAATGGATGAAGTAAATCAGACCCACATGTGCAAGCATTGCATTGTCTCCTTTGTGTGAGAACCTGAAAGAGAAAGTGGAATATGAAGGATACAATAGATACTGGGAAAACTGAATGAACTTTTGCAAGAAGAGATAGTTACTGAGATGAGAAGAAGGACAAGAGAAGGAGTGGGGGAAAGAGATACATCCATGTATATAAACAGGATGGTTTGGACAACTGTACTGTGAACTTCTGCTGGTCTATGGAAAGGAACAGATAATGTTTAATTTGTTTTGTCTCCTTTTCTCAATTGTTTCTCCTTTTTTGTCCTCTTAATGTCTTATATATTTTCTTTTTTTGTTTCTTCTCCAATTTTGCATGTATATATCTGGTAATATGAATAACTGTTGGAGGACAACACTATGCATTTCAATAAATACTGTGAAATTCATATTAATTTGTTATGTGAAAATCTGCATCGCTTGTAATTTTTCTGTTTTAACACTATTTTGCACTCTATTAAAAAAAAAGCGCAGATTTTGCCTTTGGTACTCACTGAAACTACAGTAGATTGTGTGGGTGAATCCCCAAGGCCCTTTGGTTCTGGGCCACAATTTGAGACCCTATACCAAATAAATAAAATATTTTTTAAAGAATTAAGCTAATGGCACAGAAAAGAAGGATTTACTCAGAAACATATTTTATTAAAGCAGAACTGGAAAGTTTGCTAGACAGTGAGATTTCTTCATTGTATATCAAAGAGCCACCAATGTATTACAGGAATAAAGAACATAAAGAGGTAGAATATGATAAAAATGATGAGGTGATAGACTTGAAATCCTTGGCACAGGTGTCAACTTTTTGTCCTGTTATTTTATGGCATGCCAACTCTGTACCCTTTCAATGGAGCAACCATGAAACATAACCTGGGGGTTCAAAAATAAATGCAATTAGACTAAGGATTTAAACAAAAGGCACTAGGAATTTTATAAGCTACAGTCCTAACTTGATTTTCAAAGATTTCTGCTCATATGTATCTTGTATCTATAATGTTACCAGAAGCACAGAAAAAGATAAATTGGTTTCAAAAGTGTTTTCAAATAATCTATAATGGCTGTACTGTTTTGTAGCTATGTAGTAAAGAGGCAAATTTTCCCTATTCTGGCACTGTCTAGATTTTCCTCCTTAGTTTATCTTAAGCCTGTGGCTTTTCGTTCTGGTATTCTGCACTACCCTTATTCAGATCCCATTACATTCATTCCTACACTCGTTAATGCCACTTAGCATTTGTTAAATAAGTATGTAGAGTACCCCTCTTAAGTTCTCCTCTGTGGAAGTTACTGGGAATACAGTGGTGAGCCAGCAAGAAAAAGAGAAAACCTTGTTCTCATCTTGAAACAAGGTCTCCAAGTGAAAAGATACATCAGAAAAAAAGTCTCAAAGGATACAGTCTAAGTATCTGATGGTATTACATTGACTTTGCAAATATTCAGAGAGGGTTTCTCTGTGGGTACTTGATTTCTAGAAAGTTCATGGAGAAGAACTTTTATGTGTGGATATTGTTCCAGATGTAAAATATTTACCAGGAGACATGCAAAAGGAAGCAGGGCCCAGCTTTCTGCTTTCTTCATGTATCTTTCATTTAATGATGTTTGAATTCCTATCGCATGGAGGGACGAGTAGCATGGGTGAGGGTACAGTGAGTGAAAGAACAGACTTTGCATTCCTTGAACTCACTGTATAGTCCAGGAGTAAGAGGAATAAAGAATAATCACACAAATCCTTGAACTCTAGGTGCAGCAATTAAAAGGCATGCATGGAAATGACAGAGGGACCTCCCTTAGTCAAGATGGAGCGAAGGCACCAAGTGTAAGTACCCTTATCCACTTGTAGAAAAACAGTGAGTTCTGGACATGCACTTGCTTACTTCATTTAGTCTCAATCAATATGAGAAATGTGATTCCTTTATGTAAAATGTTTTAGAGATTGTCTACCATTAAATGCCCCCAAAGATGCCATGTTTCCTCTTTGAGTGGGATGCCAACCCTAACTTTATTATGAGGATGGACAATCTTCCTTTCAGCATGTAAATGGCATCTGAGTTGAAAATGCATCCCACACAGCAAAAATACAGACAACCAAGATGTCATCTGCTGTAGTAACTTCTGGACACTGTCATCTAAATTGCTGCTACTTAACCATCCGTATATGAACTTTCAAAGTAGTTCTCTAGAGGCTGGGGACATAGCTCAGTGGCATGGCACCTGCCTGGCAAGGGTGAGGTCTTGAGGTCAGTTCCCAGTATCCTCTCTCCCCACCCTCAAAAAAATAAATAAAAATAGCTCTTGTTGAGATCACCTGGAGATCTTAAGTGCTAAGCCTGAGTGCCAGCCCCATACATCCCATGCAGACAGAGACTGGCTTAAGTGAAGTTTCAAAAACACTGTGGGTGATCCTAATGTGAAGTATAGCTTAGAACCACCAGGCAACAGTGATCTCACAGCTAAGGGCACTGCTACTCCACTTCTGATACATATTCTTTGATTTTCATTGGTCTTTCCTGTTACTGTTGAACTCTTTACAATCTGTAAGCATTTAACTTCTAGACAGTGAAGACACCCCAAGCTCCCTAGCGGGGGCTGTAAACACTGGCACTTGTAAATGCTAGCTGGTTGGTTGCTGCAGAATGGGAGGCAGAGCCAGGAGGAAGAAGGACTTGGTGGGAAGATCTGGCAATACCTGTAAATTTATGAGAACTTTGGGCTTTCTGCAGACTGTGCAAAGGATTACAATAGAATGTATTATGGAGACAGGTATTTTGAAATAGGAATCAACAAGAATTTGTTGTTGACTAGATACGTAGATGGTAAAGACAAAAATGATGAGTCAGAATCATTGCCAGGTTTTAAGCCTGAGGGATTTAGGGATTGTAAAACCTTGAGAAATTTTGTGATGCTACTAGGTTCTGGGGCCCGTGTTCTAGCCTGAGCATAATAAATAATGAGTTCTGACAGTCATTTCTAGGGAAGGCGCTCTACGCACTTATCTACACACTTTATCTGTCTCAGAGTGTGGTTTTTGTCTATATACTTCCTTGATACTAACACTGCAAATATTTTTTTTAATCAGGAAAACAAATAGCTCCTGACAAGAATGAAGCAATTTTCTCAGGCCATATTCGGTTTGGACAATTGCAAGTTATAGAGGATTCCCCTAACAAAAACCTGTAAGCTACAGCATGAACTTGCTAAGTAAAGTGCTATCACAAAACACCACAGATGAGGTGGCTGCAATTTAAAAAAAGCATATTTTCTCACAGTTCTGTAGTGTGGAAGGCCAGGGTCAAAGTTTGCTTTCCAGCGACCTCTCCCCTGTGCTGGTTGCAGCTTCTGTCTGGCTCCTTGCATGATTTTCATCTGAATATGCACACCTTTGGTGGCTCTCCGTCCCTTTATAAGGACACCTGGGCCGTGAATGAGGTCCTAGCCCTATGACCTCACTGAAACTTAATTGCCTCTCTGGAGGCCTCATCTCCAAATACAGTGGCACTCTGAGGTACAGAACCTAGTATGTCAGCCCTTGAGGGTTTGGGGGACACGATCCATTTCCTAACAGTCATTGTGTTCTCTAGTATTCTTTTAAAGATACTCAATATTTGAGAATCAAAATTAACGTACTTGTGGGAGATGGGTTCAAAGTTACAAAGAAAATTCCCTTCTTTCAAAAAGAAGAGCAAAATCCTAGTAATTACAGGAGACAAAAATACATTGTGTAGCTAAATTACCTTTCCATTCCTATAATTATTCTAATTGTTTTGAATGAAGGAAGGAAAATATCATTCTCCATTTTAGCAAATCATTTCTTTGCCTATATTCTTTCCTATTTGCCATGGTAGTGTTGGGTGGTGGTGCCCCCAGATACACTTGATTCATATATTCATTTATTCTGTCATGTAGCAAGCTGGGCCCCACACCATGCTATGTCCCAAGATAGAGCAAAGAATAAGGCAAAAAGTACACTGTGGTACAACTTTTGCAATCCAATCTGGGGCACAGATAAGCAAGCATGCAATAGCAGTAATCTGTGATAAAGGCAAGGACGAGTCTGCCAGGGAAGCCCAACACAGCACACTTAGCTCATTGATAGGACTCAGAAAAGGCATCCCTGACAGAATGATATGTACTCAGTAATGAAGACTGGACAAGCGCAGCAAGAGAAAGGAGAGCGGGTATGCATATTGCAGGAGAGGACAGCCACTCGAGCTGAGCTCTGGGTGTGAAAAGTGCAGGTCCTCTAGAGCCACTGGAAGCTCAGTGCAGTAGGAACACGTAGCACTAAGGCATGGAGACCAACACTGAAGAGACCAGAGCTGAACAGAGGGTCACTTCACAGGTCTGGTGGAGAAGAGAGTAGACATTGTCCTTGGGCATGAAAAGCTGCGGCAGTAGGGATTTAATCTGAGGAGATCGAATCAGATCTGGACTTCAATACTTTCACTCAGACTACTGTGCGGAGTGAGTGGGAAGACAGAAAGATACTTGATAGCTTTCTGAAGGAATTAAGAGTGGATAATCCTTTGAAGTAGGTTAATGATGAGGAGATGAGGAAAGCTTGGTACATCTGTGAGAAGTTTAAAAAGAATTTACTTTGTTTAAATCCTGCAAATGACAGTGGACTTTTTCATGCATTTTCTTTGCTGTTGTATCCCAAATCCCTCGAATAGTGCCTGGAACATAGACCAGTCAGTATTTATTGAATGAATTTATTAGATATACATTTGTGTCTTTGTGTCTACATGGGTTATATTTCAGGACTCCTTGAATACATTCGGACCCTCAGACTCTCATGTACCCTATATAAAATGATGTATGTACTAGTCATAGTTTCATATTTAAACCTATCCTCCTGCATACTTTAAATCATCTTTAGATTTCTTATAATGTCTAATATAATGTAAATGTTATATAAACAATTGGTATACTAAATCATTTAGACAATAATAAGAGAAAAAATCTGTACATGTTCAGCACAGAAACAATTTTTAAAGATTTTTTTGTATATTTTTATTAACTTATTTGACACAGGGTTTCACTGCACAGTTCAGACTCATAGTGATCCTCCTGTCTCCACCTCCCCAGCCCTGGGATTACAGGCATGTGCTACTACTCCTGGTTTCAGGGCTGGCATAGCGAGCCAGGGGTTCTAGGGCCAGCACAGCGGGTGGTACTGGGGATTAAACCCGGGTCCTTGTACTTGCCAGGCAGGCGCTTAGACTGCTGAGCTATCTCTCCAGCCTTAAAAGATGTTTTTGATCTGTAGCTGATTGAATCTATGAATATAAAAACCCCACATAGGTAGATCCTAAGTATTTTGACTATCAACCCTTTTCTTCACTTTTATTCATCGCTATATCTCAGTGCTTGAAACAGTGCTTAAAACTTAGTCATTCAAAAAATATTTAGGGAAAAAAAAAGGGGGGGTGCCTGGGAGATGGTTCAGTGGAATAAGCGCTTCTCTGGCAAGCGCAAGGGCCTGAGTTCAATCCCCGGTTCCGCAAAAAAAAAAATTAGAGAGGGCCTGGGGAGATAGCTCAGCAGTCTAAGTGCCTGCTGGGCAAGCTCAAGGTCCCAAATTCAATCCCTGGTACCGCATGCTGTACCAGCCCCAGAACCTGGCCTTGTTGTGCATGCTTATAATCCCAGCACCGGGGAGGCTGAGACAGGAGGATAACTATGAGTTCGAATTGCATAGTGAGACCCTGTATCCTATAAATTAAAAAAAAATTAGGAAAAAAACTGATTCCTTCATTAGACACTACACTTCATTTCTAGCAGATACTGATTTCTAGAGACGTCTTCTTATATTAAGACAAAAACATTTTTCTATATCTTCCCAATTACTAGATAGATTTATGCTTTACTGATTGGGACAAAATAAATCTAGCATCTTCCAAATATTACAAAATGGCTAATACGGTATCTCCTGTCAAGTATCTGATATTTTTTCCAGGTAGAAGATAATTAACGTCTGAACCTTCTTCATATTACTTGGTTTCCTATTGTCTTATCATTCTTCTCGGAATGTGTCCCAAATTTTCACAGTTGTTTTTTTTTAAAATGTGGTGCTCTAGCTAGGTGTAGGGCCACATGCCTGTAATCCCAGCACAATGAGAGGCTGAGGCAGAAGAATCACAGGTTCAATCCCAGCCTGGGACAACCTAGTAACTTAGCCAGATCTTGACCAAACATATAAAACCAAAAGGGTTGGGGATATAGCTCAGTATAAAAAGCTTGCATTCAAACTTCAGTCCCACCAAAAAATAAAATATAATAAAATAAATAGAATGCATGTAAACTAAACAATTCCCCAGATGGAAGTTGATCTGAAACCATACAATTTTTTGGTAAGGTTGTATTAGCTTTCAGAAAGACAAATTTTTTTAATCTTATTTATTTATTCATTTATTTACTTACTTATTTTGTGTTCCTGGGGATCAAAGTAGGGATCTTGTGTTTGCCAGGCAAGTGCTTAAGCCCCTGAGCTATCTCTCAGTCCCACTCAGTCTGGAATAAACTCAAATCGTTAATTATTTTCTCAAACCACAGAGAAGTTCCAGTTGACATCTGCATTAATACGTTAATTTTTTCAATAGTAAGATTGTATTTTTCAGTTTTTTTTACAGCATGCCCCCTCCCCAACTTAAAGGACTGAAAATGAACCATTTGAGAAATGCAAAGTCCCCCTTAAATTTCCCCCCTAAAATTATTTAAATTTGGCTTTGCAATTGTATCCAGGCCTGATCAGGCAAACACTCGCTGTCCTGCGTGCTCCGTGCGCGGGGGCCTGAAAGCACACCCTGGCGTGCGCAGCCTTGGTCCTCCTCCCCAGGGCAGGAGTCCTGTGGAGGCCCCAGGGCAGCACGGGGCCCTCCATCGGATAGTCTGAAAGGCCAGTTAGGTGAGAAGCCATTGGAGCACAGTAAAGGAGTTGCCCAAGTTCCCACCGAGGCCAAATGGACACGAAGATTGCACGAGCTTTATTATTGGCAAACAGCACTGCTTCTCCTGGAGCGCCCTTCCTAGTCACCCCGTGCACTGAGAGGAAGGAGCATGCCAGGAGTCGATTTCCCCTCAGAGGGAGTAGGAAAAACAAAAAGCCAGGAAGGACCGATCTCTCCCAGCCCTCCTCGTGCGCTGCGACTGGCTGGACGCTTGGGCAGAGGAGCCTTCTATGTGTACCATAGAGGCTGACAGTGCTTACAATCCCAGCTCTGCCAGTTCCTTCTTTGGTAACTTGGAGCAGCGCTATTTGCAACTTTAGGAAGCTGACAGTCGCCACAGGAAAGACTTGGCTTAAGAAATTTGTCTGCCTTAGAAAGCCTGTTAGCCACCACGTCTTCTTCCTTGGGAGTCCCCCTTTATAACCTTACCCCTCCATTCATTCCAGGAAGTGTATAAAAATATTCCTTTTACGGCCAGGGAGAAAGCTCAGCAGCATAAATGCCTTCCTGGCAAGCGTAAGGTCCTGAGTTCGATCCCCAGTGCTGGAAAAAAAAAAATCCTCTTAGCAGTGGACTGTCCCTCTTGGGAGACATTCCAGCGGCAGCCTTCTCCATCCTGTAACTGTTTCATGGTGTCGGATGTCCCTGCAGGGTGCTGTCCTAGCAAATTCCCTGCTGGCCTGCTGATAAACGTAGATCAGTAAAGGGTAGATGCTGTGTCCTTTTACGGATAGCTCTAGGCCCCGCTTCCTTTCTTAGGCCACAGAGCAAGGACTCACACGAGGCAGAGTGGGTCATGCCGACATGCAGCTTTACTCGACCGCCCTGCCTCCCAGTTTCTCTCCATCCCCAGGGGCCCTGCCAGGGGCTTGCTGCAACACTATAAATGAGGGATGGGGGACCCCACACCTACACTTTTCCGAGACCTCAGAAGACTAGTCTTATGCTAACAGGTTCTATGCTTTGTAGATCAGCACTTCTGTGGCTGCTTTTGGAATGTCCAGGAAAGTCTCTAAGCGGGGCAGCCTGCTGCTCTCCACCCTGTAGACAGACTCAAGCCACCTTTTATACACCTAAAAGCCTGCAATTTCTTAGCAAGGTGAGAGAGCAGCCTCTACAGTCTGCTCCAGAAGGAAGCATTTAGCTCCTGAACCGTAAACTCGCACTCAGAAAGAACTCCCATGCGGTTCAAGCAATTCATTATTGGAATGTAAGGTTCAGGCATCACTATATGGGAAAAATGACACGTTCTGTTTATTTATTTGGCTTTTTTCCTCCTTCCATCCTCATCCCTAGCTAAGCCACAAGCTTTTCTTTTCCTTGAATTCATTTTGAGAAAAAAATTCGTGAAAAATATTTCCCTAACCAAGTACTTTCTCACCACACCCTCAGTCGTGTTTTCTATGTGACTTTGGCAGGGATCACCTAGCACCATGAAACAAAGACTTGCAGGAATGCTGGCTCAAGAAAGGAAGGAATAACCTGCTGGACATAACTGCCCATACTGTCTCCCCTGGTTGGCCGACAGCCACTCACTGTGTGCAGTGTCCTTCACACTTTACTTGAGCTGAGGGCTGAGGTTTTGGGGAGACCACTTGCACCTTCAAACTAATGAGACTGAAGTCCACATCTTCAGAATGAGAGAAAAATATTAAATACAACAGCATTTTGAAATTCTGCACAAAGCACTCCTGGTCTTGTTTTATTTGCCTCAAAAAGTTGTTTCACATCCTCTGTGGTGACAGTGCACGGCAGAGGTCAGCCACCTGAGACACAGAGGGGGACGGTACTGAGCCCCAGGAACACAGGCTTCACAAGGCCAACCCAGATCTGCTGCGCAGAGCAGACTTCTCCCATGCCATCTCCTGTGTTGCTCAGGAACCCTCCAGACAGCCATGCCCTAGGCTTTAAAGTCATTTTCTCTAACAAAAGAAATGTTATTTTCACTTTACAGAACACAGACTGTGATGAGGCGGCTTCTCCCAGGACGGCACAGCGAGGAGGTGGGGCAGAGCTGAGACAGGGACACGGTGACATCTCAGTCTTTATGTGGTTTCTTTGCAGTTAGCGAGGACAGCAGCAGCCCTCCTTGTTGCACTGGGACTCCGGGTGTCACAGTGGCCTACGGGTGCCAAGTTGCTGTAGGGGTCACTGGGCTGAGTGAAATAGGGAAGGAGTCCCAGCTGCCTTTCCCGACACACATGTCTTCTCCCACTCTAGTTCTGGCCTAAGTCTCCGCTGAGAAGGTTTCATTAATCTTCCTGGGCCTTGTGGGCAAGAAACTTTGGTAGAGATTTGGCAAAATGCAGACTTGTTTCTTCTCAGTCCCAGGCCACTTTCAGGCATTGCGAAGTCTTAGGCAGATCATGATTCAGTTCCAAATCTCTAAAACACAGTAATTATTTCTCACTCTTCCAGAAATGATTAAAAGATAGTGACATACATGAAATTACTTTCTAAATGAAAAACTACTCTACGTGCTACAGCGGCCCAATTTTAAATTCCAAAAGTTGACTTGATGTGGGAGTTATGGTGAATTTACTGGCCAAAAAAAAAAAAAAAAAAAATGAGATGGCATAAACTACTAATTTTTTCCCTCTGTTGGTAGGTGTTGGGGATAAGATTGCAAAACTTACTAGTGTTTAAAATGCTGATCTAAGGAAAGGCTTTTGGCAGAAACTGAGATGGTTGTCAAACAGGTTTGTCATCCTGTGGTTTCTTGGGAGGCTCTGAAGTGTGTCCAGATTCAACACAAGGGAATGCCCAGTACGGTGCCCCAGGGCCATGGGGGCTGGCACCCGGAGCAGGAACAGTCTCATTATCCCCAGCTTCTGAAGAAAGCAGGTGACTTAGCAAGTCTGCTGTCCCATCCTCGGGGGGGGGGGGGGGGGGCAAAGCCAGCCTACAAGGAGAGAAGAGGGCTGTGGTTTCCTCCGGTCCGCATTTCCCAGCACACAGAGTAGATCAAACAAGCTTCAAGGCCCAGTAAGCAGTTCCAACCCACCTCAGCTTGCTTGGAGCACTGGACCTCTTTCAAGGAGTGTTTGGAATTAAACAGATTCTTTTAATTCTTGATTTATAATTAAGAAAGAAAAATTTAAAAAAATATCTTGTTAGTCATTGAAACATTCCTTTTAGGGAATAACCAGTCTTACTATTACAAAGTCCTTTACATATACTATCTTACTCTATGTGAGGAACTAATGATTACTCTCATTTTGGAGATGAAGAAACTTAATTTCAGAGAGACAAAGTCACATAGCTAGTAACTGGCAGAGGCTAAACTTGAACTCATTCATTTTTCAAAATACTATCAATGTTCTTTTATGTTCCAGCAAGAATGTTGAGGTCATCTAAAGCCCTACCTTTCAGGGCCATTGAGATAGTTCAGTAGACTAAGCACCTGCTTTGGCAAGCACAGGGACCAGAGTTCAAACCCTGGACCTACCTGCCATGTGGGTCCCACCCCAGGGCTTACTGAGCCACTGACAGAGTCTGGGTGTGGTGGCACATGCCTGTAATCCCAGTGCTGGTGAGGCTGAAAGCAGGAGGATCACTATGAGTCCAAGCTGCATAATGGGACCCTGTACCAAATACATAAAATGAAAAAAAAGAGAGCCTTATCTTTCATTCAGTGAGACAACTAACATGGTTAATTTAGTGACAAGCCTACATTTTACAAATTCATTTCAATCAAAAGTTTTCTTCATGCTGTCTGTCCTCTAAGAATTCTTGAACCTGTCAGAGCTCTTTTCTTCCTTCCTTCCTTCCTGCCTTCTTATTTATTTATTTATGACAGAGTCTTATTCTTGCTGTGTAATTCAGGCTAGCCTTGAATTTGCTGGAATCCTCCTGCCTCAGCCTCGAGAGTGTGAGGACTACAGGTGTGCACCATCACAGCCCGCACATATTTCAGAGGATTGCTCACTACCATGATTGAACAAAGAAAACTGACATAGCAAACCCCGCTGTTCCCTGTGCACAGAGAAAGGCTCTCTGGTGCTCCAGCAAAGCCAGCTGATCCTGGGCTTGTAGCGGTGTCCTGCATCTTCTGCATTGCCCGGGGGCAGCTGTGGGTGGCAGAGGAGCCCAAGGGCAGGGAGTGGGTGTCTAGTCTCTGGGAAGCAAGAAGAGAGGTGACTGTCCTAGGTTTGGGAGGCCACTGTCTTCATCACCCTGTGACACCCTCTGGACAACCTGCTCACCATGGATTTTGAGCACATTCCAACTACTCAGGCACCTCCAGACTCAGCGTGCAGTGAAGCTGGATTCCTCTTTTCTGGATCCACATTGTCTTCAAATCTGTTTCGCTGTTTCAATGAAGTCAGTCGGAATCCTCCAAGAGCTTTGCCTCCCGAGCTACACAGGAAGCTGTGCTGCAGATCTCGGCAGCTGTGCTGCAGATCTCGGCAGCTGTCTCCAGGGACATAAAGGGAAGGCCTCCAGGAGCCTGTGGGGAGGGCGGGCCAGAGCTTCCTGTGATGGGTCAGTCTCTGTGTTCTTCCTGGTCATGCTGATGGAGCGGAAAGAAAGTCCCAAGCTGAAAGATGTCTGGACTGAGTTTATGTTCTCTAAAACTGAAGAATGAATTTTAGGAATGGAGGTCAAGAGCAGAATATATTTCCTGGGGGAAAGAAAGTTTCTGTCTGAGAGAGGGACAGAAGGGAACCATCATGGGTTGCCAAGGAACCTGCCTTTCTAGGAATTTTATAGAGAAAAACCATTAGTAAAGCAGGGCCAAGGTGGGAAATTTCAAGGTGGGACAAAACTACAGTCAGCCAATGAGATTATAATTGCTCAGATAAAATTGAATAATTGGGATCAAATGGGGAAGCAAGCCAAGTATCAAGCAGCATGAATGCAGAGCAGGGGCTTTTCTCATAGGGGGTTGGGTTAGTGACACTTCCTGGCCTTTTCAAGGTGATTGATACCTATTTAGACTATGAATCCCTGACACCTACCCCTAGAGAGGTATGTGGGTGCAGTTGTTTCTTCTTTTGTCTTGAGGCCTGGCCCACAGCAGAAGTGCCTGTCTCTCCCTCAGTTGTAAGGCAACTTGTCTTCCATACTGACTCCTTGAGGGCCCAGCCCTAACTCGCTGTTTATATTTTTATGTATCTCAGCTGCCTACAGTGATGCCATGGATAGTTTGTAGATGCAGGAGAATGTATGCCTGAGCTAGGACTATGAGGACACAGGGCGCTGGCCTTGCTGGGTCCTCTGTGCTGGGGAAGCCGGCACCCAGCTAGGAGTGCTTTGGCCTTTAGTGGGTGGTATGTCCAACTCTACTTGAAGTTCCAAAGTGTCGAGCCACTGAGTGCATTGCCTGTCTGTCCCACTGCTTTGGGAGATTCTTTTCATCTCTGAGACTTAATTTACTTAGTGACTTCCTCATTCACCTACCTGTAGTTTTTTTTTTCCCCATAATTTTATTGAGAAACAAATAGCAATGAGACAGTTTCAAATCAAATTGGTAGGACAGTTTCAATAATTAACACATTGCATACTGCCTTTCTAGTGGTTATTTGCTGTACAAGATGCAGACATGGGACCTATTTACAAACACTATTGGAACAAATCCCTCTATTACTTGAATTAAGAGAATTAGCTATATATCTATCTTAATCATTTTAAATACACAGATACAAAATTGTCATTCATCTGTATCCCCTTTTTTTGTTTAGTTCCGTCATTTAAATATTGTAGGTTTGTGAACTCAGAAAAATATTCGAAAATAGTCCAGTAGTCCATAATAGTATTGGGTCTTCCGCTTGACTGGCAATGTGAGAAATTGTGGACCTGAGTCCCCTACAGCCTAACATAACGACATGGCTTTACCTCTTATACTTCATTTTACACTTTTCTGCTGGATGGTTAAAACCAAGATAAAGCAAGACCTATGTAACAAGAAATGTAGCTTTTGGGATCTCATAAGGTCAGTCAAATCCCCTCAGGATTTATCCTGAGATCATGTACCTTAGTTTGCAGATCCTTTGTCAGTGTCAGCCATGTAAATGAGTCACGGCCATTGCTTGGTCAATTTGCTCTCTGTGACAGCCAGATAGAATGCTTTCTCTCCATGTGACTCTCCTTAGGCACACTCTACATCATTGATTACTTTTCTCTTTGGCCCCATAATCTCCTTGTTCCGAAAATTTGGGACACTACTGAGTTATGTGACATTACAGTACAAGTTCTTGTATGTCCTGAGTCTCAATTGACCTTGGAAGACTAGGGCCAAAATCTTGGCTTTCCTTGTGGCCCTCCTTTTTCTCTAATTTTTGGTTGCAAACTTAGGTTGTTAACCCTCCAGAGGAGAAGCTTATTATTATTACCATACAACCTAGACTGTTGAGCTTAACCTCACTGTCTGAATATCAAACATCTTAGGCATAACATGGAACAAGTATTTTTCATCAAGTATTGATATGTTAAACTTTAAGTCCCTACAGAATATGGAGAAAAAAAATAAAATATTTTTTA
>NW_004524741.1:477098-480952 GCF_000260255.1 Octodon degus
TTCTGTAGGACTTTGAACATGAATGAGTGTTGGACTTTGTCAAAAGTCTTTTCTGCATCAGTGGAGATGATCATGTGGTTTTTAGTTTTCGCTCTATTGATGTAGTTAGTGTATTATATTTATAGATTTTTGAACATTGAACCATTCTTACATCCCTGAGATGAATCCTACCTGGTCATGACATATTATTTTCTTGATGACTTGCTGTATTCTATTTGTTAGGATTTTATTGAGGATTTTGGCATCTATGTTCATGAGGGAGATAGGCCTGTAGTTCTCTTTCTTAGTTGCATCTTTCCCTGGTTTCAGTATTAGTATAATACTTGTCTCCAGGAATGATTTTGGGAGGATTGCTTCCTTTTCAATTTCACGGAAGAGTTTGAGGAGTATAGGGACTATGTCTTCTGTAAATTTCTTGTAGCATTCAGCTCTGAATTCATCAGGACCTGGACTTTTCTTTGTTGGTAGTTTTTCTACTATATCTCATATTTCACTGGCTGTTATTGAGCTATTGAGAGTGGTTTTATCTTGATTCAATTTTGGTAATTTGTACCTTTCTAGGAATCTGTCCATTTCGTCTGTGCTTTCTATTCTGTGAGAGTAAAGATTCTCAAAGTAGTTATTGATAAACTTCTGAATTTCCACTGGGTCTGTGGTAATTACCCCCTTTTCTTTCCTTATTGCTTGTATTTGAATTTTTTCTTTCCTCTTTTTTACAAGGTTAGCTAGGGGCTTATCAATTTTGTCTAATCTTTCAAAGAACCAGCTTTTTGATTCTTTACTTCTTTGAACTATTTTCTTCGTCTCAATTGAATTAATTTCTGTTCTAATCTTTATGATTTCTTCCCATCTTTGGGCTCTGGTTTGGTTTGCTCTTCCTTTTCTTGTTGTTGGAGGTACAGCATTAAGGTGTTGATTTGTTCCCATTCTGTTTCCCTAATGTGTGAGCTCACAGCTATGAATTTCCCTCTGAGAACTGCTTTTGTCATATCCCATAAATTTCTATTAAGTTGTGCTTGAATTTTCACTGAATTGTGCATATTGTTGAATTTCTTGTTTAAGTTCATCTGTGAACCATTGGTTGCTGAGAAGGGTATTGTTTAATTTCCATGTATTCAGGGTTTTTTTCTTGTTTCTTTTGTCATTTATTTCCAGTTTCATTGCATGGGATAATTTCTGTTTTCTTGCATATGCTTAAGCATGACTTATTGACCAGTATGTGGTCTATTTTAGAAAATGACCCATGTGCAGATGAGAAAAAATGTGAATTCAGCTGTGTTTGGGTGGAACACTGTGTATATATCCTCTAAGCCCATTCGTTTCAGGTGCTGGTTCAGTTCTGTTACTTCTTTTCTAATTTTTTGTCTGGTTGACTTATCTTTTTGACATAAGGGTGTGTTAAGGTCTCCTGTTAAGATTGTGGTATTGGATATTAAATTTTCATGTCCATTAAGATTTGTTTTATATAGTTGGCTGCTCTCGTGTTTGGTGCATACATATTTATGAGTGTTACCTCTTCATCTTGTATTTTTCCCCTAACCAGTATATAGTGGCCTTCTTTATTTTGCTCAATCGTTCTTGGTTTGAAGTTGAGACTGTCTGAGAACAGGTTTGCTACCCCTGCTTTTTTCTGAGGTGCTGGTGTGTGTAGTATTGTTTTCCATCCTTTGACTTTTAGCCTATGAATGTCTTTATGAGTTAAATGTGTTTCTTGTATGCAGCATATTGGTGGGTTTTGTTTCCTAATCCACTGTGCCAGTCTATTTCTCTTAATTGGTGAATTGAGTCAATTTACATTGATGATTATAATCGAGATGTATTGAGTTACGATTGACATGTTATTTACCTGCTATTGTTCAGTCCTTTTTCTCCTGTGTTTAATTGTTTGCCCTATTTAGTGGGTTCCTTCTGTTCTCATTCATGGAGTTCTCATCATTTTGTTCCCTCTCTAGAACATCTTTCAGAAGCCTGTGTAGGCTTGGCTTTGTCATCATGAAATTCTTTAGTTGTTCTTTGTCATGGAAGTATTTCACTTCTCCATCAAACTTGAAAGAGAATTTTGCAGGGTATAGTAGTCTGGGCTGGAATTTGTTTTCATAGAGGACTTGAAATAATCTGCTCCATGCTCTTCTTGCCTTCATACTTGTAGTTTTGAGACCAAGCCCCAAAACCTCCAAGTAGCTGTGTCCTAGCTAGGGACGAAGCTCTGGGGTGGCTCTATCCCTGCCTCCTGTGAATGACTGCCAGTTCTTGATGGCTTAGCTGTGGCTGCAACACTGCCTCTAGGGAAGGGAAAAGAGGAGAGGCTCTGCCCCTCTATAGCATCCCAGCATCTAGCCAAGTATATATTTGCACTTCAACTTTTTCTAGGAAAGATTGTACTTTGAGTACTTCAGTCTCTGGACTGCGTGTGCTTCTAGAGAGTCAGGGGTAAAATGATTAGAGCAGAAGCCATGACATTTGCCATCTGGGCAATCTGCCATGCTAGAGGGAGAGTGAGCAAATGCACAAGGAGGTGCAAAGACAGGAATCAGTTGAAGAAGGCTACAAGCATTGTGACCCCCATGTCCCTTGGTGTAGACAGGGTCAGGAGGCAGCAGGGTCCGTGCAGAAGCCATCAGGGAAGAGGGAAGGAGTAGTGTCTCCCATGCATGGACACAAGAAATTAGATCTTTGTCACCATACCCAAACAAAGTTGCAGGATTCTGGAGGCCACTGCGTCAGGCCAGAAGCTTGTGCAACTCCTGAGCAGCTGGGAGTCCAGAGACCCGAGCCTAGTTGGTTGTATCCTACCACCTTGCTGCCCTTCTACAGCATCCTTGATACCGCAATCTTGAGCCAAACCAGCTCCCAAGACCACTGGGGGGAAGAAGGCTCCTGCCGGGAGGTGTTCTTCACTACAGGGATGCATGTGCACCAAGGATCTCAACACCAAGGAACGGGCTATGGAAGGCAGGCAAGGGCTGGTCCTACTGACACAGGGGAGTGAAACTCTCCACTCAAAAGATACCCTGTCACCACTTCATTTGCAACAAAATAAAATATTCAGTATGAGAGAAAAACTCTGTGCTCTATAGGGTTAGTGTCCCACAGTGAAACTCTAAGTGAACAAACAGTAGCTCAGCCAATGCCTGGTTTTAACTTTACTGTTTCCAGATCCTTTCTTCAGCGGCAAATAAAATACTTGCCTGACTACCCAGAAGGTGTCCTATTGTTTAAATGATTGAAGGTTCATTTCCAAAATAGGGAAAAAGAAGGAAAAATTTTCCACTACCATGTTGCCACACCTAGCCGCGTCGCCACAGTAGGAAGTGTCCCCTCTTCAATCTGTGCCCTGTCCTGTCTATTTCCTCTTCCCCATGTGTAGGTTTGCTCTATGATGTCTCCAAGTCAAGTGGCAAAGAACAAAATCTTGTAATCTCCCTAAGAGTAAAAGAAGATTCCACAATGCAAGCCCTTAAATCACAAATGTTACAGAATGCAGAAACAAAAGCTGACAATACAAATGTGGGAGAGAAAATGAAAGACAGAGATTAAATTGTGTGAAAAGGCAATGAGAGGACCAGTCAAATAGCTCTGAGGATTAAAGCACCTGCAAGCAGGAACAGGGGCTGAGGGTTCAATCCCCAGGCCTGCCATGAAGTCCCTGCCCTCAGGGCACACTGAGATGGCAACTGAGACTAGGCATGGTGGTGTGCGCCTATAATCCCAGCTCTTGGGAGGCTGTAAACAGGTGGATCACTATGAGTCTGATCTAGTAGTGAGACCCTGAACACCCTATAGATCTTTCCCTAAAATACAAAAAAGAAGAAGAAGAAGAAAGAGGAGGAGGAGGAGGAGGAGGAGGAGGAGGA
>NW_004524741.1:481682-498320 GCF_000260255.1 Octodon degus
AAAAAAAAATTTACTGTCACATGTATTTAGTGAGGGAATTAAGAAAAAAAATTGTCAATTTCCTGGTGTTATGAGTTACATAACACATATTCCAAACTCTGCAATAAAACATGTGGTTTTACTTCTTTATTTCTAATCCAGGGCTACATACTATACCATACCACACCACACCACGCCACACCACACTACACCACACAATACCATGAGTTTGAGTTAATGGAATACACTGGAAATTATATAAGCAAGCCAACAAAAATAATACATTCTCATGAAAAATTATCCCTAAGGAATCTCTCACTTTGTCAATATTATTCATCTACCAAAATAGCCATGTTATAGGTATTTGTCTCTCAAATGGACATTTCTTTTTTCCCCATAATTTTATTGATAAGCAAATAACGATGAGACAGTTTCAAACCAAATTGGTAGGACAGTTTCAATATCAAATGTGCATTTCTTCATCAATATCACAGGTTTTACTTTATTTTATGTTTTGAGACAGGATCTTGCTAAATTTCCCATACTGACCCCACCTTGACACCTTGACATCCACCTTGAGTTCTGGGAGTACAGGCACGTGCCACTATGTCCAGTTAAATTTTTTAGGATTTTCAATCAGCACACAAACAAATAGTGATTGTGCTAATGTACATGGTATGCAATGACCAGATCAGGGAGACGGGCACATCCCCAACCTCAGACAGTTATCGTTTCTTTGTGTTAAGAAAGTTGTCTCTACACCAGGGGTAGTGGTAAATGTCTGTACTTCCAGCACTATGGGAGGCTGAGGCAGAAGGATCACAAGTTCAAGCCCAGCCTGGGCAACTTCATGACTTAGCCAGACCCTGTGTCAAAGATAAAAAATTAAAAAGATAAAAATTAAAAAAGAGTTGACTCCATGTGAAGCCCTACGTTCAATCTTCAATCACACACACACACACACACACACACACACACACATACACACACCCCATTTTTACTAGTTATTTTGAAATTTATAATTACTACTAACCGTAGTTATCGGACCATGCTATGGAACAGTGGAAGCCGTTCTCCTGACTCGGCCACACCATCCTCTTTATCCTCCTGGGAGTGGGATCTTATAGACTCTGACTTGGTCACATTTGCTCTCTTTGGAGCTTTAAAAGTCAGGTGTGTCTTGGCTCACAACAAAATTCATGGTATGCGTACATCAGCCTTTTTCTTATTTAAACTCCTTTGGCAGAGTATATTGATGATGGAATGTCCTCCACAACGGCCTTTGTTGCTGTGTGAGTCTTTCATCATTGTCATAATCCAAGGCCACTCTGCAGAGTTCTTAGCTTTTGATTTTTGCAACTTGAATACAGTTCAGTAATTTTCCCAGCCTCTGGCAGATGAATGCTTGTTTCCTCTGAGGGGGCTTAGTGAAAGTTCTGCTCCAGAAGGGTGACTGGTTACCTTGATAAGGGTGGAAGAGCCTCAGCTCCTGAGGGAGGGTCCTAAAATCCTATTATCACAGATTTTCTGGCACTGGGAATCCACAAAAGTCAGGGATCCAGCACCCAGACAAATCTGCCCACAACACCATGGAACCATTGGGGCTGGGCTCCCTGCCACTGCGGACTTTGGCGTTTGCATAACTGCCAGTCTTTACTCCATTGCTGCTTAGACAGTAAGCAGTGAGGACCGTGCCATGACTTCCAAGTGAGAGCAGCTCAAGATGAGAGAACCAAGGGAAAGATGGAGAAACTACAGGGCATGGGCTGAGGCACGCCACAGTGAGCCCGCACCAAACAGTGTGACCACTAGGGGCTGTGCTCTACCATAAGGACAAGGGTCTCATTAAGACTCAGTCAACTGGATACTATCTAAAGGCCAAAAGACACTTCTCGGCACACATACATGTGCGCATGTACACACACACACACACACACACACACACACACACACCATTCAGAAGGAGCTTTAGGGGTGAGATTAATTAATGAGCCTGAAGTGAGGGATTGTCCTGGACTATCTGAGTGCTACTAAAGGCCACCACAAACTTCCTTGTAAGACAGGAGCAGAGGGAGATTTTCACAGAACACGGAAGAAAGACAAGTGGAGACAGAAGTGGGGGTGGAGTGATGGGGCCACAGCCAAGGCAAGCCGGCAGGAGCCAGCAGAAGCGAAGCAAAGCAAGGATGGGCACTCCCGAGAAAGTCAGCACAGAGGGCACCCCATTTACTATTTTATTTTAGGCCCAGTGATTACTGAACTGAGATTTCTGGCCTCCAGAAGTATGTACAAGTAAACATTTGATTCATTTACCAATTTGTGGTAATTGGCTCTTAATAGTCACAGGGAACTAATAGACTATTATCTAACACAAATGGAGTACACACACAAAAATGTACACACACACACACACACACACACACACACACACACGCAGGATTCAGGAAGAACTGGACCAACAACCACAGCTGAGACTGGTCTAGTGCTGCCGGGAGGGTTGAGAGCGGCGCCTTCAAGCACCTGAACGGCACCCTCCTCACTGTCTTGCAGTACAGATGGATGTTTTAAAGGAGCGAAGGTAAATCGGCAGTGCCATTGAAATGGTACAAAAATTACCCTTTTAAAATGCATAAAGACACTCTTGCTGCTGTTAGCTTATGTTATGTGTTCTCCTATTGTCCAGAAAAAAATGTTGGAGGTTTCCTAGTAATAATTTTTAAGGAACTAGTGCTTCCTACTAGTACTGCAACAGCAAGCAGAAGCTGCAGTGACGCCCAGGACTAGGAGGCAGACTTATCTATGTTGATGGCACTGGTCAGGATTGTTCCCAGAATATCGGGCCCAGATCTCTGGTGCGCTAGGGCTCATATGGGATAAGCAAGCAGAAGGGATGGGGCAGGAGGGCTTGTCAGTGGGGGTCTGGTTTATACAATGTGCACCCTAGTGACCAGCTATGCATGACAGTGACCAATCATTTCTAAGAGAAGGGGCAACCAGATCAGGAACAGAAACTATTACCAGAGAGGGGAGCGGTCTCTGTTGGACTCTAGCACGTCAGTTTGTGTGTGAGTTGTCTGGTCTTAATTATTCCTCTTGCTGTGGGTACTGGATTTACGATTACTGGCGTTTGACCAGATAGAAGGAAATCTGACAGTTCTGCCAAGCTTAGCTCCTGCTTTTCCATCCTTTTATTTGAAAAGGAGGGTCATGTTGCCAAGACTTTGTCTTTGGGTTTTTACTTCTGGTTGACTTGTCTGCTCCGAGTTTTGGAAGCACAGTAGAGCGATTTGTATTCTCTGAACTGAAAAGGGCAATAGTTTGTGTGTGTTTCAGATCTTTTAGCAGACTCTGCTTGAATAGCCCACTCTACGACCAGGTGAACTCCGCATCCTGCTGCTATAGCTTGGCTCTTGAAGGACCCTAAGAGTCTGTGTGTTCCAAGCCTGTGCCCCAGCCTGTGTGCGCCATCAGGAGGTGGTGGCGCTTATAGGAAATAGATCCTCATGTAAGAAAATTAGGTTTGGGGGGTATACGTTTTTAGGGGCTACTGCACCTTGATCTTCCTCTCCCTCCCTCTTTTCTTCCTGTCATGAGGGAGACTTGCTCTATCACGTTCTTCCTGCATGAGCTCCTACATTGCCACAGGCCCAAGAGCCTGTGAAATCCTGAATGAAAGTAAATCTTTCCTCCCTAAGGTTAATTTACCTCAGATGTGTTGCCAGAGTGAGGGAAGCAGACACATGTCTGAAACCTTCAACCTCAGTTTAGCTTAATTTGTTCCCCGAATTTGTAAATGGCTTCTCTTTCCCTAAGCCTCCTTGTGTGCTTTCTTTTTTTCAGATCCCAAAGGAATCATTTTCAAATATAATAAAATCTTAGATTGTGAAATCCCTAATCATTCATGACCTAACGTCTTCTTTCCCTTCCCTTTATTATATTTCAGTCATCAAATTTACTGTCCTGAGACTGGCTTGGTCCCCACACCAGAGTTAATAGGCGCATCCTATCTCTTTCTACATATCTTATTCCTTACACTTCTATTTGTTAATTTTTACAACATGAAGTCATATTTCTTAACCTTTCCTAGTGCTCTTAACTACAGCAACCATGCTACCAGCATAGAATTGATGCTAGGTCCAGCTGCAATTAGAAATTGCTGCCAATAGTCACGGCCCCTATAATGTCTACCTTTCCATTACTGGTACAAAACATCCAACACCTACAACTTAAAAGAGAAAATGAGAAGAGTTTTAATTTGGCTCATGGGTTAAGAGATTTCCATCCACAGTCAGCAGGCACCAACGCAGACAAACCTCAGTGGTGGAGCAGAGCTATGTACCTCGTGGTGCCCAGCAGGAGACCACCAGCAAGAGATGCAAAACACCCAAAAGCACAGCCTCCAATTAGGCTCCAACTCCAAACATCACATTCGGTCCACTCAGTCTAGTAATCCATCGAGTATACCATGCTCCTGATCCAGTCATTCCCCTGAAGTCTCTTAACCCAGTCAAGCTGACAGTTGGGACTATCAAGACACAGGTAACTAGCAGGCTCTTCTGGCATGTCTTAGTCATTCTCAAAGAATAAAGCAGACATTTGTGGATGTGTCAGAACCTTTATAATCCTTTGGAAATCAGCATTGACTTCGTCACAAGCCTGACTGCAAGGAGCCAGGAATTCATCTTAGCAACCTGATTCTAATTCTGTCACCAAAACGGTCTATTCCAAGAGGCTGCCAGTAGAAATCAGAGAGTGAGTACAGTCTGAGAGAGACATCGGCTAGGCAGGCAACATAAATGTAGCACTGGTAAAGATTATGGGAAAAAGAGGTCCAAAAAGTCAATAAATTGAAGCCAATATCCTGAGGGGCATGTGATAAATGATGTGCTTGAACTTACTGAAGAGAAAAATTCGGGGGTGCAATTACAACAGTGGCAAGAGAAAACCATCAGGAAAATGGGAAGACAACTTCCCATAGCCACACAGAAAGGCTATGACCACCACTGTCTTGACACTGAGTGTCTTATAGTACCCCACATGATCCGGGTCTTTCATGCCTCCCCTAGATGCATATCTCAGAAGCAAGTTTCCGTTTTGTTGCGTGGCTACGGGAAAGCTCTCCCTAAGTTCCCAGGACAGTCTACTGAGCTTTGTCTTGGCTAGGGGACCAATGATTTCCTGCAGGTCTTATCTTTATTCAAGGCTGCATTGTCCATTCAGGGTGAAAGGGCTTTCAAAATCTGCAACTGCCTGTCCATGAGCAATGAGGACTTCAACCTGGGACTAGCCTGCCCTCCTTCCAAGACCTCTCGCTTCCCTCCCACTTCTTCCCATAGCTCCATTTCCACCCCTGTCTCCTGTGGGCCTTCTCCCCTTTGTTCCCTGAGACCCAGGCTCAATTAGTCTATGAATGAGAAGAGATTGGCGTGGCGTGAGCCTTCCCTTTTCACACTTGGACCTGCATCTTCCTTTGCATCTTGGCTTCCACTTGAAGGTGAGGTAAGGTCACCGCTGCTGCCAGTCCCCAGCAGGCACGTTCACATGGCCTTCCTCTGACACCTGCGCTTCTCTGCCTCCCTTCCTGAGGTGTCCTCGGCAACCTGGTAGCTCTGTCTCATCTGTCCTCTGCAGCAACCTCTTCACTTGGCAAGGACTTGGGATCTATAGTGCTCACCTTCCAGAGATCAAGACCAGTCACACCAACTCCTACTTCCCTGGCAGTCCCTGGTTTGCCATGTTATCCAGTTAGCTATCTCCCTGCTAAGAAAATCAGGATAATCAACAAGCCCCTAACTCATCAGATGTCTAAGAGAAAAGGCTTCAGGCAGCTCCAAGCTCTATGGGGATTCTCATGGTTCCTTCGCCGTATGGGGTGGCTAAATATTTCTCCCTTCTTGTAAGGTGTACTTTCTAAGCCAGGCTGCGCTCTCTTCTCCATGCAGGCAGTGATTCCAAACCCCAA
Organism: Octodon degus; assembly: GCF_000260255.1. Classification (NCBI taxonomy): domain Eukaryota; kingdom Metazoa; phylum Chordata; class Mammalia; order Rodentia; family Octodontidae; genus Octodon; species Octodon degus. The sequence goes on from NW_004524741.1 coordinate 487,624, forward strand.
GGGGACTGCCAGATCTGATGGGTCTCTTTCTGGTTAGACATCACTGGCTCTAAATGAAGACCTTCCTGCATTTACCGTTAGAAACACAGCACGACTTTGTTGAGCTTCTGACATTCAAAGCCACATAAAAAAATCTACATAATATTATGTCCATATAAAAAATCAAAAGTCATTTGTTAAATTTCTCTTACTATGATAAAATAATTTGTATTTAAGCAAAGCGTGCCATACCTGAGAATTCCAGGAAGTCACATAAAGGTCACCTGAGAAAGGAGTGCGGGACTTCTGCCTGTGCATCAGGCGGAGGCAGCCCCTCCCCCACCAAAGATCCTCAAGGTTAAGGGATTTCTGGGCTGGCTGAGAGGATTACTGCTCTACTTAGACCTTCTAGCTCATTAGTCAAACATATGGTCCATCCACCCTTTATTGTGACCATCTATACTTTACAAACTGCATGCGAAAATAGGAGACAAAGAGAAGGTTTAACAAAAAACAAAATATTATGCTTCTCAAACTGTCTTGGGCAAGCATGCAAGGAAACCTTCAAAGTAAGTACAGGTTGGCTGGGGAGATAGCTCAGTGGTCTTAAGCGCCTGCCTGACAAGCACAAGGGTGGGGGTTGGATCCCCAGTACCACATGCTGTGCCAGCCCCACTCATAGTGAGACTGTACCAAATAAATAAATAAATACATCTTTAAAAAAAAGAAAAGAAGTAATACAGGCAACCTTGGATTTCTGAAACAAGTGATTACAGTTGCCTAATGACTGGAGGGCAATGGCATTTGAGTGAGAAGACTGAAAAATGAGCATATATTTCTATCAGGTGTAGATTCTGTTTTTGGCTGTTCATCAAATGAAAATTATGTAACACTTTTGATTTTTATTTTTCTGTTACAAAATTTGAAAAACTAAAAATCACACTTCAATAATTTCCTTTCTTTACTACTTGATTTAATCTGAAATCACTTGTAAACCACTCACTTAGGCAAAGATATTCAGCTCTAACTGTTGTTCAATTAGTTCATTATCATTCTAAAGAGTCAGGAGTACTTGCAAAAGGCTGCAATGTTAAGTAGTGTACTCCCTGTAGTGGATGAAGGCAAAGTGTTTGAGTCCTTCATTTGATGATTTAACTGGGTTTTATTTGGGATGTGGGTGGGACCTGGAATACCCCTAAAAAGCTCCCCATAGCAGGCATGTTGGTGCAAGACTGTAATTCTAGCCACTTGGAAAGTTGAGGCAGGAAGATTGGAAGTTCTATGCCAACCCAGACTACAGCAAGACTCTGATTCAAAAAAAAACAGAAAAAGTTACTGCGTGGGTCAGCTTTTTGTTGCTGTCACAAAATACCTGAGAAAAACAACTTAGAAGAGGAAGTGTATTTTGGTGCATGGTCACAGAGGTTTCAATGCTTGGAAGGCTCCCGTGTTTTAGGTTTGTGACCAGGTGGAAGGGCCTGGAAAAGGAAAGGTATTCAGCTCATGCTAGCTTGGATACAGAGATAGAGCAAGAGACACGGAGATGAATGGGCTAGGGACCAGATATGGTCCCCAGGGATGTTTCCAGGACCCACTCCCTTCAATTAGGCCACCTCTAAAGTTTTCATAACCACTCAGTAACAGCCTTGAACTGTGCCTCTAGTCGTTTCCCAGAGCCTATTAGCTGGAAACCAAGCCTTCAACACAGTAATCCTTTGGGGGATATTTTAGATTTTAACTCTATCAGGTGCCCTTTTTATATTTAATGTGTTCAGGCTTTATCAGCCTATGCATTCTTATAGTTTATTTTTTCTTCATTGTCGCCTTTTTCTGCCATGATTTTCTTCATCAGTAAAGTCTTTCAGTCAATAAATGTTTACTGAAGGTTCATTGTGTGACTAGCATGGCCCTAAGCATCAGGGACAGAGCAGTAAGTGAACAAAGCTAGTCAACATCCTGTCCCCGGGAAGCTTGAAGCATGACCAAATAGTGTTGTTCCTTGTGTGTTTCCTGCTTGCTGCACTGTGCATTCAGTAATATGAAATCAGTATTTAGCTGAGTCATCCCAACAACTCCCTGTGGAAACCAAGAAGCTAAGCAACTTGCCCCTGATCGTAGACAGTGAGAGACAAGAGTCCCTCAAGCAATGTGCCATCATTCAACACAGTAACCCTTTGGGGGATATTTTAGATTTTAACTCTATCAGGTGCCCTTTTTATATTAAATGTGTTGAGGGTTTATCAGCCTAGGCATTTGTTCACTTATTGCTCTGTCCCTGATGCTTAGAGCCTGTGATCCATCAGACTACGCAGTACATTTTGGCCTCCTGGTCCCATCTTGATGTACATCACGGTAGTTTTGCAACAGCCTGTCTCTTCTGCCTCAAACAGACCACCCCATGATGGGACTGAAATCCGCTTGTCCATCACCACAACCACAGAAGCTAAAGCCAACCAGACCCATTTCCTGGGTCTCTAGAAATACAGGGCCGAAGAACCTAATGCTAATGAAACGAATGAGTAGAAGACTGGCTCAGGACTGTTGGACTCCAGAGTTCTCAGCAGTGCATTCTACACCTTCTGTGCATACCCAGATAGGAAAAAGCAATCTCCCTAAGAGGGTGGCTTGACAGAGGTATTTTAGAGCTATTGGTCTTCTTTGTTTTTCTTAAAGAACAGGTGAAGCAAATGAAACTAAAATAAACAAAATCTAGCTTGTTTAAAAAAAAATGCTAAATCTTTCAACAGATTCTCATTTTCCATTGCCCCTAAGTTTCACCCCTCGAGTACACAAGGAGAATTGCAAGCAGCCTTCTGCCCACTGTGTGAGTCCCCCTCAAAAGGCCATCCCTCCTGTGGGGGTGAAGGACAGGTGGGTGGGGGTTGCCCTTTGCGCTGCACAATGCCTTGTGAGTGGTATCCATTTCCACAGTGTCATTATTTATTTTATAGTAGTTATTTCCTCAATTGCTATGTGCCCTATGCCATCATTTACCACCTACCAAGTAGCTTAAGAATATGGTAGCTATCATTCACATCTATTAACCTTTCTGTGTGTATTTGAAAGTCATTAGCAGTGTTCTGGTTTAAGCTGCCAATTGCAGAATAGTAAATATTGAAAGAGTAATCTTGCTATTTCAAGTGCTTCTGGCTGGAATAAATGTTTGTTCACGTTGCAGCACTGCCCTGGTAATCACTAAGCAATGAGGCAGGATCACCTTCTAGGGCTGGGACAGACAGGAAAAATTACTAGGTGCAGGAATGGCTTTTATAGAAGTTCTCTCTCAGTCCATGTTTTAGGTGAGTATTTTAAAGGAATATTGCCAGCATCTACTCCTATCACACCAGTAAAACAAAACAAAGGGAGAAATTGAAAAGAGGTTATTTCAGGCCAACAGTTTTAAAAACAGAACACCATGGGGATCCTGACTATCACAAATCAGAGTACAAACCTGTCATCAAATTTTGTTAAGGTCACAGGGCGGTTCCCAACTCTGTGATCTGACTCTATAGTGACTTTCAGCCTCATGGGGTGTTTTTCCATGACAGTAGTTCTTCAACCGTCTGGCTCTGTGGTCAGAGGCTGGGTCCACTTGCTCATCATCCATCCTTGTCCAGAACCTTCTTGGTAAACCTTCTGTCCATGAGAAGTTCAGTAGCCAAGCTGTCTACTTAATTTTATGTAGCTTTTCATTGCACCCAGATTGCCTTCCCCAGAGTCAAACTGCACTTATGGTTGGTAATGGACTCCTACTGTGAAGGTCATGATGTCAGCTTCTGATGGGGTTAGAATGCTCTTGGTCATTATTTGTATTTTAGATTGGTCAACTTTTTGTTAAGCGTATGTTTAAGATGACAAACCTACACCAAATATTCCTCTGACGAGGAGCCTTGACCAGGGTTGCTATACCCTGCTATGTTTAACCTTCCTGAACTATTAATCCATCAATTCAGGGAAAACTATTTTGCTAATGGGTGCTGCTGCTGACCCAGTTCTCCTGCTTTCTGTTTTCTCACTTATCCCCAATTACCTGTGGTCAGTGGAGACTCAAGGCAAGCTCCTTATGGTTTCCACTGCTGTATTAGTCAGGTTTCCATTACTGGGATAAAATATACAAGTTGAAGAAGGGAGAATTCACTTTGGCTCTCAGTGCCAGAATTTCACTCCTGGGTCAACTGGCTCTCAGGCAAAAACATCATGCTGGAGCATGTGGGAGAAGAAAGCTGCTCTCTCCATGGTAGCCAGAGGCAGAGTAGAGCAGGGAGAGAGCCAGAGCAGGAGGGGCACACACCAGAGGGCTGGCCCCACTGACCATCCCCCTCCCATGTGCCTGCCTTCTGCACAGTCCAGTCACCTATGGACTAACCAATGGACTGAGCCACTGACAAAGTTATAGGCCTTCTGAGCTAATCACCTTCTAAAAGCCCCATCCCTGAACATATCAGCCTCTGGGGACTTAGATGTAAACATCAAAGCCCTCCAGGTTTATTAAAATGCTTCTAGCTTTACATCTAGTGGACATTTTTCCAACTGCCACCTACATTTACCACTGGTAGCTTGTGGAAACTTATCCCAAAAATAGTCCTTTCACTCTAGCTTGCATCTGCAATAAACTTTCTTCATTAAGAGATTCCTATGTCCCAGGAGTGCATTTCACCATGTCTTTCCAATTTCTCCCAAGTCTTCCCTTCAGATCTTTCCAGTAGATTGTGGATTGTACTCTCCACGACTTTCCTTCTTTTCTTATTCTTGGTGGTATAGTTACTGATTTATGTATCTTATTGTCCTACACACACACACACACACACACACACACACACACACACATACACCCCACGGCCTGCTAGAGTAGTAGTCAGGAAAAAACAACAGCTGCTATGAATCCTTTAAGTTTCTTTTCAGCTATAGACTTCATTCCCCCTGGAGTCATGCTTAACCTTTTCAGATTAAATTAAATCATGGGCATTAACTACCAGGTGCTCACTAAACACTACCTCTCATGAACCGTAGCTAACACGTGAGAAACAACTGTGTGTTCCTGTCTCCAGGTCCCTGCAGTGCCCAGCCCAGCTGTACAGAGAACAGGGACTTGGAATTTGGATGAACCTTCCTGGTCTCTGCTTAGCACTTGTCTCAAATTTAGCAACAGTTAAATAAAATTATGGCGGGGGGGGGGGGGGAGGGAAGGACATACCCACGTCTTAAAGAGTCAAAAAAAAATTAGCAACAATTGGACAAAGACTGTGTTGAACTAGAGCACTAACCAATGCTGCCCAGATTTATCAGGCTCTAGCATTCTCAGTTGGACTAAAATGGTCCAATTCTTGTCCAATCATTACAACACTGTTGTTGGTAAGATGAAATCTGTCTATCACTTACGTTTCAGGACAGGTAGAGTCATGCAACTAGTGAATGTCAAAAAATAAAAGCTTAGCCAGTGGGGTGATGCCCAACAGCTTCTAACCAAGTTCATATTTTTTTCTTTAAAACAAAACACAGCTTTAGTCTGTGTCCCTTGGCTCCCTGGGGTCACTGAGCTAAGAAATCCCAATCTTTATTCTTAGCACAGCTTCTTCATGGGAAGGATTGCAAAAAGTAAAACAAAATAAGAAAATCCAGTTCTCCCAGACCAACACAAAAGTCTTCAAATAAACAAAGTACAGTCCTGTGTAGTGTATTCCCAAGCTAATCCCACTTATAGGGATTTCCACAGGCAGACTGGTTGAGTAGAGTTGTGGGGAGTGAAGTTCCCCGTGTGGAAACAGAAAAGCAATTGAGGTGTCCCATTCATTCCCAGTTATTCTGAGAATCCCTCTCCAAAGCTCTTATAAATCAATGTCTTTCTGGGTGTCAGCTAGCAAGGAATGGATGACAAGCAATGGATAGTGATTTAGGCAGAAATGCTTGAGATCAAACAAGAAAGGGCACAAAAGAGAGGAAGAGGAGCAGTTCTGTGCAAACATCCACATCTCTGCTCCAGATGAGAGTTTTCTAGGTTGGTCCTCATGTGCCATAAGTGTAGCGCAGTAATCATCATTGCTTGTAGGTAGAAAAATAAGAATTAATGGATAAATAAGTACAGTAGCTCTTTGATCCATATGCATGGTCTCCTCCTCCATCACTTCTAGCAAGAGCACTTGCACTCACGTGCGTGCACACACACACACACACACACACACACACACACACACAATCTAGGTCAGCCAAAGTGCTCACACTGCACCAGTTGCCATGTATATACGTTTGTTCTTCACAGAAGTTGAGTATAATAATTAGTTACATATTTGTGCGGTCTTTTACCTGTTTTCTTGCATATTGCCAAAAAGAATTAAAATGACCTTTGTGGATACGTAATAGGGTAAGACTTTAAATTAGAAGTGAGGCCAAAGACACGAAAACACAAGAGACAGGAAATGGGTGAAAAGCACTCTTGGCTACATGTGAGGAGGGACAAGGTGCACTCACATTTTTCATTCTTAAGAGAGTCTCAACTTTGTGTGCGCATCTGAATCACTTGAAGTGCTCATAAACCTAGATGCTTCCGAGCCTGCCTACAGAATTTCAAATTTTATAAGTCTGAGAAGATCCTGAAGTTTTTGATGATAGCAAGTTTCCATTTATCTGTCAGAAAAAAAAAAAGAAGAAGAAGCCAAAAGCTGTTACTCCCAATGTTAAAAATCAGAGAGGATATTCTAGAAAGTTGCAAAAAGAAACTCCTGAGACACAAGAAACACTTTTATGCAGACGTCACACAAGGTTCAAAGTCCGCAGATTGTTGCTTATAATAACTGTGAAAATAGGCTTTTCCAGAGTTTGTATTATATGGAGACTTGGTGGAAATGTGAACAAGGCACTGTAATATTCTCCATGAGAGTGATTTTTGCTCGTTTGGCTTGACATACGGCAGTTGTGGTGGAGCATGTCTGTAATCTTGCTGGAAGATTGCCGCAAGTTTGCAAGTTCGAAGCCAGCCTGGGCTCCATAGTCAGCTCAAGACCAGCCTGAACTATATAATAGCACGACCCTGTGTCAGAGGAAAAAACAAAAACAAAAAACAATAAAAAGGTCTTTCTTGGATCTCGTGGTCTTTATACAAAGCCAACCATTAAGAACCCCTTAGTACACAGGTCAGGATAGCATGGCTGCTGCAAGGCCTTGTCAGCACCGAGTTTATCTGAAAACTCTAATGTGTTTTTGCAGGAATGTAACTGTGCTAACCTTATCTGTAAAGTACATTGTCCCTTGGGTTTGAACTGAGATGCAGAGAGGAGGCAGAGGGGGCAGGAAGGGAAGGAAGAGCCCTGGTCCTCCCTTTTGCTCGCTGGGAGACCCAAGTTTGTTTTCAATGAGCCCAAGTCGCCTGAGGTGTCAATACACAGGAACTGGACACAGTCGTGTTGCTTCCCCCATTTCACTTTTGTAGCAGAAGAGCCAAATGTCTCATTTGTGAGAAAAATGTCTCACATTTTTCACTTTGTTTGTTTTTTTCTCTTTGAAATAAAACTACAAGACTTGTGGGTGCTTTATAGAGTGCTTTTTGTTGTTGTTCGTTTTTCACAAGTTGGGTAGTAGAGGGGTTGGTCCTTTGTCTTTCTGGGAAAAGAACAATTTTGGATGGTTCTAGATAATTTATTCTTTGAAGGTATGCACAGTTTCTGGTTCCAAACCTGAGGGCCAGACGAGGTGAGAGACTTTCCATTAGATACTGAGGGCTCAGGCCCTAACTAATTCAACAAGTATTTAAGAAGATTAGGTGCTTGGTGAGCACCTCACGAGACAAGGGCAAGGGCAAGGATGGGCCTAAGATCACCACCGAGGTATTCAGAATCCAGAAGCAGCTTCACCTTACAGTGTGCTAAGTCCTATCATTTGTTGTGGTTTTTCTTTTCGCTTTGGTGCTGGGGATTGAACCTGGGGTCTCCTGCCTTCCTCTCCCACTGATCTATACCCCAGCCAAGCACTGTCGCGTGAAGCAACGCAGAGCCCTGAAGGGAACCGTCAGGGGAGGCTTCCTGGAGGAAGGTACGTGTAAGCTAAGACCAAACCCGTGGCTGGTACATAAGTAGATGGTAAAGCATGTGGTGAGAGCACTCACAAAACAACAAAAACCAGTTAAAACAACCGCAGCTTGACACAACATTCACGAGACATGGCCAGCCCTCAAGGAAACCTGCGTGGCTGCATCCACAGGTACATGCCGTGGGGTGAGGGTGGACGACAGGAAGCCGGTGCCCAGCTCGGATGGCCTTGCAGTCCATGGGGAGGAAGCCGACTGGGTCCCTGGGCAACGGAGGGGCTGGTGAGCTGGTGATGATTTGTCCCTATTGGAAAAATGACTCGACCTTCCCTAAGCTTATACAGTTCAGATGAATAATGAGAAGGCTTTCACACTTAAAAAGCTGAGGCAGTAGAAGAAATTAGGAGAGAGCACGGTTGTTGCTTGGAAAAGCCCCAAGAGCTCTGTAGATGCATCCAGTCCCGTTTGCCCCGAGCAGGATGAAGTAAGAGCGGGGATGTCTAGTGTGCGGGGTTCGCAAAAAGGGCCGTCGCTGGGAAGTCCAGGCCGTGTAGACACCTTGTCATTGTGAGAGCCTAAATCAGTGATGTTCCTACAGTGTTCAATATTTTACTGTGTGTTTCTCTTATATTGTTCCTCCCATACCCTACTTCTGCACCTCCGTCGGAGCAGGATCAGTAAAAGCATAATATAGTGTTACAGCGCCCCCTGCCGTGTGCTGCGGGAAGCGCCACAAACTCACTAAGACTAGGGATATTTACAACTGTTTTCGCTGGTTGATCAGTTACTTAACAAGGAAATAGCAACACATTAGTGGAAAACAGTTCTCAAGTATGACAATAAAAAATACGATTTCATATTATATTTTATGATTAACAAATACTTTGAAAAGCTGAAGCAGGAAGACAACCTTCAGGTCATAACATACACAAGAAATGTAAATATTGCATACTGCAAACGTATACTAAGAAAATTTAAAATAAATATGTAAAGGGTAGCTGTGGCTCTGCTTCAGGGAATGTGAGTTAACCTACAACACAATTTATAAGTTTCTCTAGTTCTATTTTTAAGTTTTTATATTTTGCAGCACTGGGTGTTGAGCCCAGGGCCTGGAATAGGCAAACACACTCGCACGGAGCTCTCTCCCAGCCCCTAGCCCATGTGTAATACCATATTATTAAACATAAATATTAGTTAATGCGGTTATTTGAAGAAAAATAAAATACTCTGAAAATGAAAATGCTTAACATACGGTGATTCCCTATGTGTTGTTCGCCATCTAGTGTTTATTTTTGGAACTAAAAAAAAAGGCTAATGCATAATTTTCCAAGCAAGTTTGCCAGGTGACAAGGGGCTGGCTCAATGCAACATTTGCATTTTGCAGTATCACACTGCGCCCTATGACTCTGCGGCTTGTGAACGTGGGCAAGGGGATGGTGAGTTGGCTCCTTCTAAGTTACATTCTCTTAATGAATAGAGGGATTTGTTCTAATAGTGTTTGTAAATAGGATATCATGTCTGCATCTTGTACAGCAAATAACCACTAGGAAGAATGTATGCAATGTGTTAATTATTGGAACTGTCCTACCAATTTGATTTGAAACTGTCTCATTTCTATTTGTTCCATAAAATTATGGAGAGAGAAAAAAAAAAAAAGAAAAAAGAAACTGGGTGTGTCTGGGAGACAAAGCGCTTCTCAGCTCTGGCTACCTGATAGCATTGCCTGGGAAACTAAAACTGCAGAAGGTCGGGTGACACTCCAGGCCTGGGGACTCCCCCCACCGATGGCATGTCTTAAAATCTCCCTGCTGGTTCTAGTGTGCAGGCAGGGTAAGAGCCGCTGGGTTGCGGGTCTGGACCGTGGACCCCAGCTGCGTCTCCTCGGGAGTTCACTGCTCAGCTGTGCTGCTCTGGGCAGAACTGGGCTAATTAAATACGATCTATGTTCCTCGGTAAGATGAGGCTGACAACGTCCCCTGGGGCTGATGAGAATTAAATATGATCACAAGCATCAGGTCCTTAGCAAAACACATGGTACACTGCGCTTGGTAAACGCTGAAATCCTTCCTAACAATACTTATCCCCAAGAAAGATACTTTATGAGCTATTTAAAAGAACAAACTCCTTGAGGGTCATAAACATATTACATTTACCATGTTAGAATATGTAACAAATATGTCTATTCAGCTCAACTTAGCGGCCACTGCCCCTGAGAAGTATCTTTATCCGTGGCACCTTAAGTCACTTCCAATCCTCTGCGTGTCTGTTACAGATTCAACGTTCTGTTACCTAGAGAATTTAGTCTTCCTGTTCTGGACTGATTTCTTCCCCTGCATTAGTTGGGGGCAGAAGCACAGCATCTATAAATGTGGCGACAGGAGAGAAGCCTGTGTGGGGCGAGGTGGGGGGCTCACCGTGACCCATGTTTTGTGCACATCTATTATGGTCGTTTTCTGGGCAGATAGGGAGCCACTCGAGAAGGCGCCGCGGAGCTCTGAGAAGTGCTAGCTTTACTGGGCTGTGGCATGCGAAGGGGATGTTGGGCGGGGCTGCATTGCACAGAACTGGGCAGGGATAAACCGGATGTGGAAGGCAAGGCTACGCGAAGCATCAGCCCTAACAGGCTCCAAGGACAAGTGGGGAGGGCTGCATAAGAAGGCCAGAAAATTCTGAGAAAGTTAAGTAGTTGGTTTGAGAAATG
>NW_004524741.1:499025-500284 GCF_000260255.1 Octodon degus
TAATCAGGCCGGCCAAACAGCTCAGCAGATTAAAGCTCCTGCAAGCAGGCACAGGGAACACGGGTTTGATCCCCGGGCCTGCCATGCCGACCCCAAGCCCGGGGCACACTGAGATGACAATTGAGACTGGGTGTGGTGGCACACAGCTGTAATCCCAGCTCTTGGGAGGCTGAAAACAGGAGGACCACTAGGAGTCCAATGTGGTGTGAGGCCCTGTACTAAATTAAAAAAAAAAAAAAAAAGATTTGAAGTGACAGAAAGAATGTGGTGGTCAAAGTCACGGAGCTGCATGACTTTCTCCAAGTAACTTGGTAGTAGGAGACATGAGGGCCCCGACGTACACGATATAGAACAGCTTCATTATCAGTGAAAGGGAAGTCAGCAAAGGAGACCGAGAAGTGGACAAGAGGACAATTTCAAAGTGTGATTTGAAAAGCAGAGCGAGAAGGAAGAACTGCAGCTTGAGTAAGGCAAAGGCAGAAGAGCTTTGGCTTCTGCGAATCACTTCCAAGTGTGCAGAACGCCGAGGGAGAAGCCAAGCCCGCCTGGAAAGGCATGCGGGACTGTCTGCAGCGATCACCGTCCCCAACGCTGCACTCACACTGTGGCTATGTCCTACCTGAAATCCATTCTGTCCTTGGTGGACTCTGAGACTGTTTTCCAGCTAGGACTATTACAAACAATGCTGCTGCACACCAACTTGGCAGACATACATATGCACTTGGGAGGTACATGCCAGGCAGGGGAGATGCCGCGGTACGCAAGCAAGAGCACATGGCTACCTCCACTAGCTATTTCGACTCCCAATGTCATTATGTCAATGTTCACTCCATAGAGTGTATGTAGTCCAAACTCTCCTCGCATTTCCTAATCCTGGGTGTCAATCACAGGAGCATTTGGCTTGTTGGCTGTTTCATTTTAGTCATTCTGGTATATATAGTGACACATTACTGTTTTGGGATGCATCTGCCAGATAGCAATAATCAGTGCTTTTTATCTGCTTTTTTTTTTAATTTTAGGGAAGGGTCTACAGGGTGTGTCTACAGGGTGCTCAGGGTCTCACTACTAGATCAGACTCATGGTGATTCGCCTGTTTACAGCCTCCCAAAAGTTGGGATTACAGGGGCATGCCACCACGTCCAGTCTCAATTGCCTTCTCGGTGTGCCTGGGGGTAGGGCCGGTAGGGCAGACCCAGGGATCAAACCTCCGGCCCCTGTGCCTGCTTGCAGGCGCTTTAATCTGTTGAGCTATTTGGCCG
>NW_004524741.1:500959-521695 GCF_000260255.1 Octodon degus
GAGGTCGAGGCGGGGATCTGAGCTTAGTCTGGGAAACACAGAAACTTCATCTCAAAAGCAAACAAACAAATAGACACCAAGAATTAAGAAACTCTTACATGGTATCTACCTGCATCAGAAACCTGACAAAGTACCTGCGGAGAAGTTTTTTCTCTTACACAGAGTACTTAAAGAAAAATCCAAGCACAGACCCTCCCATGTGAAGTGGAGAACGTATTAACTGCAGAAATGTGGTAATACAAAATGCGATGGTAATAGGAAATGTAGTAGGAATTAAACAAAGATGAGTATTCTGGGAGACGGAGGCAGGAACATCACAGATTTGAGCCAACCTAGGCAACTCAACAAGACTATCTCAAAATAAGAAATAAAAAAAGGGCTGGAAATTAGCTCAGTTAAAAGGCCCTGGGTTCAATCCCCAGTACTACCAAAAAAAAAAAGCAAAGCAAAATACATAATAGTGAGCTCATTACTTTATATATTTATTATACACAGGAGGTGTTAAAAATATTCATTCTTAAAATGGTCATTTTGGGGGTGCCTAATATTTGACATGTACTGTGTTAGGTATCATACATATATAAGATACAATGTTTTCTGCTAAGAAACAAAAGCTTAATCTAAAAAAAAAAACCACAACATATCTTTATAAACTTAAATATAGCTTTTGGAACAAAACGAGAAATTTTTCTAAAAAACTGGCACTTCCTGATTGAGTGCTTCTATATATAAACAGTAATATTTCAGATGATCAAACATAGAAACACAAAGTTGCTAACTGAATACTTCAGGGATAGCTCGTGAACTACACTTCTGGTATGTTTTTCCCAAAGTCTGTTCTTATGCACAAACTTTTAAAAGCCACAAAACAAATACGTCTACTTTTGCATACTGCCTTTAACTTCTCATTTTAAAATCAGAACATCAGAGACAATCTAAATCCATCTTTTCACACATCTGAAACAGGTATCCAGCAGTGCTGCAGTAAATCTGGGGCAAAATAATGGAATAATGAGGCTGCTGCGATTAGATTAATCTTCATCGTCTCTTTGCAAAGGTATTATCTGGATTTCTCTGGCTATCCTCTCTGCTATTGCTCTGCTGTTGGCAGCAATTATTCTTCGAGACATTAAATCAAATGGTCCACCTAGGATCAAACAGAATATGGAAAACGTTATCTCCTATACAAAAATAATTTGGAAAGAACAGATACAATATTTATTATGGTCAATCCCAATAGTATTTTATTTTATTTATTAATTTTGGTGGTACCAGGGATCAAACTCAGGACCTTGTGCGTGCAAGGCAAGCAGTTATTCCACTAAGTTATTTCCCAGGCCCCTAATCATTTAATCAGCTCAATTTTTGTTTAAAAAAATTTACTGTCATTAACTACAGTGCTTAAGCTTTGGCCGTATGTAACTGAGTTTCTAAGTTTTTGGTGAATACCAGTGTGGGGGGGACCTCAACTCACACCAGTCTGAAAAATGCCTTTTTCCTTTCTATCTCTTCTGTACAGTGCTATCACCTTTTACTGCTTGAGAATCTGTCTCAGGAAATCTGTCTCGAAGTGCTTGCATACCACTCTTCCTTCCCATTTTCCAGCTGACTGTCCCCGGTAGCTGGCAAGTTCTTTTCACTAGTTTCACGCTTTAACATTTTTACCATCAGCTCAAATCAAGCATTTAAGAGTCAGTAGGATCAAAGTAGAAAGAGGTGGTGGAGGAAGTCCACTGTCACCCACCACCCACCACCCACTCCCCACTCGGAGGACTCCTGACACAGCCCTGAGATCAGTGACTGTCTGGCCTTCTCCAGTCTCTCAGGAACTCAGCCATTTGCTATTATCAGTCTCATGATCCCATTAACTCTTTTTTTTTTTTCCGGAACCGGGAACTGAACTCAGGTCCTTGGGCTTGCCAGGGAAGTGCTTATTCTTACTGAGCCATCTCCCGGCCCAACCATTAACTCTTATGCCCCTATCTCCTCACATTCATTTTGATTTTTGAGGATAATTAAACAGCTTGTTTCCATAAAGGATACACATAATATATATCAATCATTTTTAATAGCTCTATAGAGGAAGATGTAATAGATGAGAAAAAGGTGCTTTATTATCCTGTCATTTTACCTGTCACATCCATTAGGACTCCACCAGCTTCAGTGACAATAATGCCAGCTCCTGCCATGTCCCAGCAGTGGATTCCCATCTCATAGTATGCATCTGCTCCTCCAGTTGCCACAAGGCACATATTAACAGCTGCTGTTCCAACAGTCCGGATTCTAACATTTAAAATAAGATTGGAAAAAATAATCTCCATAATGAGGTACATGCCTCCTTAACTTCCGTTTATGTGTTGACTGAGGGAACTTTAACCAATCAAAGGGATAAATGTAAAGGAAAAAAAGGTCTTTGATTTTAAAATAAATACATAAAATCTAATGTGGTATACTATATAAATCACAAAACTAATTCTCACAAAACCATCATGTAGTAAACATTAAAACAAATTTTCAGAAAAAAAAAAAGAAAAGCTGTACAAGAATAATTGTTTTTAAAACTTTCAAGCTGCCGAGCTCAGTAACTGCTTCAAGGCTCTGCAGTTACTGTCTTGACCCCCGTAAGCACGAGAGCGCAGCCGAGCATGCAGGATGCCTGACTGGAGGGAGCTTCCCGACCTCTCCCTGCTAGGTAATCGGAGCTGCCAGACCGCTGGTCTCGCCTTTAGCCTCCTGCTAGTACATCATGCAAAGATACCAGCCTGGTGCCCGGCACTCCCTCCTCAGACTCACTGTGCTGCAACACTACTATGGCTACTCCTGGGCGTGTGGCAGACACCTCTGAGGTGTGACAGCCTCCGCAGGTTCTGCCCAGACCTGGGGCCACCCTGGCAGACGACTTCAGTGTCGCCTTCTCATAACACCTATCCTTGGGAAACATATCAGGTTAAAATAAGCATGTGTACCCTGGAGAGCCATTTCAGCAACAATGGACTCTGAGAAGAACCATTAACAAATGCCAAAATGAGTGAGTAAAGGTTTAATATTTCCATAATGTCCTAATAGTCCCCAACAGGACACATAATAATTTCAATGGGAAAAACAACCTCTTTAGAATGGTCTACTGCTTCCCAGTGCCCAAGGTTAGTATCACTCATACTGGGACAAGTATCGCATCCCTCCTGATCTGACAGTATTGAGGGGGAAAAAACCTGACTTTTGTGGCATTCCTATGAAAGACGCATAACCCAAACAAAAGGAAATGAAACAAACAACTGAAGAGATCATCTCAAAACAACTGGCTTATGTTTTTCAAAAATTTCAAAATCACAGAAGACAGACTATGCAACTCTTCTACGCTAAAGGAAACTAGAAAAATGACAACTAAATTAACACATGATTGGACATCAGATTACAATATTTTCAGAATTTAAAGAAAGTATCAATACTAGCTTAAATGTTAATTTCCTGGTTTTATAACTGTATGACAGTTACATTAGACAATGCGTTTATTCAGGAGAAAGGAGTCATTATATCTGGAAGTTTCTTTCCAATGGTTTTTACAAAAACTTTTTTTGTAACTAAACCTCTTGAAACAAGGCAGTGAGTTCTGCTCACCAAGATGTTTCACAATTCATTTTTATAAAAATAATGGCACATTGGTAATTACACAGTATTTTTTACTGCAGCTAAAAAGTAAACTCCTTTCTATTCAAGTGATTTTTTAAAAATTAGAAAGACATAGTATCTTTGGTGTAAGTTTTTCAGCTTGTGTTTGTGACACATCAAATTTAAGACAAAATTAGCAAGTACAATCAATGTTTATATAGTTGTTTCCCCAATAAATAAATTTTGTGTCCTTTATTGTAGTTTAGAAAGACAGATGTATTCTCTCCCTTCTCACATGGGAATCTGACCACCCCAAATTAATTTTGTCTCACAAGTATTTCTCAGGAACCTATTACATTATTTCTACTTGTTTAAGGAATTTATCCAGATTACGGCTCTCTGTTCTCATTTTGTTTTGCAGAAATAATCCTGAAAACACAAGGAAAGTTTGAAGAATCAGCTAAATGCAACGATCGTTTATAGCTCATGTTCTAGAAAATCTCAAGACCTCTGGCAATTTATTTTTTTTATTTTTTGTATTTTAGGGAAGGGTCTACAGGGTGTTCAGGGTCTCACTACTAGATCGTACTTGTAGTGATCCTCCTGTTTACAGCCTCCCAAGAGCTGGGATTATAGGCGCCTGCCACCAAGCCCAGTCTCAGTGTGCCCTGGGGGGATATAAAAACAAGGTATAAAAAGTAAAGCCATATTAATATGAGTTGTAAAAGGCTCAAGTCAACAATGTCTGACATTGAAGTCATGCAGATAATCCAATACTATTATAGACTAATGGACTATATTGGATTACTTTGATGAATTCACGAACCTACAATATATGAATGGTGATGGAATACCCATCTCTGACAAAAGTTAACAAAAAAGGGGGATATAAATGAAGGACCATTTTGTGGTGAAAAATAAAATATATATGTATATACAAAATAGTTAGCATACATATACAACTATTTTCTCTTAGTTTACTGAGGTTTTGAACTAACAGTATTTAGACAAGATATCATGTCTGCATCTTGTACTATGACTACTACAAAGACAACAATATGCAATGTATTAATTATTGTAACTGTCCTACTAACTTGTTTTGAAACTCTCATTACTACTTCTCAGTAAAATAAAAACATATAACTATGAACTACAGAAGTGAGTATCACTATTTGTACAACATAAAATGAAAGAGAAGTAAAAAGAAATGATGTGTAATACTTACTCTGAAATGATTCAGGGAATACAGATATGCACACAGACACACATACACATTATGATAAAATGATGAGGCTAAAATGTTAGCAGTTAAGTCTGGGTGAAAAGTGTACTATTATCCTAGTAGTTTGGGAAGCTAAAGCAGGAAGATCTCAAGTTCAAGCGCAGTTCGGGCAACTGAGTGGGAACCTGGACCCAAATACAAAGTGTCTGGGGATACAGGAGAGGCTCTGGTTCAATCTCCAACAAGAGCAACAACAAAAACGTGTACTATTATTGTTTATACTATTTTATTTTGACACTTTTTGTTACGTGTGGAATTACTTTTTCATTTTCAAGTAAAAGATTTCAAAGTTATACCACAAAATTAGTACATGGTACAGAGGCAGTGTTGGTTAAAATTTTAATTTGTAGAAGAAAATTCACACTTTAACAAAGTTAAATTATATGCAACTTTAGGTGGAAAAAGAAAAGAGCTTACCCATGAATGGGAATAGCAAAAAGCTTTTCCATATTGGAAAGAATGACTCTGACAGTCTCTGGTGTTCTGGAAGACCCCATCTCAGTCACCAAGAGTGATTTGCTAATATCTGGAAAAGAAATGTTTTAAATAAACACTACATTCTAGAAAAATCTGACACATGTAATTCAGAATAAAACAGAACATTCATGTCCCTCTTTCTAGTTTTATCATTTTTTTTCTAAACTTTAAAATATTAAAGTTATTTATCCTCAAGTAATAATTTTATTACCAAAACATTGTTTTTTAAGACTATTACCCAAAGTATGCAGCATACAACCAGGTGGTCTGTGTGTACACCTTTAGAGAGGAATGAATACGTCTCTTAAAGTAGAAATTGTAAGTTCAATTCTATAAGGAATTTATGTACCTCAGTTCAGGTGGTGTCTCTCTGATCTGACCTCCATTTTACTGAGATGACAGACTATCCAGGACTTTGTGCTCCCCTTTAGAATTCTCAGGATTGAATCTCTCCACAATTCAACATGCTCCACTCCTCAGCCACTCCCACGAGGTAAGGCGTTTGCTGGACAGCTCTTTGTTCCCTATGTGTTTATAACTGTTATACTACTTTTAATTGCTACACTACTTAATTCTTTTTTTTTTTTTTTAATGTGTGTGGTACAGGGTCTCACTATGCAACTTGGGGTCGTAGTGATCCTCCAGTCTCAGCCTTCCCAGTGCTGGGACTACAAGCGTGCACCACCACGCCTGGTTTCTGTGGCCCACTCAGCTCGCTTGGAGGCAGGGCCAGCATGGCATGCGGTGCCAGGGATCAAGCCCTAGTCTCTGTGCCTCAGCAGGTGCTTAGTCCGCTGAGCTATCTCATCAGTCCTCACACTACTTAATTAAAAGAGAAACAATTAAGGCCTGGGGATCTAGCACGGTGACAGAGCACCTGCCTAACAAGCATGAGGCCCCAGGTTCAAGTCCCAGCACCACGAAACGAACAAACACATGAAAAATGATTGTATAAAGCAAAAAGCCGTTTCCATGAAGAGCTACCACATTCTTTCAGTTCAAAGATGTACTGTCTTTCACACATGAATATCTCAAAAACAGGATGTATCATCCAAGTTGTGTGGCCCTAGATTTCAATGAAAACAAAAACTTTAAAATCTGCTCTCAAGTTAAGTGTGTGAGGGGAAAGATCACAAAAGGCTAAAATGATTCTGACTTCTGCTGCAACTATTTTTAAGTTCTTGCTATATTAATGAATGTGAAAGTACACACTATGGGCAACGTTGGGTGTGGCTTCCCAAAGAGGTCCCTCTAAACTTCAGCAGCTGTGGCACCTTAGATGCCAGTCATCTGCTCACAAAAAATCTGGTCAGGTTTTGAACCTGAAAGTCCCACTGCTCTAGAATTAACAATCCCAAATTGAAGTACTCCTCCCCATAACTGCCCCTGTATGAATGGGCACAGACTGTCCTTTCCGTTATTCCTAAGTACCATAGTCTAACAATTACACAGCACACACACTGTATTAGGGACTACAAATAACCTAGAGATGACTTTATATATGAGTATGTGGGCAGGTTATATGCAATTATGGCATCATTTTCTGTAAGGTCCTTGGATGTACATTGATTCTGGGGTCAGCAGGGGGTCTTGCAACCAATCTGTGGCTACAGAGGGATAACTATCATTAACTGTCCTCAGTTTTAACACTCTTTACTTTCAAATTACTAACGGTTGATCTAAAATGGCATCAGGCCAGGGGAATTCTATGACAAATCTGCGATGCTGAGGCTAAAGCGGGTCTTAGTCAACTTCCTTTCTCCATCACTGAGTTCACTGTTGAACTACAAATGTTATGTGCTCAATTTCATTTGTTTTTCCTATTCTATCATCACATTCAAAACTGAAGTCAAAATACCAAAGAAAGAAGAAAATAACCACAATTTATGAATCAGTCGATATTTGGAGAGCTCCAAGGTAGTCATGAGAAGCTATAAAACATGAATCTATGGGACCAATTTCACCAAAATTTGCAAGCCAGACCTACCATCTTGCTTCGAAACTTGTAGTT
The DNA here is from genome assembly GCF_000260255.1 of Octodon degus. Classification (NCBI taxonomy): domain Eukaryota; kingdom Metazoa; phylum Chordata; class Mammalia; order Rodentia; family Octodontidae; genus Octodon; species Octodon degus. Next base: position 508,339 of record NW_004524741.1, read on the forward strand.
TTTGGCCGTTACAAAAGGCACCTTTTCCTTTCCTGCCAGTATACATCTTATCTTCCACACAACTGTACACAACTCCAAATTCCATCTGCAGAGGAAAAACAAGTTTCCTTTACCAAACCTAAGTATTGTTCTCCATTAAACCATTTTTTTCCAGCACTATATAACAAAACATAGTATACTGATGAACAGTACTCAAACAGCTAAACTGTTGGATACATAAAATGTTTATTTCCAGCCTAAACAGAGGAAAAGGTCATCAGACAATTCTTGAGTCTACTCACACCTGTGTCTAGACTTAGAGCACCTACCTTACCTCTCTAACCTCACTGTAGGACTACATTCCTATAAAAATGAACACTGTGTTAGGATTCCTACTCTCCAACCCATTCCCTGGAAAACTTTCACAGGTCCCTTTTCTCTTAGACTTCTCTTCTGGAACGTTCTCACCAAGTTTCTCCCTCCCTTACAGCTATGGTTTGAATGTCTGTCTCCTCCAACACATGTTGAAATTTAACTGCCAATGTGATGGCATTGGGAGATGGGGCTGATGGGGCCTTTAAGAGGTGATGGCTGGGTTTCCTGCCTTCAGGGTTTGTGGGATTATGCTCTCAGCCCTTCTGCTTTCTGCCACAGAGAGGAGAGAGAAGATTCAGCTTTTCTCCCCTTTGGAGGATGTAGCACATGAGAAGCCATATTGGAAGATAATGGGCTAACTAGGTAGTGAATCCACCACTTTGTTGACTTTAAACCTTCCAGCGTCCAGAATTGTGAGCCAACACACTTCTGCTCATTATAAATTCCCTAGTCTGAGCTGTTATGACACAGCACAATCAAAGACGCTGTAAAACCTTTCTCCCTCTTCACTGTCAAAGAGTAGTCTACACTTTCCATCTCTTAATCACTTGCTATGCTAAATTTGGATTCAGCCCTGATCATACATTTTTCTGACACTCCTAGGCAAAGAGAACCAGTTAAATCTTACTAAATCATTCATGTACTATGACACCATGTTTCTATTTTTCACTGACTTTCACCCACAAGGGCATCTCAGTACATTTTTCTGAACCTTTTTCTCTGACTTGTGCTTAAAAGTTGCATATCTTGAGCTTCTTTTCCTTCTTCTGTTGCTTCCTCTTCCCATTTTCTTTCTATATTCTTACAGGCTATTCCTTTCCAGTCCACAAATCCACCCACCATGAATAATTCTGGCTTCTACGTGCTGCATGAATACAGGTAAGAACATATGCTCTGGACCCTAGACTTGCAGATATCTCATTCAAAGTGACCAAAACCAAGTTTACTGCTTCAAATGTTCTTTCTTATGAAAATGCTCTCCTTATCCTTTGTTTATTGGGCAAACCCCTAATTTTCTAAGTATCAACTCATATATAACTCTTATTATAAAGATTGCCCCAGCTCACGAGTGGGAGAACTGTTTAGATCTCCAATGTATTCCACGGTATTGTTTCCATGGTTCCACCACATGCTATTTACCTGTTCACAGAACTGACTTAGCACTCAACTACATGTCCCTGAAGGCACAGCATGTAGCCCCGGCTGACTACACGCTACTTATTCACTTAGCTCCTCTGGAAGGTGCTCATTGATTAACACAGCAACGCAGTGAAGCCTTCATTGGTACTAATTTGTGTCCTTTTCAGGTATTTCTCAAATGTTTTGCTTACAGGCTGGTCAAAGACATCACATGCTCCTTGAAGACACGAGTGTAAGATGTTAGTAAACATCCCTCACTGTTTAGCTAGCCAGATAGTCAAATGGCAAAGAAATGCAATAGGTAGATTTTACCCAAGTATTCAATTATATTTAAGTGCCTAAGCACACTCTGTATTTTCCAATCGGATTTTGGCTCCCGCCACTTCCTGCTTAGAATGCCTGTCCTCACTGACACTATTAAAACATTACTAGCTCAAATCCATTTCTTTTGAAAAGTATTTTAGATCACACCAAAAAAATAATAGTGATTTAGGTACTGAGCTGTATCTCATTTCTTGTATGTACCTTCTTATTACTCCTGCTTCTCGGAAAACACTGCATTCAAAGAATGTATATGAACTTGAATATAGATAAATCTAACAATTCCTATCATGTCTATGACATAAACAGTGATTAGGTATTGTGTTGTATTTTATTTCCTGTATGTACTTTCTCCTTATAACTCTTGATTCTCAGAAAACAATGCATTCAAAGAATGTATGAATTTGAATATAGACAAATCTAAATCTATTAATTTGAACATAGAGACAAATTAAACTTATTATAGACACATTTACTCTTCTCAGAATACGACAGAAACGTACTTTATGAATCATACATTTAAAACAACATACCTTTTTATTTACAACAAAGCCAATCGAAACAGCTACAAAAGGAAATCTTTAAAAAAGAGACAAAACCCAAAAATTTACCAAGACAGAACTCAATTTCAATAAAATTCACTTTTTATAAGTGCTTCCCGTTTTCATATACAGTCTCATCCCTCCTCCCCCAATGAAGTAATACGCAGCAGTTTGTAGTACGTGTAAGTGGAAGGAAAGGAGGAAGCGGTACACGCAACACAAGTACACTCCTAGGTACACGATGCGTCTGCAGGAATGAGGCTCATCTGAAAGGATTCCCAAGAAAGTAACACTGGCCATTTCTAGACACAAATCTTCAGAAACTGAGGTAGACAAGGGGGAGGTATATTTTGTACTGCATGTTCTTTTATAACTGTTGAATGTCCAGTGTTGGGAACATAGCAGTGTTGGGAACATGTAAAAAGAAAAAAAAAAATAAAAAACCTTTTTTAAATAAAAATAAGCCAGATGGTGTATTCTGGGAGGCTGAGGCGCAAGCATCACAAGTTCAAACTTGGCCTGAGTACCTTAATGACTTAAGGAGACACTGTCACAAAATAAAAGGTAAGAAAGAAGTGTGGGGAAAGGCCAGAGCAAAGGCCTTGGGTTTAACTCCAGTACTACAAAAACAAACAAACAAAAAAAACCCACTAAAAATAAATTGAAAAAAAGTTTTAAATTGATCATAGATCTCCAGAACAAAATACTCCTTTTTCTGTTTACTTCCTCACACTGTAGCTTGGTCCTGTGGTAAACTGGGGAACAGAAAAAAAACTGTTACTTGTCTCCACTCCAACACCAAACTTGGAGCTTTACAAAATTAAAAGAAAATTGGCAGCTACAGTAATTTCTATGGCTGCCTGACAGTTAACAGTTCGAAATTCTGAGTAAAGAAAATAAGACTGAAGAACACCAAGTTCAACCTAACTATTTAAAACAAAAACTCTTAAAGAATTCACATTTGAGGTTTTAATTTAACAAAACAGAGTCACCCTGCACAGTCTTAACCTTTATTTATTTATTTATTTATTTATTTATTTATTTGCAGAACCGGGGATTGAACTCAGGCCCTTGCACTTGCCAGAGAAGTGCTTATTCCACTGAGCCATCTCCCCGGCCCCTTAACCTTTAATATTATAATACACCCTGAGCTGCCTTCCACACTTAAAAGATATAACATTCTATCACAGATTCTAGACCTTAGCTTTGTGGACTTTAGCGATTCCCTATGTAGCAGATACACACTGTTACATCTCCAGTGCAAATATAACATCTGTATTCAAGCCCACCAAACTAGGTATGAGCTTGCCACTCCCACCAGCAAGTCCATCAAGTTTCTTCTAGTGACAACACACTCGGTTATAACAGACTTACTCTGTGCGAGACACTCCATTACGTTCTTGTACAATGGACTACGTAGGGAGTCCCAACCATAAATAATTACACGAGGCAGGTACCTACCACGACAGTGGCCACTTTATATATATTTTTAAAACGGAGGTTTCAAAGACTCATTAATTTGCACGAGGTCACACAACCAATACAAGACAATGCATCAATATTCAAGTCAAGTCTGCTGATTCTCAAATCGCAGAAATCTCATATTTTTCTCCTAGATGAAAGTTACCTGACATGGACAGTGCTCGCCTAGTGACCTCATTAGTTACATGTTAATCTCGTGGCACTTCACAGGCCAAGCCAAGCCCCAGACCTCATGCCCTCTTCACCTCCTCCTCATGTGACATATGGTCTTCCGCATGCTGTGGTGCTCTACTGTTAACATTTTCTATGCACTTTCTGAGGCCTAAGGCATACGTTATACAATTCCCTTCAGTGTAAATGTTCCTCCACTGAGTCCCCTAAAGGTCTATCCAGGTAGTAACCAGTAATGACATTAACAGTTTAGAAGCATACCTGTGTACAAAGTTAGTGGTTCCATCAATAGGGTCAATGATCCATGTGGGGTTGTCAGTTAAGATGCTCTTTTCCCCTGCTGCCACAGATTCCTCACCAATGAAACTAAAAGTAAGAAAGACAAATTAACCTCTGTATTGCTCTCAACCACTTCAAACCTTAGCTACCGAGTCTACTACAAAACATAATCCAAGTTGGTACACTATATTTTTCCTATTTTCTTTCTGTAGAAACTGACACAAGTGACAATGGTTTATTTCTCCCAGAGCAAAGGCCTGAGAAGTTACAATCCCAGGGCAACTCATGGCACACATGAACGCACTTATGTGGTCCTGAAAAGCATGTTTATAGCCGATGTGAAGTCATTAAGGAATTGTGGGAAATGCACACGCTCTCAGGACACTCCTCCTTTTTAAATCATGGAGCCTAGAGCTCCTTGTGTGTGCGCTGAGACACAGTGATTTATTCTAACTAACAGGAAGTGGAGGCAACTTCTGGAGACTAGCTCACAGAAATAGTCCCGCAGTTTCTATCTTGTTCTTTCTCCTGTCCTAGCCCGTGCTGTGAGCTGGGGTAAGAAGTGCTCTTTGTGGACTGCAGGTAGCCGCTGGCAGAAAAGCCCCAAGGAGATGAAGCTGCCAACAATCACGGAAGTGAATGGTCCTTCTAGCCCTCTCAAGCCCTGCCTTGACTGCACTGTAACAGTCTGACTGTCACTCCTTTGTGAGGTGCTGGCCACAGCCACACAGCTGAATGACTCCCACACTCCTATCCCAGGGAAACTGCAAGATAGTAAGTCTGCAGTCTAGGACTCTAGGTTTCTAGGCTTTGCAGTAAAAGATAACTGACACACAGAACACCAAATACATTAATGAGAAAGCAAATTACCCACCAAAATTACTGTGTGCACGTATCTTCCTAGAACATTCTATAAGCTCTACATAAAACGTCAGCAATGGTGCCTAAGTGTACTGGCTTTTAACTTTCCACTTCGTTTATTTTCCATTATTCAAAAATGAACTGTCTTAATGCTTTTTCAGGGCTGCTTTTATCTTATGCTCTTGGCTGGGGACCTTTTCCTTGGGAGGAAGTATATGCAGCCATGGCTCATTCTTCCCAGTGGCTGAAAGACCAGGAGTCAGCAAAGGCCCGACATGGGAGCAGCACAGACGGGACGTGAACCTGTGGAGGTGATAGCAGCAATTCTGTGCCTGCTAGAGAGCCCTGACCTCCGGATTTTCTCCCCAGCTTCTTAAAACCACCTCTACTCTGCCACACTGAAAAGCCTGCAATACAGTGAGCATCACTAAACTTTTAAAACATGCCTGTGTCGAGGGTCTGCCTGCCAGCACCCAAACACTCCTCTCATTATGGAGGAATCCAAACATGCCCTCTTCTCCGATCCCTGGTACCTTGAGCACAGGAAACCACTGGGCTCCGCAGCAAGCTCCTGCCCAGACTCTGTAACCTTAAACTAATGATATGAAAGATACAAGTTGGTTAGAAAGGACTGCTGTGGTTTGATTTTTTGAGACAAGTTTTACTATGTAGTTCAGACTGGTTTTGAACTCCCTATTTAGCCCTAGGTGGCTTTGAACTGATGGCGATCCTCCTGCCTCAGCCTTCCAAGTGCTGGGATTACAGGTGTGCGCAACTGCTGTTAGCAAGTATTTAAAAGCATCAGTCTAGAGGATGACCACGAGTGCCATACTAAGCAACAGCTCCTGGGTCACCTCTAGGTACAACTTCCCCCCTCAAAGGGTCCTGAGCCGCCCAACTCACTGAAGCCAAACTCCCTCTCAGCTTCAGTTAACTCTATCAGGACTCAAAACTGTAGCCTAATACAGGCTTAATTTTATCATTTGAAATTGATGTAAGAAAAATACCTGTGAGATGGATACTTCTCCTTTATGGAAGAGATGAGCATTTTTTCAACTTTCTGGTCAGTAGCGGTTACCAAATCGGCTGGAGAACTTTTAATCATTACATTCATTTCTTTTTTTAGAGCTTCACGAATCACCTAAGATGATTTTTGGTAAGCAAACAGAGTAAGTTTAAGGTATTTTACAGCAAACAAAAAGATAAAAAATATACAAATGCTTTAAAACATTTCATCTGTCTTAAGTGTTATTCATAAAAATTACTTACGTCTTATAAAATAAGCTTTAGGGGGCCTGCCCCTTAGCTCAGTTCTTTAAGTGGCTGCTTCAATAAAGCAGTCAGGCTCAGGTTGCTGTGGTTCCATCCCCACAACTCAAGCCAGCCAAACCTGCCCTGAAGGCATTTGGAGCCAAAAAAAAAAAAAAGTCCTTCTGTTAAAATAAGCTTTAATAGTTATGTCCTCCTTCTAAACACAAAATCAGGTAGTATTATATTCTATTTTTGGATGCACAACTGTCACCATAAAAGCTTTAATAACATAAAACTGAAATATTCACTCCAGCTAAAAGTTCTACTGAAATGAAGACAAATGTAGATGAAGCAAATGTACGTTTAACGGTACAGTCTGTACCCAGCACATCTGGGCCGAGAACGTCTGAGTTCTTACCTCTCCAGCCTGTCTTGCTAGCGTTACTGCATAATCCATGCACTCCTGCCAAGGGTCCGCCATCTTCGGAGTATACTGAACACATACAAGCAGAGGGGTTAGCATCGCTCAAAATCTTAATTACATCTCAATTAGCAACAGACTATTATTTCATGATTCCCCACTCTTATTTTAGTATTTGATCTTCTTTCTCATGAATTATTCATATATGCAGTTAAAAAAAATTAACCTAATACAGCATTCACTTATACCAAAGAAACAGCTTCATAATGAAAGTATTCTGTGGAATCGTCTCCCAAAGAATCCATCTTACATCACATAAAAAAAGAAAGAAAATCGTTGGTTTAGGGAAGGAGGAAGAAAGGACAAGAAGTATTTAAAAGGTAGTATATATACTTCAGGAAATAAGAGAAAAGACACCGGGAATACCAATGAGAAGCTACGAAGCAGAGTGAAAGCCACAGGTACTCACCGAGTGCCAGGCGGCTAGGTGTGCCACATGTGATTTTTTTTTTTAGTAAGCTTTTAAAATTGAAGGTTCAAAAGGGAAATATTAAGGTTCAAAGGTGAAAAATAATTTGCCCACTGTGATACAGACAAATAACGGATTTCTGAGCTCTATCCTGACTTTCAGGTTCCTTGCTCTTTCTACGTTCTGAGGACTTCCCTGAATTTCAGAAAGGGGAAAAAACCAGCCTAGTTGTGTACAGAGACCTGCCTAGCTTTCCACTCACTTCTGATGACTCACGACTGGCCTGACCACACTCCAAAGTCTGCACCTAGCACCCAGAAGCATGTCAACAGCTGTCTCCACAACGTGACACTCTTCAGAAAGCCACCCTCATGCTGTCACTTTTCCAATAACTGATGGATTCTGAAGACTGCTCAGAAATCCCTACAGTGCTTCACAGTATAAGAAAGGGGACAGAAGGGCAGGGGAAGGCAAAAGACAGTCAGTCTCCGTGGCTGCCTTTTCTTCCTGATGCAAGCATGTAGGTGATTCTTAAAAGGAGACCACTTTTTCAGTTGGGAACACAGCAACCTCCTTGAGAATGGTTTCCCAGCCTTTCTCCGGCCTGCTCGCCACCCCTCTGCCTCTACAATCAGAGCCTGAAGTGCCTGGGCTGTGTGTGCTTCCTGCTCAGATGCTCTGCTCAAGCCGCTCACTCTCCATCTGCTCACAGCCCTGAATCACTCACACCGATGCTTCAAGGCCTATTTCAAAAGTCTCTCTTCTGCGATTTTCCAGCCAAAATTGTTTACTCACTAGACAGTGGCTGAATACTTACCCTGCTGTACACAGCACCACAGTGGGGAAAACCAGGTCCCATTTGCACTTAATTTCTGGTGGGGACTCAGATTTAAGAGAAAAACAGGTAGATGGTTGTTCAAAAAGAAAGGGGTGGTGAATGAAAGCAAGAGACAGGAAAAGGAATATTGTGGGACTGTCCTGCTTCAAGGTTGTATATGGTGAGATTTTTGGACTTATGTGTAAACATAAGAATTATATAACTCTTTATGCCTATTTTTAAAATATATTCTAATTTTTAAATGTTTTTTTTTTATCATATTCTGTAGGGACTTAAAGTTCAACATATCAATACTTGATGAAAAATACCTGTTCCATGTTATGCCTAAGATGTTTGATATTCAGATAGATAGTGAAGTTAAGCTTAACAGCCTAGGTTGTATGGTAATAACAATAAGCTTGTCTTCTGGATGGTTAACAACCTAAGTTTGCAGACCAAAATTAGAGAAAAAGGAGGGCTACAAGGAAAGCCAACATTTTGGCCCTAGCTTTCCAAGGTCAATTAAGACTCAGGACATATGAGAACTTGTACTGTAATGTCATGGAACTCGGTAGAGTCCCTAATTTTCTGGTCAAGGAGATTAGGGGGCCAAAGAGGAAAGTGATCAATGATGTAGAGTGTGCCTAAGAAGAGTCACATGGAGAGAAAACATTCTCTCAGGCTTTCACAGAGAGCACATTGGCCAAGCAATGGCTGTGACTCAACCACATGGCTGACACTGTCAAAGCTTCTACCATCTGAGGTAAAGGATCTCAGGATAAATCCTGAGGAGATTTCACTGACCTTACCAGACCCAAAAGCTACAACTCTTGTTGCATAGGTCCTGCTTTACCTTGGTCTTAACCATCCAGCAGAAAAGTATAAAAACGAAATATAAGAAGTAAAGCCATGCTGTTATGTTGAGCTGTAGGGGACTCAGGTCAACAATTTCTGACATTGCCAGTCAAGCAGAAGCCCCAATACTATTATGGACTACTGGAATCTTTTAGAATATTTTGCTGAGTTAACACATCTATAATATTCAAATAATGGCACTAAACAAAAAAAAAAAGGATATAGATGAATGTCCATTTTGTATCTGTGTATTCAAAATGGTTAGGATATATAGTTATATTCTCTTAATGAATAGAGGGATTTGTTCTAATGGTGTTTGTAAATAGGATATCATGTCTGCATCTTGTACAGCAATTAACCACTTGGAAGAATGTATGCAATGTGTTAATTATTGAAACTGTCCTACCAATTTGGTTTGAAACTGTCTCATCGCTATTTGTTTCTCAATAAAATTATGGGAAAAAAAAAAAGAGAGAAAAAAATCAAGTACTATTCTAATGGAATGAGAAAGACGCAGCAGGGGAGTTTTGACTGGACTCAGGCAGCCGATAAAGTTTCCTTGAGAATGAGACCAAATCAATATGTGAAGGAGGAGCAAATACTCAACTGTAGGCTTCTTGGTACCTGAAAGCCACAAGCATGATGGCTCAGGGGAGATGGAGAGGGGCAAAGCTGGGGAAGGCAGTAAGAATCATCCTTTTCCAGGCTGTAGACTGAACAGAACAACTGGAAGGTGGAGGGAAGGGTAAAAAATGGGTACAGGCAGGCAGCTTACCAAATTTAGAAAGATTTTTTTTTTTGGCAGGCTCAGGCGGCTTTAAGGGCAGTTCTGGTAAGGCATGAGGATCTAAGGATCGAACCACAGAATCCTGAGCCTGACTGCTTTTTCAGCTTACCAAATTTAAATTCGGGATGCAATACTTGTGAGACGACCCAGAAGTTGGCTTACCCCTTGAAAGGGGGCTTGGAGGCAGAAAGACTGTGAGAGTTGAGGTGCCTGCTCAGAGGATCAAACCAGGGGGACTTGGCAACAGAGTGCACATAGGTATGGAGATGAGGACTCCAAAGATGACCAGATTTCTGCTCTGGCAACCTAATCAATAATGAGATCCACTGCAAAAGGAAGCAACTGAAGTCAAGTTTCGGATCCGGTTAAGAGATACAAAGCTCAACGCTTTAATTCCTGGGATGGGAGCGCTGTGTAAAATCACAAGGTGATGCCAAGGAGGAAGCAAAGTACAGACAGATAAGGCCTGAGTTCAGAGAAGAGGTAAGGCCCACAGATTGAAATACGAAGTCCTCTGAATGGGCAGCTATGGAGGTTCTGAGTCCGAATGACATTCCTAGAATCATGAGCCTTGGCCTGGGAACTCACAGAGCTTGTACAACACCTTTAGAACCCTTGGTGATGTCCTAGAGGGACATTCCAGCCGTCTGTGGACATGCTGTATATTCTCAACCACTACTGAATAAATTTTCTTTTTTGGGTACCGGAATCAAGCTAATGAGCTTGCATTTGTGCCGCTGAGCTACATCTCCGGCCCCTGAACACATTCCTTGACAAATGGGGCTAAAAAGAGAAATTATGTGAAGTCCTAAGATTAATCACAAGAGCCAGAGCGATGAGATTAAGGAAGTGCATTACCCCTTGAAAGGGGCCTTTGTAGGCAGAACGACTCTGAGAGACATGTTTACAGGCATGGGGTGTGAGGCAACAAAAAGACTGCTCATGCCGAAACCTAAAATTCTTTCTGCTGGACGTCTCAGGTCTGTTTGTCTAAATGTTCCCTAGCCTTGCTCCCGGCTGTTTTCGGAAACTTGTCCCGGGTCCTGGTTCTTTCTCTGCTTAGCATCTGTAAATGACTTACTTAGTAAGTCCTTTTATTTCAGAGATATTTTTTACTTTTCTTTTTCTTTTTTCTTTTTTTTTTTTTTTTTTTTTTTTTTTTTTTTTTTTTTTTTTTTTTTGGTCTCAAGAACGCTGGTACACAAAGGTCCCTATTTTATGATCCTGCTCTTTTCCAAAGCTATAAATCCTAAAACTGCCGGGAAGATAGCTCAGTAGAATAAGCGCTTCCCTAGCAAGTGCAAGGGCTGAGTTCAATCCCCGGTTCCGCAAAAAATAAGTAAGTAAGTAAATAAATAAACAGAAATCCTGAAACGTCTCTCAACGCCTGGGTCCCGGCCAGCCTTCCTCTCCATCCCCAGCCCTCAGGGCAGCATGGGGCCCGGGACCCTGCTCCACGAGGGATCTGCGGCTTCAGGACTCCGGCCTGGGTCCGTAAAATGCAAACGTGGCAGTTACTGCCCCAGCTCCCCCAGGGGTTAAGTAACATCGCGTGGGTGAAACCGCAGCACCAAGGCTGAGGCTGCTCCGGCTGTCGCCCGGGGCGAAGCGGCCCCGGGGCCCGGAGATCGCGGCCGCCCCCTCCCGGCACGCCCCCCTGCGGCCGCCGCGCCCGCCGGCCCAGAACCGCCGCCCCTCACCCCGCGCCCGCCGGACCCGCCAGACCCGCCGGAGGGCGGTGAGGGATGGCAAGAATAAGGCCGGTCTCACCTCGGGTTGGAGGACGATGCGTTCGCTCAGCAGCCGGGGATACCCGAGGACCAGTTCTTCCGGACGCGGAGGGCCGCCGGCAGGAAGTTCCGCCCGCAAGGCCTCCGGGGGCGTGGTTATCTGAGGCCCCGCCCACTCACGAGCAAGCCGGGAGCTCCCTCCTGCGCAGGCTGCTCTACTCTACTGCCTGGACTTGGCTCGCCAAACCCGGCATCTCTTTTCTTGTCTTATTTTCTCCTGCTTGTCCTTTCTTCTCCAAGAACGCCTTTCCTTTTTATTTTGCTCACACCTTTCTTCCAATTTTGCACTTTTTCCGTTTCTCTTTCTCACATTTGTTGCATACTACTTACTACTTGATAAAGCATACATTGGATTTATGACTCCGGTTATGCAGCGCTAGTTTGCTGAACTGATACCAGTAAATAAAAAGAAACAGGAAATAAAAAGAAAAACAATAAAGAACCAGCCCCAACTGTTCCGGGTCTTCACAGTTCACTTAGCTCTCCTTTGTTAACTTGGGTGCTTCAGGCAATTGTGTTTTCATGTGCTTTAATTTAAACGTTGCAAAAGTTCCACGAAGATATGATTCGCTTCATCAGAAACGTGAGCCTAAGGGCTCAGTGAAGTTAGATGATTCATCCACCGTGAGAGCCCAGAGTGGAAGGTATATGCTGGCTGCAAAGTCCACTGGGCAGGGATAAATTCGGTGCAAAATGTTACATTGCAGAAGGACTGCACCAAAGTCCTTAAATGTTTCCTCTTCCTGAAATAGCAGATCTGGCACCACACAAGGTATATTACCATAATGTCCAAAGCGCTGCCCAGATAGAAGATGTCCTATCCACAAAAGGACCAGAAAAGTGGGTCATGTGGCGCCTTTCTTCTGAAATGATTGTTTCCATTAATCAAGCAAGACAAGGTGCTGTGACCAGTGTGAAACACGCGTCAGAGACAAAAAGATGTGAATGGTGGACCCAGTGTGCAGACTTCAGGGAGCTAGAAAGTTGCCAACATTTTTCTGAAAATGATGCCTTAAGAATCTCATTTGACGAGATAGCTCAGTGGTCTAAAGCTCCTGCTTAGGCCAGCTTAGGCAGGTGCAGGGGACCACAGCTGGGTCCCAGGCACCACATGCTGTACCAGTCCTGCCCTTAGGGTGGGCTGAGCCGGCCAAAAGAAAAAAAAAAAAAATCTGATATTTGTTGGTGGCCCACACTTGTAATTCTAGCTGCTCAGAAAGGAGGGTGAGGTAGGATTACACTTCGACACTGTCTCAAAGTTAAATTACAATAAAAAATAAAAAAGGATAGGCACGTGGCTCAGTGATAAAACACCCCAGATTCAATCTTCAGTAAAGGGGGTAAAAAAAGAAAAAAAAAAAAAAAAAGAGAGAAAGAATCTGATTTTGCTATCTCCATTTGCCTATCGAACGATAATTTGCTTTCTTGATTTTAAAGAAAGGCATTAGAAACTACTTTTTGATTCTTCATTATGAATCAGGTTAAAAAATCCTGCCAAGGGGCCAGGGAGATGGCTCAGTAGAATAAGCGCTTGCCTGGCAAGTGCAAAGACCTGAGTTCAATCCTCAGTTCTGCCAAATAAATAAAAATCTTGCCAAACACATCCTCAAAAGTACTGATGTATAACCTCATGAACATTTTCAGACATTTACAGAAATATCAGTCCTCTTCAAATCTTTTTTTAAAGTAAAAATGATTTGGCAAAACTGCTAAAGCACTGTAAACAATTGTAGATAGATACAGGACCAACTATCTTATTCCTTCAAATTAAAAACATTTCAACCTTCTCACACAAGATGAGCAGAAAGTGAGGATAT
>NW_004524741.1:521795-553681 GCF_000260255.1 Octodon degus
TTGGTAAAGTCCTCAGCTACTACAGTTGTTTCCATATAACTCAGTTGCTTTGGTTTGGTGTGATTTGGTTTGGTTTCTTTCTGGCCAGTGCACAAGGGAGTCCAGTGTTCAGACTGCCTTGCATAAGTATTGCAAACAGCTACTACACAGTCCAAAAGGTCTTGGCTGGGTGCTGGGAAAGGAGTTCATGTGACTGGCAGAGACGTCAGTACATGATATGAGAAAAATGCTGAGGTGGAAAGAAAACAAACACAAACAAATGAAAATTACATATTCCTAAACAAACACTAAAGCCCTTGGGGTCTGCAGTTAAGGTACCGTTGCATTCTGGGTACAACCCTAACCATTCCAGGAGCAATGAGAACATCTTCAGCACTATCCTCCTCCTTGCCCCAAACTTTGCCTGATTTGCATTGTCTGTTGCTACTGCAGGTTCAGTGTAAGCTTTTATACTTTCTCTTCCACAATTTTCATTATAAAATACTTTCACTTTTTGAGTTTGATGGACATTCTTCCAATTGCTCTTTAACCTTGTTGTTAGTAGCTGAGGGAACATGTCTCAGAAGCAGTGTTTTCTTTTTCTAGCAGCTATGATGAACAATTCAGTAAATCATTTTCTTTTCAGCTCTTTTGGTCTTGAGGGTTTTGATTTAACTATTAATATTGCATATCTCAAGTTCCCAAAGAGATTGTTTTTCAAGTTACAATCACCTCTGCAGCCAGCGGTTCCAGTCCTAAGAAACAACTGCTTTGCCAAGGTGGTTGGAAGAGGGAAAGGGGGAGAGATTCCAGTCTCCGCTACACACTGCGCCAGAACAAAAACTGACACCTGAGATGGTGTCCAGGACGTCACGGTTCCCTTCTTCCCTAATGGTAAGTTCTTTCTTGTAGGCCTTTGGTATCCTTCCTTGCCACCTAACTTCCATCTAGCAAAGAGGTTCTAATTATGCAAAACCTCAAAATGGAATAGAGTTGAAATCCAATGCCTGACATTTGCCCTGGCACTTCACAATACACAAGGGACTTCTGGGAAGGAATGGCCATTGGCAAGCTGGGGGTTGATCTGCTCAGTCATCCTTCACCATGAACAGCAGGTACCCAAATGCCTTGGATTTGCATAACAAAGAAGACTTCCACTGAGATTCTTTCCCCAGAAGTTGTGGGCATCTTCCCAGCTCTACCTGTTTCTGGAGTTGAATTCTTAATTGGCCATTTAGGCAATTCCTTTCACTAAAAACAATTCATGTTCCCCATGCCAAGACTTTCTTAGTTAAAAGTTAATTCTTCTGAAGACTTTGATATGAAGTGATCAAAAGTACACAAAGCGCAACTGCTCAGGGTGGAGTCTCCATACTGTCTATGGAGAACTCTTATCTTCATACAACATAAATTGGAGTTATAAACATGCTGTAAGACTTTCTAAAATGCATTCCAACAGCTTTTCCATTTATAAAAATATCTCTCATAGAACTGATATGCTTGGAAGAGTATATCATAAAATCTTCCATTACAGGGCTAGGAAGAAGGTTAAACAACTTTGCTTTATGCCTCTTATCCTTGAAAACAACAAAAACCTAAGGAACCACTCAAAATTTCAGGTAAGTTTTTATGCAAACATCTTATATGAAGCATATGTAAGGGAAAAATAACACATAATTTTTTTTCATACACTTTCAGCTGACTTATAAAGTATTTTTTATTCAAACAAGCAGAGTAACTTAATTATAGCTTACCATGTGTAGGGATTGTTCTAAGAATATTGCTCATATTAACTTATTTAATCATCCCAATACTGTAAGGTAGGTACTGTTATTACCTAACTATTCCTACAGGAATTTAGGCATGGATGGTTTAAGAAACAATAAATGGAAGCTGGTAAATGGACAGAGCTGAAATTGAAGACCTACGCATAGTATGGCTCTGCAACATATGCTCCTGATCTTTACAAACATTACTGATAAATTTATAATTCTACTCTGTCAACTCTGTTTTCCACTTTTTTTTTTTTTGGTGATCTTCCTGTTTCTAGCCTTTCCAGTACTGGGATTACAGGCATGCACCACTAGTCTTGGTGGCCAGCTCAGTGCGCCCGGGGGTGGGGCCAGCACTGCAGGTGGTGCCGTGGATCGAACCACGGTCCCTGCACTTGCTTAAACCAATGCTTAATCTGCTGCGCTATCTCACCAGCCCTTTTATGCTGTTTAATGATTGCACTATACAAACATTGGCAGGAATTAAAAGAATAATACAGTGATACTTGGTTCTTGAATGTGAGTCTCTCTAGGATTCTAGTCACAAACTAAACTTCATGAGACCCAAAAGAATCTCTCCATGTGGCCAACACTGAGCCTAACCGCTGGATTTGGTCTGTTCCCATCCTACTCACATTCTGGTTCCTACCCTGACAGGCTCTGATCTGGGTTGCTGCTGTAAGGAGAAAGCAACAGCAAGGTGTGCTCTCATGGCCTGAAGGGTCCTCACCTTACCCCACTGTCCTGCCCATTGCACTTTGCCCTGTATCATAAAATTATGCACTAATTTTATTGCCATAATCACATTACAGAGCTGACCAAACTCATAAACCTCAGTCGAATCTCTGTATTTTACATCTTTAAATACTGATATTTAATATCACAAAGTTTTTGATAAAATATAAGTAGGAAACCAGAGCTTCTGTTCCTAGATGTGTTCATTAAAATCAGTTAAATTTATGTAAATGTACTTATTATTAAATTTCTAAATGGAGAATTCTGTTTCTAGGAGTAAAACACTTCATGTATGCAATGATTATTTTCTAAATTGGGATAACTGTTCTCCATCATGTCACCAGGTCTATTTATAAATCTTGGTACTTTGGTGACATAAGAAAAAAGCTGGCAAAATGAGCAAAAATCCTCTAATTAATTATATGGATAAAAATCGTGAATGACAATTTTTTTAAAAAGTTACAAGTTTAGGTTGTGTATGTAGTTAACAAGTCAATATTTACAACTAGCAGTAGACATACCCAGGGTTAAAGTTTAAATTGATAAAAACAAAAGTAGCTAACACTGTGTGCTCCTGGTGCCAAACTTCATTCCAGCAGGTGAGGAGGTGATATATTATCTCCCCATTTTTGGGGATAAGTGGCCATAAGACTAGGAACTAGAGAAAGTAGGATTCTTAAGAGTGATATTTCCTATTCTGATGCCCATAATTTGGAGAAAAATAAAGGCTTTTGATACTAAAATTTTTTATTGAAAATTTGAGTGATTTTTTTTTAATAGGGTTAGAGATTGAACCCAGGGTCTCAAAGCATTTTAGGAAAGTGCTACAGCACTGTTACACACCCCAGAGTGATATTAAAAAACAAAAACAAAAACCACAATGTTCATTTTGGTCTCACTCTGTGCTCTAACATTTTATTTGAATAAGCACACAGCAAATGTTGTGCTAAGGGCTGGCGAGATAACTCAGCTTAGGCAAGTGCAGGGAGCAGGCTCAATCCCTGGCACTACATGCCACACCAGCCTCCACCCCCATCCCCCATCGAGCACAATAAGAATGCCACTGAGATGGGGCATGGCAGCCCATGCCTGTAATCCCAGCACTGGGGAGGCTGAAAACAGGAGAAGGATTACTTTGAGTCTGAGCTGCATAGTGAGACCCTGTACCAAATACAGAAAGAAGGAAGGAAGGAAGGAAGGAAGGAAGGAAGGAAGGAAGGAAGGAAGGAAGAAAGAAAGAAAGAAAGAAAGAAAGAAAGAAAGAAAGAAAGAAAGAAAGAAAGAAAGAAATTTTGCTAGCTATTTCAAGGAGTATCAAAATGAAAACACAGAATTCTCATTCCCAAGGATTTTCATAAAAAGGAAAAATAAAACAGAAGAGAAATAATTGTAAAACAAGACAGGTTGGTTTGCACAACAGCATATTCATAAGGTACTACTTATTTCTGTTGATTACACCACGGGCTTGAGTGAAGAGAAGTGGGACAGGAAACCAAACTGGAACGCTAGAGTAAGTCGGAGAGGAGAGTGTGGTCAGTGCTTCACTAAGGAATGTAGACTTTATTTACAGGCCAAAAAGGTGTCCTTGCAGGAAAACTACATGACCAAAGAATTTTAGAAGATTCACCTCACAGTTATTGGCAGGGAGACAAGCAGCTTAAAAGCCAGTTTGGAGTAGGTGTAGGGAAGAAGCAATTTTGTGTGGGGGAAAAGTACCATTTGGGAATGGAGAGGAATCTGATTAAAAAAAAAAAAAAAGATAGGAAAATTGTAGTAATAGGCTGAGTATAAAAATAAGGTAGAGGATCATAAGTGTAAGTCCCACCTGGACAACTTAGCAATATCCTGTCTCAAAAAATATCTACACACACACACACACACACACACACACACACACACACACACAGAGGAATGCCCTGGGTTTGATCCCCAGGGTGAGAATGAGAAAAGAAAGAAGGGAGGGGGAGAAGATTTAACGACTCTGTTTCTTGGGGTAAACAGTAATGGCTTTAGTGGGCGGTAGAGAAGACAGGAGTATGTGCAGCTAGGACAGCAGAGATGTGACTTGAGTTTAAGACACGTTGACTTTGATAAGCCAATGACAAAATAAGAATGGGATTCTCACATGCATTTACTGAGTGAGCTTTTGTTGAATGTCTACTACATGGGCAACCTTTTTTTAAATACTTAGGATTATATCGATTTCACTACAAGAAGAGCTTTCTAGGGCTTTTTTCTCATTTAAGAGAACATGACACAATATCTTATTCTCATCTTATTCTATGAAGCATTCATGGAATACCCAGAGGAAAGCTGTCACCTTCTTCTAGACTCCTGTGCATTTAACTGTTTGTAATGCATACTGATCAGGGGCTTGGCATGTACATTATAGACACTTTGCTCAGATCCCCTCTCATGTTAAATTTTTACCAGATTGTTAACGCCTTGAGGGCAGGCATTATTTTACATAGTTTTCAAACTTCTCGCAGTCCCTCACTCAATAGGAAATGAGTCGTGCTTTAACTTGTGATGGAGAAAAAAATGTTACAGACAATTTTTAGCCTTGTGGACCAGAAGAATTAGTAGTATTTCACATATGGAACAGACGGATACAAGAAAAGGAGCCACAGAAGCTAGGTCTGCGACGGACTGTGAAAAAGACAGCTGAATAATGGCCAGGGCTAAGAAACTATTCAACATCCCACTTTCGATGGCAACTGTTTTACAAACAGGGAGAGGCAGCACACAGACTTTAGCAAAGGAATATCCAAACAGCAAACCCAAGGCAGGAACCGAGAGACCCAAAAGAAGCGCCTCTAGGTTAGCTAACTTGAGAAACGTTGATCCCATTCTGAAAGTCAAATACATGCCAGTAAACATTAAAACAAAACTAAGAGGTCTAATTATTCTCTCTAACAAGTTTGCTTTTTCAGGTATTCTATGTCTGATGATTATTCCAACAGATACCGGTATAACTATGAACAGGAGTGTTGACACAATTCTATTAACAGGAATATGAAATATAGCTGATAATCCTAATATCCTACTATATATATATGAATTGATAGGCATCATCATCAGGGCCAGTAATGTGGATGTGCAAGTCATCAAAATGGACAAAGTGACATCTCCTTCTAGAAGCAGAGCGAAGATATAACCCCCACCACCTCCTGGGCATGTGCAAGTCATGACAAATCCAAAAGCTTGTGCTTTGGGCAATGCTAAAATCTGAGACAAAAGGAAACCACAAAATGGCATCAGAAAAAACTGTGTAACTGCCCCGAGAAGTACCGGTAAAGGTCTCTTCCACACCATCTGAAGAACCTGCAATTCAATCTTGCAACCAAAGGCACATTTATTTAACAGTATCATTGATAAAATAAGCATTAAGATTCTCCTGTCCACATGCACCGGTGCCGGGAAAAGGCTGTCTTTTGTTTGTTTGCTTACTTTGACTTTAACATTCCTAATTTCTTCAACGAGTCTTTCTTGCCTACCTTCAGGGTCCCAGAGTTGAATGGTCAAGTTTGTCTCTCCTTCTTGATCTGTCATTAGGTTGATAGCAAACTTGGTAATGCCTGATAAGGTCTTGGTCACATTCAGCACCTGCAGAATCTTAGGATCTTCTGTTTGCACAAAAAGGTAGCTGGAGTTGGCCCGCTTACCTTTGTAACTCGATTCGACAATGATGGTTTCTTCAGTCTTTGTGAAAAACAGTGTTTCAGTCTTCCCTATATTCAGAAAACTAAGAAATGATTTCCTTGCTTCTCCTGGAGTCAAAAGCAACATAAGTAGAATCATGAAAAGTTTTCTAATCATTTTGAAAGCTTAAAGCATAGAAGCTAAAACATTGTTCAAAGACAAGAGAATAGTCTTCCTATAGGCACTCAGTGCTGGAGTGAGGCTGACAGTTGCTCTTGCTCGATCAGAGTCCAGTAGGAGGGACTGCTGCGCTTTCGGGAACTAACACAGAGCCACCTAGTGAGTGGCACAACCTGTTTAACTTGTAGGCAAGACAACTGAAAACCCATTTAATAGGCTCAATTTATCCTACATAGAAACATAACTTATTTATTTCTTCCTTACTTCCTTATTTTTGTTAATGGAAAAACAGCATTAAGAAAACTGTAGAGCCTGTATGTTTAGGCTTCTGGTGATTCTACAACTTCAGAGTGATTGGCAGGCAAACACAAACCTGTTTTTGGTGTCCTTAGGAAAGAAAATAATTTTCTAGATGGTTATCAGGTAATTCAGGAACACAGAGAAAGCAGGCAGCTTTGTACAATGGTGCAAGGTACAGCCTGGTGCAGAGTCTGCCGTTCCTGGACACTGAGGGCCTGCAGGTAGGGGGATGGAAAGGCACTGACGTTAAGCTTGAGGTCTCAGTTCTTCTTCGTAATGCCACTTCCTGTTCACAGGGCATGGGCACTCAACTGACCAGCTCAGGCCACATACTGCGACTGTTCAGCGTCAGTGGCCGGGGAAAAAGAACATCAGGATTTTTAGACTTCTCCTTAGACTCAAAAGGCAGTTCTGACACTGAGCTGCAAAACCTAAGATAAAAACTTTAACACCATAGCTGTTAACATGTGAGCCTGCAGACCCACTAGTCTCTTCACACATGACCATTTTAGATGATCCTTTATGTACTCATGATACAGCGTGTCCACTGTAATGAGGGTGGCTTATGCCAATAATTATTTTTTTGCCACTAAAAACTGCCAAAGTAATTTTTATCAGAAATTTTGGCAAGTATTAAAAATTCTATTGTTTCTGTAGCTTCATCTTTCAAACACAACATTTTGGGCATGATTATTTTGATGTGAGACACTAAGAAATTGACACATTTGTATCAGTGGTAAGACTAGGGAATGTACCAAATCTGTTGCAGCGATATTTCAGATTTCCTGTCAACTCCTATAGTATAAAATGACAAATTTAAAACAAAAACAAAGCTATTGATACAATTATGTGATCAAATATATTATTTTTGAAAAAAAAAACCCAAATATATTATTTTTTGAGTTATATTCTCACTAGGAGCCACAAGCTGATCTCAAACTTAAGCTCCTCCTGCCTCAGCCTCCTGAGCACTGAAATTATAGGCATGTATCGCCTCTTCCAGTATGTGAGCAAGGCTCTTTTTATTTATTTTATTTTTTTCAGAACTGCGCATTGAATTCAGGATGATCAAGTATCTTAATTCACCGCTTTTATAGCCTGGACCCAAGATATTAAGTGTATAGCCTCCCAACGTTCGGCTTCAGATGCCTGAATCTCTTTCTTTCTACAGGTTCTCCCAAGTCACTGTCTTATCTGAAAACTGCAGGAAATAAAACTTGATAAATCTAGACAAAAAAGAAAGTCTCCCAATCTATCATTCATACGCACTTGCTATGTGGTTATTTAAATGGAAATTCATTTGTATCAGTGTTGTTTCAACTGCTTACCTAAATTTAAACCCTCCCCCACTATGTGGGTTTCTACTTACAATTGTAGTTGTCTATAAGGAAGAAGAAATACACTAGGGTAAAACTGGGACAGCAAAACCCTAAAATTTCATTAGGCAGATATAAACAGACAGAGCATATTTTAGAAAGAGATAGAGGGGGCCGGCCAGATAGCTCAGCACATTGAAGCACCTGCTCAGGCAGGTGCAAGGACCGGGGTTAGATCCCCAGCCTGCAGTGCCAGCCCTGCCCCCCAGGCGCACTGGGACAGCAATTGAGACTGAGCATGGTGGTGCGTGCCTGTAATCCCAGTGCTTAGGAGGCTGAAAACAGCAGAATTACTACAAATCTGATTTGTATAGTGAGGCCCTATACTAAATACATAAAGCTAAAATAAAATTAATAAAAATTTTCCAATTTCTATGATGAAAACTTTCTTTAAAAAATAAAATAAAAAGAGATAGAGGGACTGAGATTCTCGCTTATACCCTGTTCTATCCAGGACACCACGTGCTGAAGCTACCAGGCTTGGCACTGAGGACACTAGGCCCTGCGTGTCCTCTGCGCTCTGGGATCTCACACCCTTTCTGCAGGAAGCGCGCGACCAGCTGTCCTTTTTTCCGTGCAGTTTTCTCTTTACTATGTCATCATTAACAGGAATTGTTTTTCACTGTGCACAGGCTTAAGTCAATCCTTGCTGGGCTTACTCTTTGACTCAATAATTACTGTTTTCGCAGCATATTTTAGTTTAATTATATGTGCAAGTAACTGTGATGACACTAAGGTATTGGTCTGTATTAAAACGTTCTTGTATCTAAAGATTTTGTATTTAAAGATTACTTCCTCTTCTGTTTCTATAGTTTCTGACAAGAGAGCTACTGGAACGTAACTTTACCGTTTATTCATTCTTTTGCACCTTGTTTTGTATTATAGCTATAAATATCTATACACATCTTCACTGTATCTATCAATTAAAAACCAATCCTTACAGTTAGTAGGTATTCAAACAATTATGTTAATAGGCAACTGTATACATACCCTGATAAAACTCTTAAGTAATTACCATTCTTTACGAGAACATGAAGAATAAGAGATGAACAGATGAAAAAACATTGAGTTTATTCTTAATATTAAACCCTAATCACTGTAAATGTCTATTATAATTAGAAGGGACAATGAACAAATGGAAATAATTTGCATTTCTCCTATACAGTGCTTTATTTGGTATAGAAAGAAACCACCAGTCAGCATTTATTTCAATTTATTGGTTAAAAAAATGTCTTTTTTCAACATAGGCTTTACTTAGATATGTAGAGACTGTAATGAAGGTGAGCTGCCCCATCTTTCTTCTCATTAATGCATTCATACAAACATAAAAGCTGACTCCAACTCAAGGAGTTTCTTTATCAGAAATTTGCCCCACTGTATTCAAGTGATACCAAGAAAATTATTTTCCCATCTTAGGCTGAGAGTCTTCATTCAAAAATTTAGAAAACTGAGGGCCAGCCAAACAGCTCAGTGGATTAAAGCACCTGCCAACAGGCTCAGGGGGGAGGGGTTCAAATCCCCGGGCCTGCTATGCCGGCCCTGCCCCTGGGGCGCACTGAGATGGCAATTGAGATGGCATGATGGTGCGCGCCTGTAATCCCAGCTCTTGGGAGGCTGCAAACAGGTGGATCACTACGAGTCCGATCTAATAATGAGACCCTGAACACCCAGTAGACCCTTCCCTAAAATACAAAAAAAAATGTAGAAAATTGAAAGTTATGATCTCTTAATTTTAATAATTCATTTAAATATCAATTTATACATCATGTTGTACGTAGACAGTGAGATTATACTTTAGGCCCTATAATACTAGGCTTGACCTGTGACACTCTTTTGAGACTCAATAGAAACATGTGCCATCTTCTCCCTCTGCTGAAAAATGGGAAAGTCCTCAAAAGGGGGTTGTTTTATAGCTTAGAGCCTGAGGGGAAGATGACTTGGAGCACTGCCACAGCCAAGCATGGCTGACACTAACCAGATATATATATATATATATATACCTAGACTGATATTTCTAAAGTCTAACCTAATAAAAAAGTTAAATATAAGGATTAGCTAACCATTAGTATAAACTTTAAGACACAAAAACTCAAAGTTAACAGAAAAGTGATTATGTAAACGACGACACACTGGAAATAAATTAAAAGGCAACTTTGAAAAAGCAAATAGTATTTGTGGTAAAAGAAACTGAATAACCAGGTTCATAGCACTTCCCTTGTGACGTCTGGCTTAATCTCTGACTATGACAAGTAAGAATCAACATTTTTTAAAGACTGTTCATCATCATTCAGATATTCCAAAATAATATTTCCACCATTATATAAAGGACAATCTTCCTTAGCAAGCCAGGTTTCCAAAGTATGGTCCAAAGGTAGAGCTTCTCCTGAAGAAGTATGACACAATCTTAGCTTCTGTTAAGATAGAAATAAAATTACATTGTAATAGGCAAACATGTTGCTGGAACAGAATATCCTAAAACTTTTTTAGGGGAAAACTTTTAGGACTCGATGTTACCTTAGCTGCTAGTCTGTTATTGTCATTTTTAAGACTGGCGAGCGAAGCTGCGAAGTCTATGGCCTTTCCAATGCTCCATCGGTGGCAAAAGAACATGGGTTTGCTCTTGTCTTTGCTCCCCTTTGGTAAGAAAACTTGAAAGTAAATTCTTTCTGCCTGTAAAAACAAAAGGTTAAAATACAGACTGTAGAAGTAAAGCCTCCATTTTTGTCTGATGATACCTTGTATCTCTTCTTTTCTCCTGGTCAGAGAAGGCCTACCACACATGGGGTATATTTCAGTGGGAAGACCCATCAGACTGTATCGATATCCTCCTAATGCACAGGCATGAGATCCAAGACCCTAGTGGGAGTACACTGTTTGTTTGTTTGTTTATTTTTCTTTTGTATTTAGTATACGGTCTATAGGGTCTCACTACACAGGTCAGACTCCCAGTGATTCTCCTATTTGCTGCCTCCCAACTCTGGGATTACAGGCATGTGCCACCACACCCAGTCTCAATCACTGTCTCAGTGCACCCCGGGGGCGGGGCCAGCACAGCCCACCGACTGAACCCCAGCCGCTGCACTGTGCCTAAGCAGGTGCTTTAGTCCGCTGAGCTATCTGGCCGGCCCTCAAGAGTAAACTATTTATAAACATAGGCACATACATGACTTAACAAGGGCCAATAAAGGTCTTTTGAGGAGATATTTGCACTTTTTTGACCAGGAACATACACAAATCTGTTATGTGTCTGGTGATAGTTTTCTTACTGATTTATTGGCATAGCTAGTAAATGTTGTGTAGTTCTCTTCAGTAATCTGTGCTGAGCATGTCTTTTCACTCTGACCTCTTTCATTTTACTTATTCATCTTTGTTGAGATATAACTTCACACAATACAGTATGCTCATTTTATTTTTTAATGTATTTGGTTGTTACAGGGTCTCACTACGCAGCTCAGATTCATAGTGATCCTCCTGTTTTCAGCCTCCCAGTTCGGGGATTACAGGTGTGCCCCACTACTCCCAGACTCTGTAGCTGGCTCCGCTAACACTAGGGGTGGGTTGGTGGGGCATGTGGTGCCAGGGATCGAACTGTGGTCTCTGCACTTGCCTAAGCAGGCACCTTAACTCACTGAGCTATCTCACCAGCCCCAATCTGCTCACTTAAAAAAAAAAAAAAAAAAAAAAGTGCTGGTTTTATAAATCAATTCCTGGCTTAGTAAAATTTTTAATATAACTCAGACATCTCCAGTTTTTATGGAAAGATCATAATTATTTTAAGAAAAAAACAGATTCAAAAATTCCCATCTTAGCACTAAGGAATTTAGATGTGTTGAGAATCAGTAGTATGATGAATAATAAGCCCATCAAGAAAAATCAAAAGATCATTGGAAATTTCAAACTTTGGGCCAATTCTGTAAACAAACAGACCCTGCAAAAAAATATAGAGTAGTAAGAGCATAAATATTAAAAGAAAAAAATTAAAAAGATATAATAATCTCATTTAAAAAAGAAATCTGAGCTCAAAAGTGAAACGCAGCTGTCAGGGCTCCAGAAGAAAAGGCGGCAGCCCAAGCTGGCCTGAGGGGGATGGAGACACAGCCTGGAGATGATGGTCCTGCCCCACACACAAGGCTCCGTGCAGGGACACAGCGCTGGTGCACAACTTTGGGGGTGGGAAGGACAGCAACGGTGCTATGTGACCAGGGATACTGCTTATAGGAATCAGTATTTAGAGGGCCGGCCAAATAGCTCAGCGGATTAAAGTGCCTGCTTAGACAGAGCGCAATGGCCCGGCTTCGATTCTCGGCACACCGTGCCGGCCCCGCTTCTGGGGTGTGCTGAGACAGTGATTGAGACTGGCCATGGTAGCGCACACCTTAATCCCAGCTCTTGGGAGGCTGTAAACAGGCGGATCACTAAGAGTCCGATCTGTGTAGTGAGACCCTGTAGACTCTTACTAAAAATACAAAAAAAAAAAAAGAGAAATCACTATTTAGGAATGCAGAAAACCAAAGGTATAGCCTTGTGCTGGAGATCAAAGCCAAGGCCTTCAGCTCAGTAAGTACATCTGCAAGAATCACAACTGCCAATTCCCTTGATACTGCTAAGGTGGCACAGCTGTTTCAATCAATAGATGTCCCCTGTATACCAATGCCCCAATCACCATTTTGACATCAACAATACTGCGGTCCACTTCCAGAGAACTGGATGCAGGGCCAATTACACTCTATCAGTTTATCAAAGAACTAGAGTTCATAAGAAGTTTATGATCAAAAATCCAGATTAACTAAGAAGAATATATGCAGTATATTATTTGTTGAAACTGTACTTCCGATTTGATTTGAAACTGTCTCATTGCTATCTGTTTATCAATAAAATTTTGAAAAAAAAATAAATTATGGTTTTCATATTATAAAAAAAATCCAGATTAAAAATTACATATAAAATATAGCAGAAGTAACCAAAATAAGACACAAAAATAAAAAATAAAAGATAGGAACACTTTCAAAGCCTGGTTACTCAGGGACATCTTGGAAATAACAAGAGAACATGAGAAAAGGATCCTACAGTTGCCAGATGACATAAGGCTAATCTAAGATTAATTGAAATAAGTAAAAATTCAGAGGACAGCACAAAGGGTATTAAAAAAAAACTGTTTACAGAAATAATAGCAGAAAAGTTTCCAAATATTGGGAATGATTTAAACCTCTTCACATTACATCACATGCCAGAAAGCCAACACAGGGACGGAATTTTGAAAGCTGCCCCTTAGCTCAGTTCTTTAAGTGGCTGCTTCAACAAAGCAGTCAGGCTCAGGTTGCTGTGGTTCGATCCCCACAACTCAACCCAGCCAAACCTGCCCTGAAAGCATTATGAGCCAGGTTCCACCACCACCAAAAAAAATCCTTCTGCCATTTTGGGCCAGGGAGATGGCTCAGTGGAATAAGCACTTCCCTAGCAAGTGCAAGGGTCTGAGTTCAATCCCCGGTTCCACCAAAAAAAAAAAAAAGAAAGCTGTTAGAGAAAAGCAGTGAATCGCTTACAAAGGTACACCAGTAGGATTACAGCAGATCTCCTAGCACAAACCTTTAAGGCCAGGACAGCTTCGAATGAAATGCTTCAAAGCCTTAAAAATAATTATTTCTATCCTAGACCTAGATATCCTGCAAAATACTCTTTCAAAATTGATGGAAAAATAAGTATTTCCACAACAAAGAACAACAACAAAAACCTCATGACCACCAAACCAGCATCACAGAAAATTCTCATGGCTACCCTAGAAAGAAAATGAATCCAAGGAGGCCAAAAAATCTAATACAATAAATAAATGCACCAAGCAAGGTAAGCAGTTAAGTAGAGTGGGGAGGGAGAGGGAGAAACAGTAACAGAAACTAATGCAATGACATAAATAAGTCAGTAACTTTTGATAATAACTGTAAATGTGAGGGGTCTCTGGGCCAGGGATTTGGCATAGTGGTGGTGTGCATGCCTAGGAAGCATGAGGTCCTGAGTTTGAGTCCTGGTACCAAACCAATAAAGTAAATAAAATAAAATAAGATAAATGTAAAGGGTCTTAATTCACCAATCAAGACACACAGATTGACAAAACAGATCAAGAAAAAAACTCTAATGATACACAGTATACATGAAACATATTTAATCAAAAAAGAAATATTCTGCAGGTTTTTAAAGTTTAACATATCAATACTTGATGGAAAATACCTGTTCCATGTTATGCCTAAGATGTTTGATACTGGGACAGATAGGTTAAAGCCAACTGCATACATTGTAGGGTAATAATAAGCTTCTCTTCTGGAGGGTTAACAACCTAAGTTTATAGACCAAAAATCAGAGAAAAAGAAGGGCTGCAAGGACAGCCAACATTTTGGCCCTAGCCTTTCAAGGTCAGTGAGGACTCAGGACATGGGAGAATCTATACTGTAACATTATGTAACTCAGTTGTGTCCCAAATTTTCTAATCAAGGAGATCATGGGGCCACAGAGGAATGTGATCAATGATGTAGAGTGTGCCTAAGGAGAGTCACACGGAGAGAAAACATTCTCTCAGGCTTTCACAGAGAGCAAACTGGTCAAGCAATTGCCGTGACTCATCCACATGGATGACACTTGCAAAGGATCTACAAACTGCAGTATAGGGTTTCAGGTTAAATCCTGAGGGGATTTGACTGACCTTATCAGATACCAAAGTTACATTTTTTGTTATATAGGTCTTGCTTTATCTTGGTCTTAACCATCCAGCAGAAAAGTATGAAAATGAAGTATAAAAAGTAAAGCCACAGTAATGTGCTGAGCTTTTAAAAGCTCAAGTCAACAACTTTGGACAGTAGTCAACTTTAGTCTTACGGAAAACCTACTACTATTACAGACTACTGGACTTTATTGGGAGATTCTGCTGAATTCAAGCACCTACAATATTTAAATGACAATGGATTGCCCATCTCTGACAAAACTAACCAAAAAAGTGGAATAGAAATAAATGACACTTTTGTATCCATATACTCAAAATAGGATAGATATACAGCTCCATTCTCTTAATTCAATGAATAGAGAGGTTTGTTATAATAGTGTTTGAGACAGGATATCATGTCTGCATCTTGTACAATGAATAAACACTAAGACAACAATATGCAATGTATTAACTACTGAAAATGTGCCAGTAATTGGTTGTGAAACTGTCTTATTGATATTTGTTTCTCAATAAAATTATTTTAAGAAAAAGATGTGCAATATAACCATAAGGACTAAGGAAAAAAAATAAAGAAATGCACAGATTAAAAAAAAATATCAAAGGATGGAAAACAGTATCTCATGTACAGAATCTGGACCAGAAAACTCTGTTGGACCACTTTCCCACACACCATCAAATGTTTAGCAGCAGCCCTGTTCTTTATCCATCAGATACCAGTGCACTCGATCCTGAACTGTAACTATCAGAACTTCTCCAGATATTGCCAAGATTATCATGAGTTGAGAATTACTAATTGAAGGGGAAATAAATGAATGAAGGACCAGAAATGTGTCCTTGTTTTTGGTTTTCCTTTTTCACACACATCTTCTAGTAGTTAATTTGTTAAGTGGACTATCTTACAATTTTAAAATCTCATAACATTTTTTAAACAGTGGAAACATGAATAATCACAAAAAATAGAAATTTAATCAATGATTTCCAAACCAGTAAATAAGAGTAAATATAGAAAACTCAAGAAAACAGGTGACATGAAGGAAAAAAATGAGCAGAAAATATAAAATGGAAGAAATAAATTCAAATATATCAGCAGTAACAATAAATATAAATGAATTTAATTCACCTGTAAAAGAGAGATACTATCAAGCTGGATGAAAAAAAAAAACAAACTCCAGCTATACGCTGCTTACAAGAGATAACCTAAAGCAAAACAACACAGGAAAGTAGAATATAAAAGAATGAAAACAAATTACATATTCATAAAAAGGAAGGTAGGAAAACAGTATTATAATTCAAAATAGGATCTGAGGTAAAACCTCAAAGCTCCACCAAATGCAGAAACTGTAAATACCTAATAATATTCAACCTAGCAAGCCTTTAGAATTACAAGAAAAAATGGACAAAAACACATCCAGCATTGGAGATTTTAATATAACATCTGTCTCAGAAACTGATAGGCCAGGGGCCAGGGAGATAGCTCAGTAAAATAAGTGCTTGCCTGGCAAATGCAAAGTCCTGAGTTCAATCCCTGGTACTGCAAAAAAGAAAGAAAGAAAGAAAGAAAGAAAGAAAGAAAGAAAGAAAGAAAGAAAGGAAGGAAGGAAATTGATAGGTCAAATATATAGCCTCTCTCACATACACAAACACACAAAGACACACAGACACACATACAGCGATTGCAAATAATAAAGCAAATAGAGAAAAGTAGAAATAATTCCTACATGTAGGTAAAAACTATGTAAAAGGTTTTTGTGCCATTCTTGCAGCTATTCTGTTTGAAATTTTATCAAAATAAAGATATAAAAGACTCCACACCCAAACATCTACACTGCATTCACCTTCACCATTCTGTGAGAGGTTTGAAAAAAAAAATTAGATAAAATCTAAACAGTAGAAAAAATGAAATTCTAAGCAGAAAATACTGCTTAACAAAACAAAGAAACAATATACATGATCACAAATTAAAAAGTCCTTTGAAAACAGTAGCAAAAACTAGAAATCTCTAGCAAGATCATTAAGAAACTGTAAAATGATAAATATTAAGAATGAAATGGAATGACCAAAGACTCAATAGATTTTTTGATTATAAGAGAACAACATGAAGAACTTTCTAACAAAAAATTGGAAAATTTATATCTAAGGAATTTTCTAGAAAAATATTTACCAAAATTGACTTCAAAAGAAATAGACATCTAAATAAGCCATAAACTATTTAATATACTAGAACAGTATTCAAAATTCTTCCCTCAGAAGAGGCAATAACCAGCCTCGCTGATCAGTGGTGGAGTATTTGCCTAGCATGCATGAGCCATAGGTAAAATTTCTAGTAGGAAAAAATAAATTTAAAAGGTTGTGACAACCTTTACAACTAGTATAAAGAGACTGATACTAAAGTCAGCTAAGTAACACAGAATTTTAGCAAATAAATTTAGCACTGTATTTTAAAATAATCATCTATAGTCAAGTGGCTCACCCTGGAATAGGGTAGCTGACTTAAGAATAACAAAAACCAATCAACATAATTTATCACATTGGTAATGGGGAAAACTTATTAGAGGTAAGAAAAAAAAAAAAACTTCTAGTAAAGCTTAATATCCATTAATATATAAATTCCTAGCAAACTAGGAACAAAGAAGTGTCAGCATGACAGAGGCTACAACAAACAAAATAGGTGATGAATCTTCAGATAGATTTACACTGAAGTTAGAAATATGATGGCGGGACAGGGTGCAGCTCAGGGGTGAAGTGCAGCCCTTGCCTGGCTTGCTGGAGGCCCTGAGCTCCATCTCCAGCACCACCACCACAAACAAATGAAGATGCCTACTTCCGGTATTACTGATTAGTCAACACTGTTGTGGGGATATCAGCACTAAGTGATAATAAAAGGAAGATGAAAAGTAAAGTTAACTTGGGGGGAAACCCCAGCAAAACGGGAATTTGTGGAAAGCATGATCACACAGAAAATCTATGAAGTATGGAAGCCACTCTACATTTATTTGTTAGATAGGTCAACACACAATAACAAATACGACAATGTGACTTAAAAAATTTAAAAAATTGTGAAATTTTAACAATGACAACAAAAATTGCAAGAAGCCTAAGAATAAACCTCAGAAAAAGCCGTGTAATTGTACATGGAAGGCATTATAGCTTTACATATTTAGAAGAGCTCGAGAAGAGTTGAAAAGATAAACCAGGGACTTGGGTGGAATAAGTCGAACCTGTTAATGATTTTTAAAATTCAGTACAATTCCTATCAAAATTGCAATTTCACAGGACAAGTTGATCCTAAAATTTTATGAAAGAATGAATGGCCAAGAATGAACATAGCTGAAAGTACTACTACAGGAGATAATCCAGAGCACACAGGTAACAGGAATCTGGCAGTCCCTAGGAAAACCGAAGCTGAGCGAGTCTCGTGTCCCAGGTTCTCTATTTCTAAACACATATTCCCTGAAATAGCAGTTTTTAATCTGATGGTTTCAAGCCGTTATGGGTTGGAACATCAACCTAGTAGGTTCTTGTCATAAATCTTTAAAACAGTATCAAAACAGAATAAAAAATATTAGAGCACGTAACACATACTAAGCCTAAGTATCATTTGATGAAAATGTGCCAAGGAAACTCAATAGGTATGCGCATATATATGGAACTGTTATATGAAATAATTTCTATTGTGCATTTTTAAGGGGATTGACATGGAAAAACTCACAGACATGAGAATCTTCACTGTAAAACAGGTTAAGTACAAAAAAAGACAGAAAAAATTTGAATTTTACTTATGAAAAGACTATATAAACTGGGGGATATTCACACTATGGAATAAAAAATGAACTAGATTAAAAGTTGCCTCACAGATAAATGTTAAAAACATGATGCCAATGGGAAAAAAGATGGACACACAGTTTTGTAAGGTAAAAAACCCTCAAAATGTATGTATCATTTATGCATAAGTCATATATTATTAGAAATTATATATATCAGGGACAGGTTACTAGTTACTTGATGCAAGGGGGGAAGAAAAAGAGGATTTCAGGAATATTTGAAATTTTCTGTCATTCCGTCTCAACACCAACCTGTGGCAATGACTCATCCCCGTCAGCATGCATCTTTAATTTCATCAGTGCAATCTTTGCAGCTGTCTCACTATTTTTTGCGCCTTTCCGCCGTTTATTTCCTGTCTCTCCTGTCTTGGAATCTAAGAAATAAATGTAACCATGTATATAAATTAGGAACTTTTACATTGCTTTTTCCAGAGTTTTGTTTTTTGACAGTAAAATACTTGTGGATTAGGACCCTGCATACATAAACTGCACACACTAGAAATGCACAGAAACCACAATGCAATTTGCAAGCATTTTATTTATATGACTACCAGAAAATTTTCATTCAGAGACTGGGCATGGTGGCATGCGCCTGTAATCCCAGCTCTTGGGAGACCGAACACAGGCGTATCACTATGAGTCTGATTTACCTAGTGAGACCCTATAGACCCTCACTAAAAAATACACAGCAAAAAAAAAAAAATTCATTGAGGGTGATCTAAACCAGAGCAAATCTTTCAGAGCTTTCAATGATCACAAGCAGCTTGCTGCAGCACGCGTGTCGCTCCTCTACACCATCTTCACATCAACAAATTCACTGGCATGTGTCTCCTCCAAACATAAAGCTCCTTAATCTGAAGGAGCCACTAATGTTTTTACAAAAAAAAATTTAGGATTTAGTACTGTTCTTAATCCAGAATGAAACTTCTGCTGAACTGACATACACGTAGAGAGGTGAACCCACAGGTATGGTTATGGTTCACATCTCCAAGTGCCCCCAAATGCATGCACACGTGCTCACTGGTGGGGCTCTAGGGAGGTGCCCAGATCCGGAGGGGCTATGAGTTTACAGCTAAACGTGATGTTGGGAGGTGAAGCCTGCTGGGAGGAGGTGGTCCCTGGGGGCGTGGCCTGGAGTACATCTCCCTCTTCCCCCCTTGTCCCTTTCTGCTCCCTATCACTCCGCCATAAGCCTTCTTTTCTCTGCCCTGTCCCGCTGCCATGCTGCTATGCCTTGGAGCTAGCTGACTATGGACTGAAACCTCTATAAACTGTGGGCCAAAATACATCTTTCTTCCTTAAAGTTGTAATGTTAGGTACTGTGTCTCAGTAACAAGGAAGCAACTGAGACAATTCACCTCCTATTATCCAACAGTATTCACAGCATAGCCAATCCGCTTATTTTATAGAGAAAGCAATCCAGCATGCCAATTTCATGAATGCCGCATCTATCCATAACGGCTAACAAGCTAATCTGCACAGCCCAGCAAGAGACCATCCGGTGGGCATTCACAATATTCACAGATTATCATTGGTCAGGTAGGGCTTGTGCCAAACATTACCACAAGAATGTCACCAAATTACAAGTTATCACCTCCCAGCCTATGAGCCATACCTTCCATAACTGGTAAGAACATTTAAGAGGCAGAAGCTCTGGAATTAACAGGTTACACAGCAACAGGGAAATCACCAAATGAGCTTTCTAGCTACTTACCAATAATATTTTTAACAAGCGCTTGAGTGGCAGCCATACGAGGCTTTGGGATCTCTAGTCTTTCACACTCATGATCTGACTGATGACGGTGTCTATGAGCAACAGAAGAGTAACACCACTTCATACATTTGTATATAACTTAGACATGCAAAGCTTGAATAGTCTATGAGATCCACCTTAGGCAAAAATTCTTCTCACAATAAGGACATATAACTGCCACAAGCTCTCTTTCAGCACAATCCCTGAATGAGCACGGGTATGATTCATGTGTATCGATCTTTGGTTTCTCATTGATTACAGTCATCTAAAAATGGAAAAAAAGAAAAAAGAAAAAAAAATCCCAGCATTACAGTTCACATTAAAAGGAAATTTACAAATCTATTTTGTTTTTTGTTTTTGCAGAATTGGGGATTGAACTCAGGACCTTGCACTTGCCAGGCAATTGCTTACTGTACTGAGCAATTTCCCCGACCCCTACAAATCTATTTTGGAATGCAGCACTCCTATCATTTTTAGTTAACTTTATTAGATCAAGTTATATATGCTCACATAATGTTGCACAATTGCTCACATAATCTTGTGCTGCTATTTGAAATTTTCATACTGAGCATATTCATTTTCTATGCTAAGTTGAAAGGTCAGACATGGTGGCACAAACCTATAATCCCAGCATTAGGGAGGCTGAGGCAGGAGATCGTTGCAAGTTGGAGACCAGCCTGGGCTACAAAATGAGCTCAAGCCAGCCTGAACTGCATAGTGAGACCCTGTCTCAAAAGAAAAAAAAAAAGAAGAAAGACAGAAAGGACTTCTCTTAGTCTTCTAGATTGTAATAGGCTCATATCAATATGCCCTCATTATAAAATTCTTTGTTAATCATCTCATCAACCCCAAATGGCAAATGATAACAACTTTCTATATCAGTCATAAGAGACTGCACACCTAACCTAGTAGATATAATACTTTAAAATTATGTATTTATCCATGAGTCCAAGTTATTGATAATTTCGAAAAACAAGATTTTATGGTACTTTTAAAAAGTACATATCAGCCAAACTATTGAGCATCAAGTAAAAAAGTCTCTTGAATTAAATAAATTTTGAGATACAAATGTTTAAAAACTATAACCAGAGAGGGGCTGGGGATTTGGCTCAGCAGTAGAATGCTTACCTAGCAAGTTGGAAGGCCTGGGTTCAGTCCTCAGCACCAAAAACAAAAAATAAACCTCCCCTAAAAATTATTATTATTTTTTCTATATTTTTTAAATTGAGAAACAAATAACAATAAGACAGCTTCAATACTGATTAATAGGACAGTTTCAATAATTAATACATTGTACATTGTTATCTTCTTCTTTTTTTTTTTTTTTTTGCGGAACCGGGGATTGAACTCAGACCCTTGCACTTGCTAGGGAAGTACTTATTCCACTGAGTCATCTCCCCGGCCCCATTGTTATCTTCTTAGTGGTTATCCATAGTACAAGATGCAGACAGGATATCCTGTCCAAACACTATTAGTACAAATCTTTCCTCTCATTGAATTAAGCAAAGGCAGTGTATATCTATCCTAACTGTTCTGTATATACAGATACAAAATGCTCCTTCCTTTCTATCTCCAAACATGATTTTTTTTTTTTTTTTTCTTCCTGGTACTGGGGATTGAACTCAGGACCTTGAGCTTGCCAGGCAAGCACTTATTCTACTGAGCTATCTCTCCAGCCCTCCTCTAAAAATTATAACCAGAGGAAATTCTTTGGACTGATAGTTACATTTTGCAGACATTAACTTAAACATCCTTCCAAAGTTTTCTTAATGATCCATTGCTAAAATTACTTTTATTTCATTATTTAATTAATGAGATCAAACAGTTAATTCAGAGAAATAAAATGACATAAGAAAAACAAAAGTGAAAGATTTATAAACTGTGTAAGAAACACCAATCAATTTTACAACATAATATTTCCTGGGACCATGTTAGGGAGTTTTTATTTTCCTTAAACAAGCCTTTGAAAGGCTCACATTCTGACTGAACTCATGTAACCTGAATTTTTTATAACTGAGATAACAGAAGTAAAAATCTCAGAAAAATGCTTGATAAATGAGAAGCAGTAGTAATACACATCAGCTGTACAGAGTTAGAGACAAGTGCTTTTTACTCAGCATTTGAATTCAGTTTAAATTTCTCCCTTTCTCTGCCTAAAGGACAAGTGATGCGATGTAGCGGACTGCCAGCTTTCACAAAACCGTTAACCTAGGCATGGTGGACAGAGCCTTCTCTTCTTCCTCTTGAACGTGGCCTGCTTGCAGGAAGGCTGAGCTGGTCAAGTCCTCTGGCCTAAGCCAGCCCAATTCCAGGTTTCTCCTACAGACACTCTGGCTCCACACCAGGTCTCACTGTTTGATTTACTCACTATCAGTAATATGGGTGATGTTTTGATTTCTATCTGCCAGCCCCTTTTAAATGCATCAATTTGTTCAGCATTAAGATAGGGATTTTGTTGGATTATAAATTTGTTCCTGGTGGTGTAAGGCTGACTGAGACAGAAAATCTTACTAACAAGGAATCCTATCACTAGATAGAAGTGAAAATAAGCACAGCAGTGAAATAAACAATGAAATGGAAGGACTAAAGGATGGTATTAATTCAAACATACACTTACGAATACATAGTCTAAGGCTAAGTGGGCCACTAAAACAAAAATATTAAGGAATAATAACTATAAGGATAAAAACCTGTAACTATCAAGTAGACCAATTTTTCTTTAAAAAAGAAAAAAAACAGTAAAATCTTCTTTACCTAATCAGTTTAGGATGTTAAATTTATTCTCTGGTGCACCGACTACCTTTTAATCTAATCAAATTCTGAATAAAAATACATGAATACAAATAAACACCATCAGATGGGAGAAAATTTACATACCTCAGGACAATCATGAGATTCCTTGCTTCTGTGTTCGAGGCTTAAACATGTTTAAAAAAAAAAAAACACATTTATTTAAAGTACAAACCAGTAATACAGTTAAAGAAAACTGCAGCAGGGTGAACAACTATATTCACACTACATTAATAACTGTTCATATAAAAATATTAGATAAATTAAAGATGGAATATCTATAGTTTCAAAAGTTGTAATGCCTAAATGTTCTCAATATGAGTAAAACAATTTAATATTCTAAAATATTTTCATTTTCAGTGTTTAATGTACATGAAAACACAAAAGTACCTTTCAGCCTCTTTTATTCTTTAAGGAATCAGCAAAGAGCAACAGCAGTAAACTGTCAAAGAATGCTCCAATTTTGATGATTTAAAAACATGCATGACTTTTTTTAACTACTAACAAATCTTTGTGAATTATATTCTGAAATGAATTTCTCTTAGTGCTCTTTTAATAAATGCTTGATACTTTAAATTTTAATTATAAAGAAAATACATTTCCCAAAACTCTTGGTTAGAATACAGCTTTTACCTTACATGTGTTATGTTCAAATAATATGTAATAGCCACTTTAAGCAATTTACAAGCCAGGTTCTTTTCACTTATTACATAACTGGATTTGTATCATATTCTTTAATTCACAAATATCACACATTATGCATAAGTAATCAGACCCTATGACTAGTCAAGTTTGTTTTTATCTGCCAAGTAATTACTGCATGTTAATGGCTAAAGTTATTTCAAATGCTTATACTTTCTCAAAATTAACCCTATATTATAAACACTAAAATTACTCCCAAATCCTATGTAAAAATTTAACTTACCAAAATATTCCTGAACAACCATCACATACAAATGGAAGAAAATCTAAAATTGGAGGAAATACGGTAGGTACTGGTCAGTATGTGCTTTTAATTTGGTTTTCTTATGGAAAAGCAATCTTAAGGAGGTAGAGTCTAGTGTTTATATCTTAAAGGATTGACTCTCCTTTGTAGGAGAACTGCTTTTGACTAATTTTCTAGTATATAACCACATGACCATTACTAAACATAAGTCATGATAACTTCATTAACTCTGGAAAGAAGTGACTAAATTAATAGGAGATAGATGTTATTTGTAGCGGCTTTATTAGATTTGAAAAGAAGTAGTTACACTTCTTTCTTCTCCTCATATTTCCAAGATTTACCAGGTGTTCTCTCTGAAGAATTTATATTATAAAAACTCAGCATTTGGAGGAAAAACAAAAAACCAAAAACTTGGGGATTTAATTTTGATTTCACTGCTTACTAATGCAGCTCTACTAAGTAGTTACTTTACAGTAAAGTTTTGGAGAGATGTATAGAGTACAGATAGTAAGATATAGTATGTAGTGTATGTATCTCTGTGAGACAGTTTATCTGTGTCTCCCTCTCCATGCATGCTATATGTACATACCCCCAGACCAGAACTCTATTAGCTAATATAAATACAGATACATGCATACATACATGCACACAAAGTATAAAGCATGTGCATATATGCTTATACATGAAACATGCATATGTATATATAGATATCTATGTTGTGGGCCACACCTACCTCAGCAAGTAATTATAAAATTCAAATAAGTATAAAGTATCAGAATAACAATAGAGTAAGTATAATTGGTGAGAATAATTATGATAATCAACTTTTTTTGAATATGTTAAACTCTAGAATACACTAAGGGGATAATGCTTTCACAAAGATTCCAGAAATTCAATACATGGATTGATACTTTAGTTCTTTGTTCTTTTTTTTTTTTTTCCCGGAACCAGGGATTGAACTCAGGCTCTTGCGCTTGCCAGGGAAGCGCTTATTCCACTGAGCCATCTCCCTGGCCCCTGGATTGATACTTTAAAGTTAACTGTTGAGTTATTTCCTTCGGGTTGACAAAAACTACATTAGGACCAAGCAACTGACTAGCAGCTAAGTTAGGAACTGAAGTTTTGAAAAGCATAAAAGTATCCATTCTCAGAGGTGGAAATTAATCATTAATCACCAGATAAAATCACTCACTTTCTAAATTGTGTTCAACATATCTCATACTAAATTACCCTGCAGCACTAAGACAGCCCACCTATATCAATCACTTTTACAAAGTGAAAACCAGAAGGTCCTTTTCAGTCCTCTTTAGAGAGTAGGTAAAGTTACAGTTGCCCTGAAAAGATCTCATGCTACAAGTTATCTATCTTAACCCCAAATACATTGTATTTTAACCAAAAGAGACCCCTGGGTAATTATGCTTGTACAACAGGAGGGTCTAAATAAGTCTTCCTTTAGATAGAAGAGGACTGGACAAACTTTCAGTGTCGCTACTGAAGTGTGACTGTGAGCTGCAGCTCCATACTGAGAAAATTATCAGGAACAAGGCAAGGATATGCATTCTCTCCACTTTAATTCAATATAGTCCTCAAACTTTTAGCTGGATCAATTAAGTGAGAGAAAAAAAAACTAAGAGGCATACCAATAGGAAAAGAGAAAGTTAAATTATCCTCTATACTTACAAAATCCCAAGGATTCTACCAAAAGATTTTTAGATGGCAAATGAACTCAGCCATGTAGCAGGACATACACTCAACATTAAAACATCAATAACTTAGTATGTTAATAGTGGGCTTTGAGAAAAAAAATATGTTAATAATGGGCTGAGAAAAAAAAATTCCACTCACAATAGTTTCAAATAAAATACTTAGGGCTTAGTAAAACCAATGAGGTTAAAAAATCCTGTACATTGAAAATTTCAGAATGCAGAGATTAAAGGTACCTGAAGATGGAAAGCTCTATGTTCATGGATTGGCAAAATTAATACTGTCAAAGTGGCTATATTACCAAAAGCAATCTACAAACTCAATGCAATCCCCTCAAAGTATCAATTGTGCTATTCACAAAAATAGAGAAAAAAAAGATACTAACATTGTGTGGATATACAAAACATCCAGAATAGCCAAAGCAATGCTAAGCAAAAAAGGCAAGATTGGAAGCACCACAATACTTGATCTTAAATCATCATGACTAAAGTAGCATGGTACTGGCATAAAAAAGACACATACACCAATAAATCAGGCTAGAGAACACCTAATATGATGGCAATGACAACCAGCTGATTCTGGACAAAGCAACCAAAAAAAATATGTTGGAGAAGACAGCCTTGTTTGTGAATTTTGTCCTGTTTTGTTTTTGCAGTACTGGGGATCAAACTCATTATCTTACACTTGCTGGGCAGGCACTCATGCTGCTGTATTCCCAGCCCCTAGACAGACTCTTTAACAAATAGTGCTGAAAAAACTAGAAGATTGAAACTAGATGCTTATCTCCCATCTGATTCAAAAATCAATTCAAACTGAATCAAAAATCTCGATATATGACCTGAAAATGAAAGTGCTACAAGAAAACAGAAGAAACACTTGAAGCAATAGGCACAAAGACTTTCCCAATAGGACCTCAAGGGCACAGGAAATAAGAGAATCAACAAATGGACCACACCAAATTAAAGTTTCTGCACAGCGAGAAAACATAATTGACAGAGCAAAGAAACAGCCTACAGTATGAAAGAAAACCTTTACCAACTACACTTCCAACAGAGGACTAATAGCAGAATATATAAAGAATTCAAAAAATATAATCACAAAAAAATCAAATAGTCTAATTGATTATAGGCGAGTGAACTGAATAGACACTTTTCAAAAGAGGTTCAAATAACCAATAAGGAAATGAAAAAATGTTCAACATCTTTAGTCATCTGGAATGTGCAAATTAAAACTACTTTGAAGTCAAGCAGTATGTCACAAACCTGTAATCCCAGCACTCAAGAGGCCAAAGCAGGAGGACTGCTGAGAGTTTAAATCCACCTGAACTACATAGTGGGTTTAAGTCCAGCCTGACTGCATAGCAAGAGCTTATCTCAAAAACCAGCCAACCAATCAACCAACCAACCATTACTCTGAGATTCCATTTCATCCACTCTTGATTGCTAGCATCAAGAATATAAAAACAATAAATGGGGCTGGGGAGCTCAGTGGTCTAAGTACCTACCTGACAGGAGTAAGGACCCAGGTTTGATTCCTGGTACTACATGCCGTGCTAGCCCCAGAACCCCAGGTGCACTGTGCCAGCCACTGAAACTGGGTATAGTGGAGTATACCTGTAATCCCAGCACTGGAGAGGCTGAGACAGGAGGACACTACAAGTCTAAGCTGCATAGCAAGACTCTGTACCAAATAAATAAGTAAATAAATAAGTAAATGATTAAAAAGAAAAACTTAAAACAACAAAAAACAATAAATGGTGAGGATGGGGTGTGGGGGTGTCTACACTGCTGGTTGGAATGCAAATTAGTACACCCTCTATGGAAGTTAGTGTGGAGGTTTCTCAATAAAATTTGAGCTACAATTTGATCCAGCCATATCACTCCTAGATACACACCTGAAACCATGAAGTTAGCATACAATAAAGACGCCCGTTTTTATTGCAGCATAATTCACAATGACAAAAAATATGGACTCAGCCTAAGTTCCCATCAACAGATAGATGGGCAAAGAGAATGTGGTACACATACAGAGTATTACTCAGCCATAGGAAGAAATTCTCTGCCCCCAAACAAGCCACCATCGCCCACCCTTACACCCTTTCCCCTGTCCTTACACCCCTTTCCCTCACTTGTATCGTGAGGCTTTTGGTAACTAAGTAAATATTAGATACACACCTGGAGAACCCAGGGGCAAGAGCTAAAATCAATTTCCTAACACCTGTTATCATTCTTCTATTCATCCAGAAGCTACATGAAATTTAGGGTATTCAGTTTACTCTGTATTTTAACTCTTTTTACACTGATCCAAAGGAAACAGACTTGGCCTTATGTCAGATAATTACCCTAAAGGTAGTGAAGGTGAAAAGACAAATTATATCACAGATGGTAAATACCAGTTTTAAGATGGATGAGAGAAACCCAGGCACACCAGATATACAATCTACAGTCAAAAGCCAAACGGCTAAGCTTCTATAAAAAGGACTGCAAGAAAACAAGCTTTTCATCTGTTGAGAAGCTGGTGATTACAGGTAACAGCGAAAGATACATCTACAGAATGTTGTAAGTAACCAGATCTAGCAAGAATTACATCACCTGACCTTTTTTTGGTCATGCCCACAATATCTAAAAAGTTACACTCCTCACACTGCCTCTGGGCTAAGCCTCAAACCTCAAAGTCTTTTTCAACACAGTGATTCAGGAACTTGGAACTGATGCCTGAAGCTGCAGGGTTGATGAAACCTATTTGCCACTCTATGCCAACATCTGGAGCGAAGAGTAAGTGGTCTGTGTGATTCCGATGCTGTTACGGGAGTACTCCGTGCTGAAGCCTGTGCCGCTCTACCAGGGGCTGTGTGCACCCCAAGATCTGCACAATGGAGAGACCATCACACATTACACTCTCTAGAGTACGGCTTTCAAGGCTGAAAGCTCTTCCATGTAAAACAATGTAGGAGGCTATAGTCTGATGTAGGTCCCGTACCAACATCAATGCTTTATAAGTACTTGCTCAAGCAATGATCATCAGGGTCAAGGAATGAGCAGGAAGAGGATAATGCTCATCAGAGGAGGAAGTTTGGGGACGATGACCTCTGAGACCTGATAGAAGGCCTGTCACAAACATCTAACGCTGTGAACACCAGGTCTCAACAGCTAACTCGTTCGTCTGACAGGAGTAAAAGTAAACACAACGTCTTGGAATTGGCTCGTCCTCGGTGGCAGAGGCGGGCCAGAGAGGAATCTAGGTCTCCAGGTCCTAAACCTCTCGCTCCCGCAGCTCAGGACCAGAAACGGGTGCGGGCTCCACCCCAGCAGA
Source organism: Octodon degus (assembly GCF_000260255.1). Classification (NCBI taxonomy): domain Eukaryota; kingdom Metazoa; phylum Chordata; class Mammalia; order Rodentia; family Octodontidae; genus Octodon; species Octodon degus. The sequence goes on from NW_004524741.1 coordinate 550,815, forward strand.
GCGCGCGGTGGCCTTCTCCGGCAAGGCATTGTCAACTCCGCAAGGTGCATTTGCAGAAACCGCATAGAGACCACGGGGACCAAGAGTTTCTCCCAAAGGCACAGAGGGAGCAACACCCACGAAAAGCGCCGACACGCGGCCAGCTGATCCCGGGGGATGCATCCGCCCCGGCTCAGACCCCGCGCCCCGTTGCGCCTCCCCTCACCCGCGCCACCATCCGTGGTGCGAGAGCAAGGCCTCGTTCTCCCGGGGCCGGGATGGGCACTGCTGCATCACCTCGCTGCCTGCAGTGCTCCACTTGGCAGTGCTGCCCGATATCCAGCTCCGCCATGTTTCCAGCGTGGCGATACGTGGAGCTGAACACACGCTGGGCAGCATTGTACGAGCGGTGCCTGCTGGGAGCGGGGGGCGGGGAGCGGAACGGTCGGAGGAGGAGCCTGGAGTGAGGCGGGGCCTGGGGGGAGCGGAGGGGGCCTGGGCGGAGCGAGGGGCGGGGCCTGGGGGAGGGGAGGTGAGCCTGGGCGGAGCGAGGGGCGGGGCCTGGGCGGAGCAAGGGGCGGGGCGAGGACCGGAAGTTGCCCAGGGCCTAAGCCCGAGCAGGATCCTTGTGACCTTTGCCAGGTCGCCACCTCGGAAGCCACAGTTACTGAGCGCTCTTGGAGACGAAGGTCTCTCGTCCAGCTCAGGGAAACTGCCCTTCTGGAGTTTAGGGTGCAGCCACAAGAATCAGGAATGACCGTATATGAACTTAATAAATAATTAAGAATATAACAGTACCGGGAGCAAAGAATTGCCAAGAATCAAGAGCCAGACATTGCTTATTCAGCCCCTGATTCATCCTGCGCTAATTCACCACGACTAGTTCAAAGTCCATGCCTGTGCAATAGAGTCATTAAGGCTATAAAAAAAATAAAAAAATAAAAAAAAGTTTTGTTTTTTTTTCTCTCATTTAAAAAAAATTTTCGTAGAAAAAAAATGACTCGAGGTCTCGAGCGGGTACGGGGCACAGAGGACTCCTTAGTTTGTGCTGACTCGGTTAGCACGACCTGGAGGAAACTGGGGGTTCCTCCATCAGGTGCCAGAGAAGCCACTGCCCAGGTACCGAGGAGAGAGGGCTTGGTAGGCGGGGCGGGAAGGGCGCCCTTCCGCCAGCCAGCGTGACGCCTGGCGCCAGTCCGCAGGTGAGTTACTGCTCCCCTCGTGACGCGAGCCAGCTAGGGAGCTATTCGGCTGACCCTATATAACTTTGAGGACCCCAAGTCAGTATCTGTTGAGGAAGGCAAAAGGATAGAACTGGGAAACAGATTTGATAATTCAGGATTTAAGATTTTTTAAATGTCAGAATTGCTTGAGTCTCTAGAAAAACTAAATATTTGGAGCTAAACCGCGTTTTTTCTTTTTGCTTTTGTTTTTTATTTTTTAAGCCGTGAAACTGGTTCGTGAAAGCTATAAAATTTGGGAAAATTAGCACAAGAGCTAAGACTAAAATTCAAGTACTGTACCAAAGACTTATTGCAACTAAGGGTCAGAGACCTTCTGGGATTTTGTGTTTCATTTTGCTAATCCAGTCAATCAATAGCAGGTTTCCTAGACATGCATTTGAATGTTGTAGACAGGTGGCAAATATGTATTTTATCAGTCCAATCATAATGGAAATATTTTTATTTTGTCAGTTCTTGGAGACCTCATGGAACATTAGATGTTTAAAATTGCTAGCTCTCTCACTTTTAGTCCTGTTGTTAATTTCTCCTTTGGGAGCTATGTAAACACATCTATTTCTCCATAACTTGTCTTTGATTGATTCATCAGTTTACATCCTCATGCAAGTGAAATTCTCATGACTTCAATATAAAGACTCCAATACCCTTGTATCCATGAACTCTGAGAACTTTATTTCAAACTGAGGTCTCTATCTCCAAGGGTCTGTTAGAAGCATCCACTTAGTGTTATTTATCCTGTAAAACGTTAGTCCAACGTGGAATGTTTCCGTCATCATCTCATCCCCTCCCTAACACAAGCAGACGACCACATTTGAAGCACTGGGTTCATTTTCCACTTTTTTCCTGTTTCTCTCTTGGGCATAGCCATTAAACATTTGTCAATTCTGCTTCAGAGATATCTCTCAAGTCTGTACTCCTGAATATCTCTGGTTACCCCTGCCCCCCAACCCCTCACTTTTTCACCTGTTAGCCTCCCACAGTTACAACATTCTTGCCTTTCCAAAGATTTTTACACTGTAACCTTCATGGGATTCTCCAGTCTCAGTCGTAGCCACTTCCCCACAAACTCCCTCTTCTGTTTCCTACTTATGCCTCTATGTCATTAACAAACTTTGGCACCTGCCTCATTTTTTCCTGGAGTGTTCTCTATACCAAGATTTCCCAAACTTTCTTGAAAATAAGAATGAAGTGACATGCTTGTTAATAAATATGGCTGGCCATACTCCTCCCTGAATCTAATTTGGAGGGTCTGGAATGGTTCTGGGAAGTTGTATTTTTAACATGCACTTTCACGTTTATTCTTATCAGTTAAGTTTAGGAAACACTTTAGTCTCTCACTGCCTCTTTAGAGTGTAGTTCTCTTGACCCTTTGTCTGGAAGGCTTCCAGAAGGCACAGGCGAAACTCAGTCCTCTAGAGCAGCAGACCTCTGCTCTAGTAGCACTTGCTATTTATCTTACTACCACTAACCAGGTTGTATTATAATTTACCTGCTTCACACCCTACTCTTGTCCCAGTAGCTTTTGTATTTTACAAAATACATCTGTGCTCAAGCCAATTCAGCAATTCACTCCATAAAACCTACTGCATGAGAGATATTCTACGTGTGACACAGAACTGAATAACTCAAGGCTCCTGCCTTTCAGGA
>NW_004524741.1:554866-559186 GCF_000260255.1 Octodon degus
AAGAGCACACAGTGTGTAAGTCCATTTCTACAAAGTCCAAAAGGTGTTGCTAAATTGCTTAGGGGTCAGTGCCTTGTGGTGGTTATGCTACAAGGAAACCAGAAGAACAGCCAGTGTGCAAGAGAGAAGAACGAGTGGCTGGAGCAGCTGGGGTGGTGAGGAAGGGGTTTTCAGAAGGCATGCGTGGTGGGAAGGGCACTTCTATGAGGTCGGCCATGTCCTGCTTTGAGATCAAGGCTAGTTATGTTGGCATTCGCTATACAAGTCTTTAAGTCGTCTCTGCAGTCATGGACTATGATATCTTTAACTTTTTGGGGGAAGCTATCTAGAAGAGGAATAGCTAGGTCAAATGGAATTTCTCATTTTGGCTTTTTGAGGACTTTCCACACTGGTTTCCCCAGTGGCTAAACCACTTTACACTTCCATTAATTGTGAGGAAGCCCCCTGTCCCCCACACCCCCACCACAGCCTCACTAGTATTTATTACTGGTTGATTTCTTGCTAACTGGAGTGAGATGCAGTAAGTATTGATTTAATTTACCCTTTTTTTTTTTTGAAAGGCCAGAGATGTTGAACTTTTGTTTTCATGTATTTATTGGCCATTTGTGGTTCTTCATCTAAGAAGTGTCTGTTTATTTCCTGTGCCCATGTTTCAGGTGATTCTTTAAATATTTTAGTTCTTTATATATTCTAGATATTAGTCTTTTGTCTGAGGAATAGCTGGCAGCTTTTTCTTCCCATTCTGCCATAGTTCTTCCTCCTTCCTAAAATCATTCTAGGAGTTTTCTTTCACCAGGGATGATCAGAAGTTTAGTAAATGTTGCTGCTGAAATCCACCCCATGGAAAGGGTTGTAAAAATATTATGATGTATCATTAAGTTAAAAAGCAAAATAAAAGATAGATAATAGAATAGGAAACAGGGAGCTAGAGCTTTTGCAAAACAAAAGGAGACCAAGAGACAGTCAGGTGGAAGGAGGAAAGAAAAACATATGAAAATAGAATTAAGATGTGTTATATACCTGTATCAATGTCCCACACTGAATCTAGTCATTATGTACTACAAACATGTACTAACAAAAATAAAGTCATTATGGTTTCTCATGCACCTTATTCATCAGATCTGGCAGCGTGTGACTTCTGCCTCTTCCTCAAAGTCAAAATGAACATTAAAGGTAATTGTTATGAATCAATTCAGGACATTGAGGCAACCATAAAAGCACAACTAAAAATACTAAGATAGAGGATATTAATTAAGGAGCTACTTCAAAAAGTGGTAAAAACTATGGGGTAAGTGTGTTTGAAGCAAAGAGGAGTAGTTCTGAGGAGAACTAGTAGCAGTGTGTCTTTTACTATAATAATATCTTTTAAAAATATAATTCTCTGTATTTTTCCATCACACCTAATAGATCTGTAAGCATAAGTGCAAATGCCTATGGTTGAGGTCCTAAGGTTTTTGGGATGTTTTGTTGTATAACATCTTATTAATAGATGAATAATAAGATGAGTAGTGTGATTGTTCATAATGTATGTGACAAAAACTATTTTTCCTTTCTGATTATTAGTTTATCTTGTTTATCATGTTCAAAATCAACTCTTGAACATTCGAATTTCACACTTTAATAAAATGAAACTCCACACTTTTTGATTACTATGTGGCAAATACTTAAATGACTTATTCAATTTAATCACACTCTAAAATAAATTTTATAAAATAAAATAAAAGACATTTTATGGACTGGTTTATAAAAATGACTTAATTCCCACCTCTCCTTTTTGGCATCTAAAACTGTTCTATCCCTTATGTCCTCACACTGGCCACTCTCGAGGCATTTGGACTGTCCAGCTAGCTTCCTGCCCTGCTCCTAGTCCAGGTCCTTCAGTATGGAAGGTGTTCTCTGTTCCCCAAATGGTTACCTCTACCTCATCTTTCAGCTCTCAAGAGGCTCTATGATCCTCCCCAGAATGAACTGGGTTCTTTTTTATGTGTACTGGTTTCCTATTTTTATTTTAATAAATTGCAGGAATGTAATGACCTAATGAGAATTATTTTATTATCTTAAAGTTCTCGGGATCTGAAATTCTAAAATCAATGTATCAACAGGGCTGCAATCTTTATGAAGGCTCTAGGGGTGAATCCAATTTCTTGTCTTTACCAGCTCCTGAAGGATTTCAACATTCCTCAGTTCATGACACCTTCTTTCATTTTCACGGTTATCAAAATGGCATCCTTAAACTTCTCTATCTTCCTCTCTAACCCCTCTCATCTCTCCTCTCACATCTCTTTCTTTGGCTCTAACCCTTTGGCTCTCCTCTTCTAAGGACACTTGTAATCACCCTGGGCCCAACTGAATATATCAGGATAGTCTTCCCATTTCAAGAGCCGTGAATGATTCACACCCACAGAGTCTTTTTGCTATGTAAGGTAAAACAGTCATCAGCTTCAGAAATCGGAAAGTGGATAACTTTGGGGGCCAACTGTTTTAATTACCCCAATGATTTCTCACATCTCTGTGTTTCCTTATAATATTTGTTGCAATTTTCAAGTTATAGTTCTGTGGTTATTAGAAATATAATCATGTCATCATTACATAATGTCAGTTGCTCTTTGTCACTTTGTTATAAGACAAAGACTATATATTATTTGTAATATTTCCAACTAATCACTTAGAGTTTGACTTACAGTAAAGCTTTAAAAACTGTTTACCAAATCAATGAATGAATAAATCAGTATTGGCCCACAGCTGTCCCCAAATCCATTACAATATTAATCCAGTTTAAGGAAAGTATAATTTTCAAAACAAGGAATATGAACATGGTAATGTATTTTCCCTTACTTGCCTCACAAAAAATACCTGGTAGAATTTGGGGAAGAATGATTATTGTACCATTGTTTCTTTAAAAACCACATTGCAGCGAGGGATGAGTCTGTAGTGTAGCATCAACTTTCCACCTGTAAGCTATGCACAAGAAGTATGAATACCTCACTAAGTGACAAACCACTCCTTAAGGATGGAATTTTTAAGGAATACTGTTGCTCCCCTGCTTGAATTTAATGTCAAAAGTCTTTTTTTTTTTTTTTTTTTTTTTTCAGAACCAGGGAGTGAACTCAGACCCTTGCACTTACCAGGCAAGCACTAAAAGTCTCTTTCAAGTACAAATATGTGAAGGCAACCAAATAGCTCAGCGGATGCAGGTGCAGGGGTTGTAGGGTTGATCCCCAGGCATGCTATGCCGGCCCCACCCCCGGGGTGTGCTGAGATGTCAATTGAGACTGGGCATGGTGGCATGTGCCTGTAATCTCAGCTCTTGGGTGTCTGTAAACAGATAGATCACTATGGTCTGATCTAGTAGTGAGACCCTGAATACCCTGTAGACCCTTCCCTAAAGTAAGAAAAAAAAAAGTACAGATACGTGTATATTTTAACCTGATTCCCTTGACTGCTAACATTAGTTACTATATATTTGTTAATTTGTTTATCCAGAAAGCCTGCTTCTATCAACAGTAAGGGCAATGATCCCCATCAATCAGAAACAGTACATCAGTCTTGAAACAAAACCTGCTACCCTTAGAATTAAGATGGATGAACCACAGAATCACTATGGTCTAAGGAAAGTATTCCTGGGATGATGTTTCCAGACTCACTGTTCACTTTAAAATAAAATGTAAGCCAGACATGGTGAGCATGCCTATAATTTCAGCTCTTGGGGGGCTGAGGCAGGAGAACCACTGTCAGTTTGAGGCCAGCCTGGACTACATAATGAGACCTTGTAAAAAACCAAACCAACCAAACATGAACAAGCAAGCAAATCCAAATAAAACCTGGCCTTTCATCCCAACAGTATGCTTCTCTCTTGGTACTCACCCATTGCTCTCTTACAGTAAGTGAGTAAACTCTTTGCTTTCCTACATTCCTTGGCTAGTGGTAAAATGTAGGGACCCATTGGTGTCTTGGGTACCCTGGGGAGAAATGGCGGCAGGAATGAGGAAAACCTAGACAAGAAGACAAGAGCTGGGTCAGGTGGTGTCCTGTACCCTGACTGGCGAATGACCCCATCCCCACCCCAATAGCAATAGGGGCATTTATTTAAACCTTTGCAAAGTTAGTATCAGGTGACACAAGATTGCCTAGTGACTAATAGCTGACACTGACCAGGCAGGATGCTTTTCTCAGGACTGAGGTAGACTGACTGCTTTAGGCACTGGGGCTTTGATCTGCTGTCACACATATGACCAATTTCCATCTTCAATGCCTCCCAACAGTAAATTCTTTACACCACCTGTCATAGTTTGGGGTTTTTGCAAGGGAAACAATATATAT
>NW_004524741.1:559286-562012 GCF_000260255.1 Octodon degus
GGCTGACTCAGGCTGCCTTAAGGGTGCATCGAGTAAGGCATAGGGAGCTGGGGATCTAACCATGGTCCCCTGCGCCTGACTAGGTTTGCCCCAGCAGACGCTTGAACAACTGAGCTAACCCACAAGCCCCACAAGAGAAATGATACAATGCAGGACACATTTTATAAGATTATTTTATAATGTGTCGTCCAATTAATTATATACAAAGAGTGAAGGAAATCTGTCCACATGCTAAAGACCTAAGACTCCATGTGGGGTCTTGGATCCCACAGTAGTGTCCTGCATGAGTCCAGCTGAAGACCTTGAGGTCACAACAGTGCCTCCCTACACCCTTAAGGCAGCCTGAGTCAGCCAATATATATATATTGTTTCCCTTGCAAAAACCCCAAACCATGACAGGTGGTATAAAGAATTTACTGTTGGGAGTCTAGTTGGAGGCCTAGAGCCCATGGCAATGTCTTGTGCAGGACTGCTTCATGGATCTGTGCTTGAAAGGCCCTAAGGTGGAGGAAGACATTCAGTGGGGGAAGCTAGAAAGTCTATACCGGCAGGATGAAGGATGCATGCTAGCAGGATGAGGGCTCTGAACTGGAGCTAGGAAGTGATGCTTAAGGTAAGAATCAGAGCTCCTTCAAAAGTACCACAGCCATCCTCAGCAACAGTGAGGTTCCAAGCTCCTCCAACCATGAGAAAAGCTGAGTTTCCATCAGGAAAGCCAACATGACAAACTTCTCCACGAGGCTGAGCAGTACACCACCCTCCCCTCTGGAGCCTCAGAATGAGGACCAGAGCTTTCCCAAAATGAACTGCAACTATTCTCAGTGACAACAAAGGTACCCAGCTCCTCTAGTGATAAGAACAGCCAAGTTCATCAAGAAAGCTAGCATGACACCCAGAATGATAGCCCAAGAGAACCAACAGCTCCAACACCTCCACACAGCTTCCCTAACAGCCTCCCTACAGCTTCTCCAGTACTGTCTCTTATGCCTCTGGCAACAATCCTCAGGTGGGCCTCTCACACCCAGCACCACACTAGTTCAATTCATCTGGGTGAAACAAGTTGACCACCTGTTAACCCTATACACCATCCAAGCACCAGCTTCTCACACACTACACCTTATATGACAGTTTACTTGGTTCTGATTAGATACTTTAAGTGTGAACCATGAAAATTGGGGCATATTGAAATGAAGGCCAAAAAATAGTGGTAAAGGAACTAAAAATAATATTCTATAAAACTTTGAGAGTGTGTATTATGGTTCATTGATTGCTTGATTGTAGTATTGAGGATTCAATCCTGAGTTTTCTCAGTAAGTGACATTCCCAGTACCTTTTTATTTTGAGACAGTCCTGCTAGGTTGCCTAAGTTAGACTTGAATTTATGATCCTCTTGCTTCAGCCTCCCGGAGTGCTGGAATAATGGGTGTGCATCACTATACCTGGCCCAAGAGAGTTTATAATGTCTAACCTTTAGCGCTTAGTCAGGAGGTGCAATGGCAAGCAGAAATACCAAAATGACACCCCAGGATTTGGAAGGAGATTTATTTACATCAATGGGTACTAATTGAGATCATTCCGAGAGTATGAGGCTCTGATCTCTGGTGGTCTAGAGCTTTTATATGATGCACAAGCAGGAGGTACAAAGGAAATGCAAAGGTGAGACACAAAAGCCTGGCAGACCTTCTGACGAGCTAGCAGGGTGAGATCATGGGCCACAAGGGAAGGCTCATGATCTTCAGCTCACTGTGAACCAGTGAAGCTTGGTGCAGTGGAACAGCCAGGCATCCTGAATGCTCAGTTGCGTTCTCATGGTTACAGCAGTCAAAAAATAAATTACAGAGCCATGAGACAGTTACAGAGCTGGACAGTTTCAAAAAAAAAGTTTTAAACAGTACAATTTTTCTTGTAGTTTTTCTTTTTTTAATGTATTTACAAATAGTCTCACTGGACAGATTGGACTTGTAGTGATCCTCCTGTTTTCATCTTCTCAAGCACTGGGATTACAGATGCGCGCTATTACGCCCAGTTTCAATCGCCATCTCAGCGCACCCCAGGGGTGGGACCGGCATGGCACGCGGGGGATCAATCCTCGTCCCCGAGTTTGCCTGTGCAGGTGCTTTAATCTGCTGAACTATCTGGTTGGCTCTCTTGTACAGTTTTTCCCTTTTAATAGGGATGAGGAAAGGTGTAATGCAGAGAAAAACCTATCATCATCCTACCAACCCCATCATTGTCATAGATAGCCGTGTGTGTGTGTGTGTGTGTGTGTGTGTGTGTGTTGAAAATATCATATTTTTAAGTACTCATTTTCCCCAGCATGTAGATTTGCAACATTTCTCAGGTAATTATTCTTCAGAGATATAATTTTAGTCATCTTGATTAAGCATACATAAAATTAGTTTGAAATGACAACCTAAATTGCATTTATTCAAGTATAATTAGTCTAACTAGATATTTCTTAGATGATGCATTAACAGTGACTACTAAGATTATACCTTGAAGTTCTCACCAATGAAAGAGAAGAAAATATTCAAAAATGTGAACACTTCCTAGAGAGCATTTTTAACAGGAGAAATGTTTATCACCCTCCCGAATGCTGGGTATCGTATCTGTTGCAAGATTTTTCCTTTGCCTTAAGTACGGTGAGCCAGACATTCTGTGACAATTTTTACCTACTGGCCTCAAAGTTTTAATGATTACAATTATAGAGATGTGTCCTTTTAAAA
>NW_004524741.1:562469-578137 GCF_000260255.1 Octodon degus
TATGTGAGCACAGGACAGAAAAAAAGAAAAAGAAAACCAGCATAAAAGAAAAAGATGGTAGAAAGATCTATGAAGAAAAAGAAATCTGGAAGCAAGTGGACATTTTGTAGGTATTAGGGTGTTAGAGGGTAGGTTAGTGACTTCAAATATGGTAGGGTAAGGTGGTGACAAGGAAAGGCTTACAAAAGGTGATGGGGTGAACAAAGTGTATACCTAGCGGCCAGTTTCTAGGTAGAGAAGCAGACAGGCTAAGACTGCACATTTGAGCCACAGTGAACCCAGAGAGGCAGGAGCAGAGAGGACGGGGAGCAGTATGCGCAGGGAGGTATTGTTGAATTAGGGGGAAAAGGTATCACTTCATTAGGGGTTGAGGACATTTGTGATGCCCACAGCGTTTAACAAGAGTGAGAAGGGAAGTCATCAGAATATTTTGCCCAGGTCTGCTCTAGTTGTGATGCAGGGAGACTGTAAAGACATTAGTATGAAGTTCATTTAAAGTCCACTGGGATAACCTTGAAGGGTTGACTGTGGCTCAAAGCACAGACGGGGTCGGCTCGACAGTTTTAGAAATGGTGACAAATAGTCAATATTCTCTATCAGTTGGATAGAGATGGATTTTGATGACGGTTGGAGGTAGGTCATGGAAGACTCAGAGTTTTTGATTTGAGTAAAAAGAAGCCAGAGGTTATTAATTGAGAAAGAAGGGAACAGCACTGGGGAAAAGTTGTGTGTTTCTTGATTAGATACAAAATGTGGTTATATTCAAGGATAATGAAATTCTGGTGGTAAAGAAATAGTGTAAGACAGTGTTGAATAAGTTCTACGATAAGAGTGACATTGAGGTAGGGGGCTACATCTCATTTTATTTATTTATTTATTTATTTATTTATTTATTTATTTGCAGAACTGGGGATTAAACTCAGGCCCTTGTGCTTGCCAGGGAAGCACTTATTCCACTAAGCCATCTCCCCAGCCCTACATCTCATTTTAAATCCATTATACGGTTGGTGTAGGAAGGAAACATTTATAATCTGCTGTAACAAACCTTAGATTTTTAAATTTCTTTCTGATCAGGGATGCAATGAACATGGATAAAACACATGGAAAAACTCAGCCAAAGGCACCATATATTTTCATTCTGAATTAGGGCAGTCAAACTTTCATTTTTACAAAATTATTATTTTTATAACATCTACTTTTGTCCTCTTTATTGTAATTGAGCATTACAGACCATCAGTATTCAGGTTTAAGAAGCCAAAAGAACTGCTGATGAAAAGAGTGTGTGCGTGCTTGTTGAGCTGGTTAATAAATATCTATTTGATGATTATTCTGCAGTATGTTTAAGGGGTAATTCTTCTTGTGTTGCTTTAGTGAGCTCATTTGGCATTCTAAAATGGATGCAATTTCAAGAGGTAGCCAAAATGTATCAATTAGCCTGCCACAGAGATCTTTTGAACAGATCTATAAATTTCCAATTTCCTTTGCCATCTTAACCGCGGTAAATCATCCAGAACAAGATCATTCTTTTTGAACAACAGCCTCCTTATTAGCTGAGATCAATTGAGATTAGAAAATGAAAAATACACTAGATGCTGAGAACTCTTTATGAAACCACATTTGTAGGATGAGTATTGAATGAAGATTAATGTATTATTTTCAGCTTTTAAGCCATTGATTTAAAAATTTATTTTCTACATCTCACTGATGAATTAAATACTAATATATATCTGGATGGTTTACTTGCTCTAAGTGTTATCTTTTCCCCACTGAATTTATGTATTAATGGAAGGGAATGATTTTTAATTTAAATGTATCTTGTTTTGCATACCATATGTGCTTCTGAAATTGCTGCATAATCAGTGGGGTAGTTTTTCTTCACTGAATTATAAATTGATGACTAGATTATTTAATTTCTGATTAATTTTATTTTTTCTTTACTAAAGTATGGGATCCTTAGCACATGGTACAGACCTGCCATGATCTGGACTTTGCCTACCTTTGAAGGTACTCTCATTGCACTGTCCTATCTCTATGTCCCAGCTGCAATGTCTTCCTTTCAATTTCTGATGCTACAAACTGAATACACTTGCACATACTGATTAGCATTTTAATTTTCATATATATATATGGGGGGGGAGAGAGTTGCTGCAGGGTCTCACTATGCAACTCAGACTCAGAGTGATCTTCCTGCTTTCAGCCTCTCCAGTGCTGGGATTACAGTTGTGCGCCACTACACCCGGATTCTAGCCGCTTAACCTGCCCAGGGCGTGGGGCTGACACAGCATGTGGGGCCAGGGGATCTCTCCAGGGTCCTTGCGCTTGCCTAAGCTTGCCTAAGCAGGCACTTTAGTCCGCTGAGCTATCTCTCCGGCCCCCAGTATTTTAATTTTCTAATAATCTCCATTTTTTTTCATCTATCACATTTAGAACATTACTTCCTTCCTTCATTAATTAATTATTACTTCATTAATTAATTTTGTCTTCTCTTAAGTAGAAACTAGACTACAAAATGCATGGAATTTTGTCTTCTTATTTACTACTGAATTTCTGCATTTAGAGCTATGTTGGTTATATATAATGCACTCAGACAAAATATATAAATAAAAAATAGATAAAAGAAGAAATGAGTGATTTCTTATGCTGGATACACTAGTTTCACTTCTGCAAACTTTGGTAATTTCTATCATCCTTAAATTTCCACTTACATGGCCCTGTTTCAGGACATCTTTTGATCTCAAGAGATCAGTTTCATTTATTTACTTATTACTTATTCCCATAGTTCTATACTTTTCCCTAGAAATTATTAGAAGTTTAACCTACAAAGTCCATTATCTGTGAGATAATTTATTTAACTCCTGGCATCTTTCTTAAGCTGTAAGATCTGTTGGAACAGGAAAGGTATCTTTCATCTTGGTTTTAATCATAGCCCCTGTACCACGAGCACAATGTCTGTAACATAACCTCAGCAAGTGTAAGGTTAATGAAAACATGGATGAGTACCCACCTCTTCACTATAACTCTCAGGCCACTTTCCACTTGTTCCATGTTCTTTCAATAAAAAGTATAATCAGTCTACCACAAAGCAATATTTTAGTCTCCTATTTGAATGTACCCTTTAACAAGAGGTTATGTTACAGGCATTGTGCTCATGGTACTGGGGCTATGATTAAAACCAAGATGAAAGATACCTTTCCTGTTCCAACAGATCTCACAGCTTAATGAGATTAATGCTTGTGGGATCTCTTAAATTTAGTAAACTCATAACAAATTCCTCGCCCATTTTTAAAAATTAAACATACATTTAATGAATATCTCTTCCGAACCAACACAGGGTAAGGAAGGTCATACAAATAGTGAAAAGATCATAGGTTTTAAAAGCTTTTACTGCCTATGTGCATGTGGTCTAGTAGCCAATAGAGCCTTGGTACTTGATCTATCAAACAGACATAGCAATGCCTGTTCTGCAGGGTTCATGTAGAGATAATTGATAATGAAGTATAGCATGCTTGCCACACAGCAGTTCAAAGGATGTCACTGTTCCCTGGAAAGAAAGAGAGTTCTTGAAGGGGGACTTGGCTTGCATTCCCCTTACCTTCTACATAGGAAACAATGAAGGTTGGGCCAACAGACTGGCGATGGGGGCCACAGCAGAGTATTTTCTACCTCTCAGCTTTCAAAGGGCTGAAGAATCTAATCAAGAAAATGAGCTCCAAAACATGTTCATGACATTTTGAGAGAGCGAAAATATATGACACTTGTTACTATTTATGATTATGCCAAATTAGAGCAGATAAGTGCTGCATATGCTTTTGATGGCCAGAAAGAAGATGGTAAGAGGCTGGGTTTACCTAGAAATTGGGAGGGAGAGAGAGAGAGAGAGAGACACAGAGAGACAGAGAGAGAGACAGAGAGAGACAGAGAGAGACAGAGAGAGACAGAGAGAGAGAGAGAGCGCACACAGTATACTGGTAAGACTCCTGTGAAAATGTTCAATTTCTTTGGCAAAACTTGTTGCTCTCTGTGCAGTACTGAGGGCTGGGGATATAGCTCAGCAGCAGAGGCACCTGCCTGGCAGGTACAAGGTCCCAAGTTTGATCTCCTGTACTGCAAAACAACAACAACAATAACAATGGTGGATAACATAGATTAATGTACTGCCCTGTGTTAATATGCTGGCAGACAAAATTGTGCTATTGATCTTGGAGATCAAGGTGAATTTGTCATAGTAATGGATGCCATTTGCCCTTTTAGCAGAGGTTGGCTAATGATCACAAATAGGTTCTAATAATGTTGGGTAATGTTGCTTAAATAAGGCAGCGTACCATGCTGGTCCACGAAAACCAGGCACAGGTGGAATTCCACATGTTACCTCTAATAGTGGCACGTCTAATAGTGATATGTCACCTGCGATCATTCTATACTGCTGTCCTGTCATTTCATGAAGGTCTTTTGCTTGCCGCTCTAATAGATGGGACAGAGATGGTGAGCATGAGAAAATGATATTTCTTTTTTTTTTTTTCCAAAGAAGGTTTATTTTTTTGTTTTGTTTTGTTTTGTTTTTGGCAGAACCAGGGATTGAACTCAGGTCCTTGTGCTTGCCAGGGAAGTGCTTATTCCACTGAGCCATCTCGCCAGCCCACGATAGTTCTTTTCTCTAGGTTATTTTTTATGTTTTGCTACTTAGATGTCTGTGAAAGCATTTGGCAAAGATCTAAACACACAGGATAGCCCTGTAAAAGGGTTTTGTTTTTTTTTTTTTTTTTTGGTTTTTTGGTACACAGACAATCACACTAAAAGCTTCACATTCTAGTTACAGAAGTAAATGCAAGAACAGAAACATCACAAGTCCTGACGTTAGGAAAAGAGAAGACCACCACTTTCATCCACTTGAAGCCTTGTAAAGATGACCAGAAAAAATGTGGTCAAGCTCAGCCGGCCCAGCTGCTTCTGTTTATCCATTAGCACCCAGGGGGGTAAGCAAATGTCCCCCAGGTCAGGCACACTCACCTAAATAACTCTTGGAGGGAAATATCTGAATGTTCTTACGCACAAGAGATCCGAATATGAGAACACTATGCACACACACACACACACACACACACACACACGCATAGAATGAAGCAAGTTGCATATCCAGGTACACAAACACACTCTTTACCCACACCTTTCAGGCCGGCACAACACCCTGGATCACTGGTTTTCTTTCCCTGAGCCACTGGCAAACCAGCTCTCCATCCCTGGCGCGTCCCCAGTGCCGACACGGCGGCAGCTTGGGAGCAGTCTTCCCGGGTTTTTCAGCCTTCTCAGGTCTCCGCAGTCCCAGGGGGCAGGGTGGCGCCGACCGGCCAGGATCCCGGGGCCCTCCCGCCGGGCAGCCGCTGAGGGGCGGGGCTGAATCGGCGGCCAGGAAATGCCCCGGAGAGTGTGTCACCTGCCCCGACGACTTGTTGACTCGCAGGAGCGCAGCCTCTCGGGTGTGGGACCCCGAGCGGACTTCTCACTCCCCAGGCCGCCAGGACAGGCGCCCCAGCCGGGCTCCCTCGCTGCCCGCTCCCAGCCATGAGCAAGTTGGGCAAGTTCTTCCAACGGGGCAGGTCCTCGAAGGGCCGCGCTGCCCCCAGCGCCCAGGAGGCTCTGGCCCGACTCCGGGAGACCGAGGAGATGCTGGGCAAGAAGCAGGAGTACTTGGAGAGCCGGATCCAGAGAGAGCTCGCCCTGGCCAAGAGGCACGGCACGCAGAACAGGCGAGGTAGGCCGGGTGCTCAGCCCTCCACCCAGCCCTTTCCTTGGGGACCAACCAGCCGACCCCGGGCCCGGGTGGCAAGGGTTGGGGGAGCGAGGCACCTGCAGGGGCAGAGAAATGTAAGGGCACTCCAGAAACCTCAGCCGCCCAGCGGCGATAGTTGTATGCAGTATATAAGACTCAAAATAATTAATAATAATAATAATAATAATAATAAATCCACGATGAACCTCCAAATCAAAAATCTAAATAAAGAGATCAGTATTATGATTTTTTTTTTCATTTTTCTGGCTTACATATTGTTCTGTATGGTATTTCTCTGTTTAAAAGTACTTTTTAAGTGTGATAGCTTCCTCATTTCAGACTTGAAAAATGTTGAGTTTTAGCAGTGTTGCCTTAAACTACTCCGTACACCTGGATGGCCCAGTCTTCCGGCGCCCACTCCCTTCTGCTCTGTTCGCTTCTCCACAATCAGCTCTGTGGACTGCAGTCATAAACATCTGGTCTTCAGCTCTATGTTTGCCTACCAAATCACATGTGTTAACTTAGGTGGAAATCGCCAGTGAAGCCGGTTTTAGTGTGTTCTGGTTTGTTTTGCTCAACTATTGAAAACTTTAGTGAGTTGTTGTGCAGGACAGGTCTTTAAAAAAAAAAAAAAACCTCAGGAAATTAAATATTAAATTTCCTCCCATTCGCTGTTAGCACACACAGGACTTTGAGTCAGACGTGAGCCCTGGAGCACTCCTTGCACCTTGAACCTTTTTTTCTTGGGCAGAGCTAATTGGTTTCTTCAAGATATGGCACGTTCTATAGGGAAAGGGTCCAGACAGCACCCAGGGCACATATGAAGCCCAGTGAGAAGATGAGGTGATTTGCTTCTGTCATACTGGGTCCATGGCACACCTGGGAATAGAGAGGACAATACAAGGCTGCTTCTCACCAAAGCCCAAATGTCCATACCCTCAAGTCAGGCTTCCATAATTATAAAGAAGCCTTGGGAAGATTCAGCTCACCCTAAATGACGCTACTGATTTTCTATGTAGGAAAGGGATAGTGTCTCATGGAATTAACATTGAAAGCCCTGCCTCTTCTACCAATGAAAAGGCCCAGTTTCATTTTCCTATTACAGGTAAACTTAGGCTGTATAATAGCCTATTTTAGAGCTAAGTATTGGTTTCTATGTTTTCAGAAAATATTTTGGGAAGTTATTAAAGGGTGGATTCTAAACTGAGAGCATGCCATTATGACTGGATAAAATGTCATTGGTCATTCTATGACTCCACCCAATGTTGTTGGTCATTCTGTGACTCCACCCTTTCCCTTCAGCATGAAGTGTATGTTGACATTTGCCTAGTGTCTCTCAAGCCCTTGTCTCACCTTGTCATCTGTTTGAATCTGCATATATAAGATGTGATCAAACTTATGGTGAATATCAATCTCCCCTCAAAGAACTCCCCACTTTGAACACACTTACCCCACTTTTCTTGCCACTTTCTGAAGCAGTTTGGGAAGCCTGCTTTTGTGTCGTTACAAGGTAAGGTCCAACATAAGGTGGTGACAGGCATACACTGTCATCTACTGGAAAGGTACGGTTGTAAAATCGTTGCAGTGTGTTCTCATCCACCAGATGTGACACTTTTGAACTTCTTCCTCAATGTCAAATGACTGTGAATGGTAAACATTTTGATTTCATTCAGGACATTGAGGCAGCTGCAGCAGCACAACTCAAGATACATGTAGAAAAGGACCTATACAACTGCTCCAGAAAGTAACAAGAATTATGGCCTAAGTGTGTTAGAAGCCAGGGGGAATCTTTTATGGGGATTAATGGCAATGTAGCTTTTACTGTAACATAAAAAAACCCCACAAAACACCTCACTGTACTTTTTGATCATACCTCATAGTTTTGTCTATAGTGTCTATAGGCTTCAAAAACTGGGAAGTTGAAAATCTTCTGGGTAAAATGTAGGTTTGCTTTCATAGACTAATACACAAAATGCTATCAGTTTAAGGCCATGCATGGTGGTGCATACTCGAGATCTCAGTACTCTGGAAGAGGTTGATATTGACAGTACTTGCAATGACTTAACTTATGACTGAATTCTTCCCTTGGTTTATATTGCTAAGCATAGCATTGATGCATGGCTGTAATCTCAGCACTCAGGAGGCTGAAGCAGGAGGAGCATGATGAGTTTGAGGTCTACCTTCCATCTACCTTCAGTCTACCTTCCTTAAATAAGATGCAAGGATCAAGCAAAGTAACCAATTGGTGATAGAAAATTCATCATCCTTTGTCCTTTTCACTGGGGAGCGTCACTGATGTCAGCCCAGACCTGGGGCTGTCGTGGCCTTAGGAGGGAGTGCCCAGAGGCTGGATCGTGTGAGGTCACCTGTAATATAAACTGTGAGAAGGATTCAATCCCAGGTTTGCTCATCACAAGTGCTGTCAATTTAAGTGTCTTCCAGATAACTTCATATGCATAGTTACTGTTCTTAGTCACCAAAAGTATTGCCACAAAGTGAGCCAAAGCCCACCATACTCAGCATTAAACAGTGCCCATGCTTACACGATGCCATTGCTAGAATGTCTGTAATTTACTTTACAACCAGAGTGACCTAACATACATGCAGTGGAAGCTTTATTTCTTCAGAGGATTGACCACCTAATATTCTGCCAATGGTACTAGCCTAAGCTAAGAATAATCAGAAACTACAAGTTTTTCTATGATCTATTTATCTATAACAGAGCATTGAAAGTTAGCATTCTGATAGTAATAAGATATTTTATTGGTAAAATGAATAGCTTTTAAATTAGCACAAGGAGTGTTATAAAAGCAAACTATGGCTAAAATAGTTCAGAGATCCACTCTACCTTGAGTGAGCAGGTGACAAGAACACATTAGATGCGTAACTAACTCAGTGTTCGGATGGTTCCTGAGGCTTGATCTAAAATTGGTGCCCTGTCTAGTCATCAGTTCCACGGATTTCTGATTGAACGCACCTCATATAGAATGCACCTCGTGCCAGCAAATGCCTCTGTCGGCTGGCGAGACTTTCAAGCCAGGTGCATTGGACACCTAAAAAGGCAGACACAGAGTTGCAAATTCATTGATCTCATGAAACAGGTTGACAGTTGTTTCTACTTGTCCATGTTTGTTTATTTAATAATGTACACACAAAATTTAGTCTGAAACTTGGTTGCATTATAATTTGTAGCAAAATAGTATAGAAGTAGCTACTTATGCTCACCTCCTCTCTCTCTCATATCTACTTTTGATGCTTCTGGGGATACAACACAGAACCTTCATACTGAGCTACATTCATAGGCTTCCTTTTAATTTTAGTTTGATACAGGGCCATGGTAAGTTGCTAGAGTAACCAGGCTCCACTTGAACTTGGAGTCCTCCTGCCTCAGCCTCCTGGAGTGCTGGGATTATAGATGTGCTCCACTTTCCCTAGCTTCAAAGTTCTTTATTGGTTACCATCATCATCTACCAAAAAGATTCTAAGTTAGTACAATCATACTGGCTCTGGAACAGCCATGGTATGGCATTCAAGGCCCTTCGGACCTAAAAACGGTAGAGTTGGGGCAAGATCTATAGTTTAATTAAGGACTGTAGGAGACCAGAGAGTTTTAAAATTGATTCAGTACTATGATGTTGCTCTTACTTTATAACTAGTGGTCTAACTTGTATACAAGCAAACTTATTATATAAAACTTATTTTTTTTTCTCCTGAGCACTGTCATCTAGAGCAGTGACAATTCTATTGTTTGCTAAAAAAGCACTGGAAGTCTAGATGCCACCCTGGAGACTCTGTGAGCACTGCTTGAAGTGGGGCTTAATCCCCAGGTTTCTGGAACAAGCCTCCAGTGGCTTCTGCCTTGTTCCTGAGTTCAGGGCCATACACAGGTCGATAGCAGTGTTGATAAAGAAGAAAAACCAGTCTCTCGCTCTCCGCTCTCCGATGCTTCCTGGCTTTCTTATCACCACACCCCTGGGCAAAGAATATTTATGTGCTCTGCTGGGAGGAGCCAAGGAGGCCTGAGTTTCGGTCCTCCTCCGGCCTTAGCAGCTGGAAAGTGTCACCGCAGGCTCTCTGCCATTTTGGTCAGCAACATGCCTTAAAGGTCACTGTTCCAGTTCCTTTCAGAGGCCTCTTTTTATAATATCCTGATAGATGACTGTAGAGATTTTGCTCACATGTGTTATTCTGATACAATGGTTCTAATTACATCCAAGTTTATTTGGTGTTGTAGTTAAGAGCCCAGAGTTCATACAAATCAGGGTTGGATTTGATTTCTAATTCTGATTGTCACTTAAGCAGCTCTGTGACCTTAAACCGATCACTTGGCCTGTCTGATTCTCAGCTTCCTCTTCTGCACAATGACAGGGACGTACCTCAGTGCCTCAGAGTTGTGAGCATGAGTGATATTACTGAGTGGGCACTTAGCACACTGTACTATAAGTACCACCTTTGCTGTATAAAAACTGTATTCTTTTAAAGCTGACATCAGCCTACTTCCTGGCCCCAATTTGATTTTCTAGAATAGCGCTGAATTAATCTATTGTGTCTCCCCCTACACACATTTGAGGACAGCAATCACGTTTCCTCATCTCGCTTTCCTCAGCTTGCACTTTTACACACCCTCGGGAGCTCCCTCCTGTGCTAAACGTTGCTTCCCAGGGGTACAGCTGGGCGTTCATGAGCTGCCTAGAACACACCTGTGTGGCTTGAGAGAGAGCGCTTCCACATGCTTTGTGCCCTACATACCTCTTTGTCCCCTCACCCTAGTCCCAACTCTGTTGTTTACCTTGTCCAGGGTGGAGCAGCAACTGCAAACATGTAATTATGTGAAAGGGGGTGGATCCAGCCTGAGGTTACCCATAGGTCTCAGCCTGCTGGACATTTGGGCTGGTGGAGGAAAAGGCAGAGGCAGACAGGAAGCAGATTTGCTCAGGAGCCCTCCTTGCTATGAGGACTCATGATTCCAGCAAAAATCTAGTGTGTGGCCACATCCTGTCTGGGGAAATGGGCCTCTACAGTGAGCGCCCTGTACTGGAATAAGCCATCTTGCTTCAAAGCCTGGGCTATGAATTGAGAAGGCTGGGTTTGCTTTCAGAATCACAATGCAGACACTGTCTGCTTGGGGTGGAGATGTGTGCTCTCCTATCTCAGAGCAAGGACCCTCTGTGGACTCCAGATTTTGGTCTTCACTGTAGTGTCATACGGCTGAATTCTTGTACTCTTGGATACCTGGCACTAGAGTGCCTTCTGTGAAAAGTGAACCACAAGAGTCAGCTTCTTGCGTGGCAAACCAGCAAGAGCAGACGGTGGCTCTGGTAACCTGAGCAGGCCATGGATGGCAGGTCCCTGATGGAAGTCTCCTGGGAGGTATAGATTACACTGGCCACCTCCTTTCCTTACAGTGTCTCAGAATGTGGGTCTCAGATCACCTGCAAGTTCTACTTCTGGATATTCATTCAAATGCATGTTCCTAGGGATCCATTAGATAGCCTAATGGGGCAGCTTGAGGGTAAGTTCCAGAAATCTGAACTCAGAGCAAGTAGCTCAGCGATTCTAACCCTCAGTACTTCTGAGAGCCTATGATGTGTTATGCAGTGAGCTGTTGACCTGGGAGGGCCTAATCTCTACTTGGTTTTCTTCCTGCCATTTCTGTTGTTTCTTCACATCTCCATCATTGCTCAGATACTCAAATAAGAAATACCTACTACCCACGGTCCTGTTTACACCTAAAGACACCTGTCAGGGGACGGGGAGATGGCTCAGTGGAATAAGTGTTTCCTTGACAAGAACAAGGGCCTGAGTTCTGCATACGAAAAATAAAATAAAATAAAAAACAAAAGACACCTGTAAGGAGTAGTGACAGGTCCTCATAGGCCTGAATTTGATTTTTTCAAGGAAGTTCTCATGGTTCTTGTGGGCCTGTAACTCATACGGGTTCAGAAGAGGGTCAGACTTACCCAGTAGTCACCACATGTCATTTGATTTCCCTTTGGTTACGATCATTTTGGATGATATTCAGTATTCTAACACTTGAAAGGAGAAAAATAACACATTTTAACTTTGTTTTATACAAAGTCTCACTGTGTCATTCAGGCTGGCCTAGAACTTACTATTTAAGTTCAGGCTGGCTTCAGATCATGGCAGTCCGCTTCCCTCAGCCTCCTGAATGCTACTATTGCAGCCATGCACCACCACACCCAGCAAAAGCAAAAACAAAATCAAAGACACACAACAAATTTTGTAACTGGAGAATTAATAGATAACTGGCAGTGTGACCCTGCACACCGCCTCACTCGAGTCTCCCTCCCTCCCCAGACACTCCGCTTGGGAGTTCATCCCTGGTGGGGGTCCTGACGGGTCTGCACCGGCTCTGGGGACCCTACCCCATTAACCTCCTATTAGTTATTTATTAATTTTGGTGGTACCAGGGATCAAACTCAGGACCTTGTGCTTGCCAAGCAAGCACTTATTCCACTGAGTTATCTCCCCGCTAACCTCCTATTTTAAAGGTTCCACTTTTCCCCTACTCCCCTTTCCTCCCTACAAGCGCCTTACACAGACTCACTGCCTCACCACAGAGCTGCCAACCAGGGAAGTCTTAGAAGATTTTTTCATTGTAAATTCATTGTGTTTTACAAGAACTGTTTCTTTTAGTTGAATCAGCTATAGTCAGCCTTTTTTGTAGTTGCGGAAATATTTGTTAAAATTCTGAATATGACAGAACCAGGGACACACCCTTATGGCGAACAATAGAAGTTTCATTCCGAGACGGCCTGTAGGTGACATCAATAATGTTTTCTTGGATTCACCTGAGGCATGATTATCATCTTTCACAGACCAGCATTCAGTGAGCTCAGTTATCCCTCTAACAGTGAATATACCTGACTTGTATGTCTTTTTGCAGTGGCCCTACCAGGGCCTGGCGCACAGGAGGCAAGCACTGCACGCACGCTCCAGCTTCTTGACCCACATTTCTAACTGCTGTTATTTTGTTTCCCCAACTTTTTCTCATGATTTACCAAATGATTTGTGGATTATATCCCTAATACCAAATTGTCTTCACATGCCTGAGGTTCACAAATGCTCTGAGCTGACAATGTGCTGGTTATACCAGTTCACTAGACAGCTTTTGAAAATATCACGTTAGGAAATTCTGTTTCAAGAGATAGGGATAGGTTTTAGGATTACAGTCCTTGAAGCTTTCCAGATAGTTTTATTGTGCATTAAGCTAGAGGGACAGTAAGCAGTCTGTGATTTCTCCTTGAGTCAGCATCCACAGAACATATAGCTATGAGATGAGATTAGTCTGGTATTTTTCATCTTTATGAATGCATAGTGGCTTCTAAGCATTGACTCCTTTTCTAACTTCTCAGAAAGCGGAGTGCAGAGTATTTCATATAGCTTTGGTAGCTTTTAGCTATTTTGCGGCTTTGCTTTTGGCAGTCTGCTGCTGTGTTCTGACCACTTCTAAGAGCAGTTGTGCTGTTGGTTGTGTTGCATAGCACAACAATCACTTTCCCTTTAACCTTCATGGATTTGGAGCAGTTCTGGACACAACTGGAGTATCAGTTAGTATCATTCATTGAAATTCTATGGGGGAAGAAGTCACTACATCTTGGGAAATGTTTACACAAAGAAAAGAATAAACTTTTCTTTGACTTCTCCTGTTTTATAGCTTATTTAAGATGGTAAGATGGCAAACTTACTATTGGCAAAGGACTTATATACACCATTTTGAGAAATTATGGCAAGAAATACTAGCCTACTGTAAAGATAGTGTTGCTAGTGTGTTTCTTAGTTTACTTGAGATGGTTTTTAAGGGAATGGATAATAAAAAATACATGATACTGTATCTATTGAACTATAAGGCAAAGTATATAATAGTTTATTGAGTTTTTAATTATATGCTTTGGATCTAAGGTTTGGAATGGACATAAATTATCTTTTTTTGCTAATATACTTAACTGTATGTGAATCTAATTGTATTTTGAAGGGATGAGATTACTACACAACTTCCAATATACAGATAATATTGAGAATTTGTTTTCTGAAATCATCTTCTCAACCTTCTGCCTTATTAAATTTCACCATTTTAGTGCTTTTAGTACACTGATAATCTTAATTTCTTCTACTATTTCATTTGTTGGAGGTTCTAACAAACACAAGATTGATTTAAAAGTGTGCAGAAGGAGAAACAACAGAACAGCAGGAGGCTGGCCTGAGAAAAGCGTGGCCAGCCCTTTGCTGAATAGTTGGCTTTCTGATGCCGGAAATTTTTGAATCTCTCCTCAAACAACTAGTGCAGATAGAGTGAATTACTTTACAATGCTGAAGACCCACTCCAGTGCTTGTAAGGCCATGAATAAGACCAGTGGCAGGGACTCTTTCCCCACCCTAGGCCCTTGCTCAGCATCTTAACTTGTAGGCCTTCCAAAGAGCAGGTGGAGGATGGGCTTCTACCTTGGCAGTCTCCAGCCTCTCTTCCTCTGCCTAGTAATCTAGGGACCTAAAATACCAGCCTGGTAATCACCACCTACACAAGAAAACACATGCAAAGGGGCAAGTGAGCTAGTGTGGGATTTTAAAATTGCAGATAAGGAAGAGGAGATCCTTCCTTGTGAAGAGTTGAGACTGTCACACTGAAGCTAAAATTCTTTCCGTTTTTTTTAGATATGAAAGTAAATATTTAATATGACAGCAAAAATCACAATAAATTAAAAAGAATTAAAAGAATCCTTTTTACAAACATCATATAGCTAAAAAAAAGTGATTTATCAATATCATTGGGGGCTTGCAGGTTAGCTCAGTTATTTAACCGCCTGCTCTGGCAAACCCAGTCAGAAACAGGGGGCCGCGGTTCGATCCCCAGCTCCACAGTGCCTTATCAGACCCGCCCTTAAGGAAGCCTGAGGGGGGGGGGGATTCTTCTCAACTTTAGGGCTGTCCAAATAGCTCAGCAGATTAAAGCACTGGCAAGCAGGTGCACGGGCCAGGGGTTCAGTCTCCACCCCTCTGCCTGTTGTGCCCATCCAGCCCCCGGAGTGCACTGAGACTGCAATTGAGACTGGGCATGGTGGCATGCGCATGAAATCCCAGCTCTTGGGAGGCTGTAAGCAGGTGGATCACTATGAGTCTGATCTAGTAGTGAGACCCTGAACACCTTGTAGACCCTTCCCTAAAATACAGAAGACAAACAAACAAACAACAACCCCTCCCCCACCAACAATATCATTCACCTCACTTTCCCTTTTCTTTTTTTTTTCCCCGGAACTGGGGCTTGAACTCAGGCCCTTGCGCTTGCCAGGGAAGCGCTTATTCTACTGAGCCATCTCCTGGGCCCCAACCTCATTTTCTTTTGATAGTTTTTGTCTGGATACTTTTAAACTATGTCTTCAAATGACAATGTCTTTAATTATTTTTTTTATTACTAGATGTTTGGAGTCCATAATGATTGCATTTTTTAATTTTTATTTATTTTTTTTATGATTGCATTTATTTTTTTTGAGGCAAAATATGCATAATATTTTTATTATCTGATCAAAGGGGAAGAGTCACAATATGCAGAAAACAAGTTGCAAAATATTTTTTATTATAAAGGAGTCAACAGAGACTGACAATCCACATGTTATCTCAGAATATTTCCCTTGGTTTCTGAATTTGCTAGGTTCCTTTGTACCAGCAAGTTATTTGCATTTGCAGGTTTTATGGAACTTTTCAGATATGCTGATTGATTATATGTATATACTGCTTAGAAACAAAATTCCATCTCCTATTAAGACCAATCAAAAACAAACAGCAACAACCACAATAAAATAAAATAACTCTTAGTTTCTGTTGTGCTTTTCTTTCGTATCAGAGCTTTCAAAATTTAACAGTACAGTAAAATTAGTGCCTTAGT
>NW_004524741.1:578322-579856 GCF_000260255.1 Octodon degus
AGTCTACCTTCATAGATTGCAAAATGATTTCAGAAACACATAAAACACACAATTGTTTTACAAATATAGAAACTGGGTCTTTACAAAATTTTATAAAATATAACACTTTGTAAATTCAAGATAGTTTCACACTGAAAAGGACAACACTTCCATAGACATGAATTCTAATCAAATTTAAAGTGGTCTGCCTTGATCATTCTTATATATTATTTTTTCCACATCTTCAAGACTAAGTAGATAAGTACTCTATATGATTGCATTTATTAAGAGGAGTTTGTATATAACCATCTAAATTCCTTTTTATCTACTTTTTTTCCATTCCTGATGTTTCCTCTAACTCTTGCTCTTCTTTCCATTTGTGAAAGGTCTATTTCCATTTTTCTTTGTTTCTTTCTTTCTTTTTTTTTCAAATCCTTTATCTCTTCCTTCTCCCATCTTCTGTTACCCTTCCCATTTGAAAATGATTTGCCTATTTCCTGCTGTATACCTTTTATATTACTCTTTACTTATATTTATGTTATGCAGTGAACTTGTGCATCTGATTTATTTCACTTAATGTTGTGGTCTCTAGGTGAATCCATTCATCTACAATGCCTCAGGTTTATCTGTCTTCGTGGAAGAGCAGTACTCCATTACATTTGAATACCATACCTTCTTTATCTGTTCAACTGTTGTTGGGCATAGAGGCTGTTTTCAAGATTTACCTGCTACATATTGTGTTGCTGGAAACATAAGCATCCATGTATCACTAGAATACAATGTTTTTAACTCTTAAAAAGAGGTGTAGCTGAGTCCAATGGAATTTCTGTTTTTAATTTTTGCAGAATCTCCATACTGATTTCTATAGTGGTTGACCTCATTTATATTTCCACCCAGAAAGTAGATGGGTCCTTTTTTCTTCATAGCCCTGCCAGCATTTGTTATTGATTAATTTTTTGTTAGTAGTCATTCTTTTTGGAGAAAAGTGGCATTTTGTTTTAATTTGCATTTCTTGAATGGCCAGTGATGTTGAACATTTTTTTCATGTATTTATTGGCCATCTGTATTTCTTCTTCTGAGAAGTGTCCATTTGTTTTGGTGGCCCATTTTTCTGACTGGGTCATTTATTTGGGAAGTTATATTATTTTTTGAATTCTCTTTATATTCTAGATATCAGTCCTCTGCCTGAGGAATAGCTGGCAAAATTTCTACCTAGTAGGTTGTTTCTTCACTTTGTGGCTTGTTTCTTTTGCTTGTAGAAGCTTTTTAATTTGATAGGATCCCATTTGTTGATTCTCATTATTCTTTCTTGTGTCACTGGATTTCCATTCAGAACGTCCTTGCCTATACCATGTCCGTAAGAATTTTATCTATTTTTATCTTCCTGTAGATTGTTTTCATTTGACATTTACATCTTTGATCTATATTGATTTTAATTTAGTACACAATGAGCTATGTGGGTTTAGACTCAACCCTATATATGTGGGCATCCTGTTTTTTAAGCACCATTTATTAAAGAGGCTATCTTTCCTCCAGAGTATGTTTTTTGGCCCCT
>NW_004524741.1:581191-594849 GCF_000260255.1 Octodon degus
TTTATGTGATGAATTACATCATTGATTTGCCCGTGTTGAAGTATCGTTGCACCCCTGGGATGAAGACTGCTTGGTCACATTGTATGATCATTTTGATGATTTATTATTCAGTTTGCTAGTATATTGGTGAAGATTTTTGACTCTATCTACGTTAGCAAGATTGGTCTGCCATTCTCCTTCTTGGTTGGATCCTTGTTTGGTTTTGGAATCAAGAAAATGCTAGTTTCCAGGAATGACTTTGAGAATACTCCCTCCTTTTCAGTTTCATTAAGGAGAGTGAGCCGTATTGGCTTTAGATATTGTAGAATTCAGTAATGAATCTCAGGTCTAGGACTTTCCTTAGTTCACGGATTTTTTAGTACTCTATTAATTTCATTGCTTATTACTGAATTATTTAGGATTTAAAAATCTTCTTAGTTCAGTTTTGGTAATTCATATGTATCTAGGAATCTCTCCTTTTCTTCTGAGTCCTCTAATTTATTAGCATACAGGGTTGTAAAATAGTTGTTAATAATATTCTGGATTTTGGCAGAGTCCATTGCGGTTTTACCTTTTTCATATTTAATCATATTGATCTTTCTTTCTTTCTTCTGTATGATTGGCTAAGGGTTTGTCTCTTGTGTTTATTTTTTCAAAGAGGCAGCTCTTTGATGTATTGATTCTTTGTACTGTGCTTTTTAGTATCCATTTCATTGATTTCTACTCTGATCTTTATAATTTATTTCCTTGTACTAGTTCTGGGTTCAAATTGTTCTGTTTTTAAAAATTGTATTTGGTTGTTGCAGGGTCTCATTACAAAGCTCAGACTTGTGGTGATCCTCCTGCTTTCAGCCTGG
The DNA here is from genome assembly GCF_000260255.1 of Octodon degus. Lineage (NCBI taxonomy): Eukaryota > Metazoa > Chordata > Mammalia > Rodentia > Octodontidae > Octodon > Octodon degus. The sequence goes on from NW_004524741.1 coordinate 582,028, forward strand.
CCAGTGCTGGGATTATAGGCCTGTGCCACTACACCCAGAGTCTGGCCAGCCCCCGTGGGGCTGGCACATATGTGGTGCCAGGATCTAACTGGTGTCCCTGTGCTTGCCTAAGCAGGTGCTTTAGGCTGCTGAGCTATCTCACCAGCCCTCGAATTGTTCTTATTTCTCTAGGATCTTGAGGTGTAACATTAGGTTAGCTATATGGGCTCTCTCTGTTCTTGTTGGAGTTTTTTTGATATGGGAATTCACAGTTATAAATGTCCTTCTTGAGCCTGCTTTTACTGTGTCTTTTAAGTTCTGGTATGTTGTACTGGCATTATCATTTAATTCTAGGAACTGTCTTAAGTAAAATTATATTTAAAAAAAATTTTAAATGTATTTAGCACAGGGTCTATAGATCTCACTATGTAGATCAGACTCATAGTGATTCTCCTGTTTTCAGCCTCCCAAGTGCTGGGATTACAGGTATGTGCCACCATGCCCAGTCTCAACCGCCATCTCAGAGTGCCCTGGGGCGGGACCAGCACGGCATGCCAGGAATCGAACCTGGCCGCTGCACTCTGCTTAAGCAGGTTTTTTAATCTGCTGAGCTATCTGGCCAGCCCTTAAGTGAAATTCTTCGTTAAAAATTTAAATTTATTTCTATTTTTATTTATTTATTTTTTTTTGCAGAACCAGGGATTGAACTCAGGCTCTTGCACTTGCCAGGCAGGTGCTTATTCTACTGAGCCATTTCCCTAGCCCCCAAAAATTTAAATTTAAAGTCAACTATCTAGTTAACATGAAATCAAGCTTTCAATTCATTAAACTAAAGAAAAAAATTAGAGGAACAGAATTATGCAACTAAATTTTGACAAGCACTTTGAACACTTTTTTCTCTATTTAAATAATTCCTAGTGACTTTTTGGGCTGTTCTCCATAGGGTTGTGTGCTACAAAATATAAAGTGTGTGTTATTTGCTATAAGAGTAACATTGTCCAACAGAATTTGCTGTTTATGCTACCTTTTCCTTCCATATACATAATACTGATAAATAAAAGTAAATATAAGTTGGAATTTGCACAGAGTTATTATCTTAACTCCAAAGTTCCATTGTAGTAGCTGCAGCAAAAAGAACAAAATCTGTTATGTTGCAACTACTTGTGTATGTTTCAAAGAACACATTAAAAACCTTTGTCTTTATCATTATGTAAATAGTTAAAAATGTTAATTCATGAAAAGTTAGTTTGCTGGGTGTTGCTTGTCTTCTTGAAAAATTAAAGAGTGGTGTAGTGTATCTTCAATTTCTGATTTTTTTTTCTGGTTTTATTTTGTTTTATGGTGCTGGAGATCAAACCTAGACAAATGCTGTACTACTGAGGTGCACCTGAGCTTTGTATCATCAGTTTAAAAATGGAATTTATTTCTGAGGAGTCTCAAATATTAACAGAATATTGTCAGAAATGGGTATTCCTTTGCCATTTAAATATTGTAGGTGCATGAATTCAGCAAAATAATCCAATATGGTCCAGTAGTCCATAATAGTAGTGGGTTATCCACATGACTGGCAATGTCAGCAGTTGCTGACTTGAGCCTTTTACAGCACAGCATATTAATATGGCTTTACTTTTTAATATTTCATTTTTATACTTTTCTGAAAGATGGTTAAGACCAAGATAAAGAAAGACCTATATAAAAAGAAATGTCACTTTTGAATCTGACAAGGTCAGTCAAATCCCCTCAGGATTTACCTGAAACCCTGTACCACAGATCCATTGTCAGTGTCAGCCATGTGAATGAGTCACGGCCATTGCTTGACCAAACAAATCATGAGGTTATAAATAAACTAATAGCAATAAAAAACTCATTCATACAATCAGTTATATATTGTCTGACATCAAACAATTAATTGGGATTTTTCTTTTTTACAAAGAATATCAAGTAAATTTTAATTAATGTATTGATACATTTTTTTCTAGTAACGTTATTTCCACTTAGCTTAATACCTCTGAAGTATTAATTATAAGGGGTGAGAGTTTTAGTGCATATTTAAACTAAGTCTTTTATGCTAATATTTCTTTCTTTTTTGACAACTCAAGGTCAATAGCGTTACTGGATCATGAACATCTGCTATCAGATTTCCCTCTTCTAACATGCTCTTGAATGCTACCTGGCGGCAAGAACAGCCTCATCTTCAGAAGCAATTGAGCTTTTGAGAACAAAGGGAGGTGCATCATTTCTATTGGAAAATGTTTTTCTTTGTCTTTTTGCTATCTCTCTGCAGAAGAGAAAGGGCTCTCTGGAGAAGAGAAAGGGCCCTGATCAATTGGTCTTTCTTTTCTTGTACATTTTGTAATATTGATCATTTTTCTAAACATAAAATTTGGCCCAAAGTTACTGGCCTACTTGCAGCAATAGTCCACCTCCAAACGCTCTTTCCTAAGTATTTTTCTTATTTACCTTCTCCTATCTCACTCCCTTTATTGCTTTCTCATGTCTTGACATTGGCATTATGTAACCCGTATATCACTGCTGTGTTCTCGTCTTCCTTTGGCTTGCTATTTACCCTCCTTGTGACATTTAATACTGAGGAGACCTCTAGAAATATGGAGGTTGTATATAAGATCCAGCTGGTGTGGCAAGCAGGTGTGATTTGCTCTATTTCTGAGGTTTATAGTTCCTGCTTTCTAATACATCTCAGCCAGGAAGTTCACAGTGGTAGGAGATTTGTAGGAGGGGAGAGGTCATGTTTTCTGTGGATCAGTGTGCTGCTTTATGTGCTGACAGTCACTGGGCTTCACTTGCATCACCTCCTCTGGGAAGCCTCCTCTTGCCCTTGGGGGCTTGTACATCTCGCTACATTATCCCTGTACCTCGTACATGTTTCTTACTGTTCTCAGCATCTTCTCTGGTAGTTGAGGTGCAGAGCGTAGCTTGTGCCTGTTGGTGTGTCTGGGCACAGTGCTGTATCATAGTCAGTGCTTAGATGGCTGTTGAGTGACGTGGAAGTGCAGGTGCACTTCAGATTTTGCCTGAGACTGTTGCCTTAGTTCCTTGTCTCTTCAGTGCCTCATGTAGTGCCAGAAATGTGGTAGATCTTTAGTATATACTTGTTAAGTGACTGAAATGAATGAACGAAGAATCCTTTCAAAAAGTGAACATGGGCTGGGGGTTTAGCTTTGTGGTGCAGTGTCTGTCTGGCAAGCAAGAGATGCTGAGTGGCGATTCCCAGTCCCTGCCCTTGCAAAAAGTGAACATGGCTAGAGAAATTCATTATGGAATGGCCCTGGTGAAATGGCTGTTACAATTTTCTAATACTTCCCCATCTGTTGCAGTGTAGTCTATGACTTTGGACAGAAACTTTTTAAATGTGTGAAATGCTTATTATAATAATACTTATTCAATTGGTGTTTATGGGGAATTCAAGTCACATGCCACAAATGCAAGGTATTGCTTAGTGAGGTGATTATCTATTTGAGTGAGAACAGAGACACACTGAAGTTTCTCCAGTGAAGCATTATCACAGATTTCCTAGCTAACAGCCAAAGGTCACACGGCCAATCGTACAGGACAGCTGTCTCTTCAGGAGTCTCATTAATAAGTGAGCTTAAATTTCAGAGCCTAAGATTTTTGATCCTCCATTTGTGGGTACAAGAAAAGCTATCATGTTCTGTGCCCCAGCTGAGTAACAGGTTTGTCTACATTCACTGGAGAGGATGGTTCTTTTTTTTTTTTTTTTTTTTTTTTTTTTTTTTTTTTTTGGTTGAACCAGGGATTGAACTCAGGCCCTTGCACTTGCCAGACAAGCACTTATTCTACTGAGCCATCTCCCCAGCCCCTAGGGAGGATGGTTCTTAAAAAGATCTTTCTCTTTGCTCACTGATGGGTTAATAATATCCATTTGGACACCCAGACCAGTGAAGAATAGCAGACTGACCTTGAAGACCAAGATGTCCTACACATCATATGAGCAGTGAAACTGCCACAGTGTGCTGCTATTTTAAGTCATTTGGCAGGGATGACCAAAAACCTTCGTCTTTTGAAAGCATAGGAGAGTTACGCAGGGCTACTTTAATTTAGGGTTGAGTCGATAATTCTTAGGATTTGTACACTTCAGTCTCAGTCCCCAGAAGGACTCATGTGTCTGTCAGCAGGTGCACACAGAACACATTGTCCTGCAACTCTATTGTTGGGGAAACCTCCCTGTTGGGAGAGCAGACAAAACCTCTGGCTGTTTCTACACCACACAGGGAAACAATGGCTTTCTTTGTTTTATGTAGAATGTTGTCCAGTTCTCATCAGCTGCTTAAAAGCACATCCGGGAGTTCAGGGGGGTGGAATTATACCTTCTAAAAAGGTTACATTACATGGTTCTAAAAATGCTGCTCTTTGCCAAATCAGGAGCAGTGCTTGATTTGCAGCATTTGTTGTGAGCCTTTGGAAACATACAGCTCCTTTCTTCCTAAATTGTTTGCCAGCAAACAACCTCAAGGACTGTTTGATTCATGATGTGTCAGTGGAATCAACATCTTAGAGATAGACTTGGATGCAGTTCCTGGCTGTTAGGAATGGAACTGCTCTTCTTAAAATTTGGGAGGAACTTGAGGTGCCAGGTAGAAGTCACAATGAACATGAAGTGTCCTGAAGTCAGGTCCAGACACACAGAAGGCACTGGTATTAATCACACAATATTTAAAGCTCAATGAGTTATCATTTAATAATGAGGGACTCTGCCAGTCATCACAGATTTCTTGCTTCTTTTGAGCCTGTCCATGGAAGGCTAGGCCTGCGGGTCTGCAAGGCAGCTGTGGACTGGAGTCAGGCAGGGCTGCTTCCCTTAGATCATGCTTCTGCTTGTGGGTGGCTGGGGCCTGAATCTTTCTCTTGACTCCCTGACTCGGAGGCTAGTGCCCAAGGCCATTTCTTGTCACCCTGGAAGTATCTTTTATTGTTGGAGTAGAGAAGCATTTCTCTTTCTCACAGGAGAGAAAACAAGAAGGACCTTTTCTCGGCCTTCTTTCTGCTTCACTTTCTTTCATTACCTACCTAGCTCCATCTAAATTTGGGACTGTAGGCCAAGCTGTAGTTTGCAGTGTGAGATTATAGGCTAAGTTGAGATCCTAACACTTGGTGAATTTCTTTCTCCCGAATATTTTGAATGACAGCGACCATGTATCAGCACAGATATTTGAAACTGTGTTCAGGGCAAAGCTTACTAATAACTTTGTAATGTGTGCAAGGTTGTGTACTGTTTTGTGCAGCTTCCTCCATGGGTTTCTGACAGCTCATGGAGCTCCCTGCTATTTAGTCATCGCTCACCGTGTTCCAAGCATTGTACTGACCATTTTCCTTGTATTATTTCATTTAATTCTTAACAATGGAAAGAGTTATATTCCCATTTCCCAGGAATCTAGACTGTGTTTGTAAAGCCACATAGACATAAAAGAGGGAGCCTTAACTACAACACAGGCAACTCCAGAGCACAGTGTTCCATTGTTGTCTTCTAAGCGGGGCTGTTTTTCAAGTTTCAGAACATTATCGAGAAGGCTTGAGGTCACACACCCAGGTTGTCATACACAGTTATTAAGTGGTAGAGGAAATATCAAGGCCTAGGGATAAAGACTTCAAGGCTTATGATGCCAAATTGCATTTCTTGATTTTTGAAAGTATCTGTTATCAATTTTCACTAGGTCATCCAATGTATTTCATATGGAGAATTTTAAGCATTTTTTTTTAAAGAAAAATACTTTCAGTCTGTGGGTAGCGCTAGATTCCAAACTGATATAGACACTAAACCAGCCTGGCAAGGTTAGGGAGGGGACATGCTCTGACTTTGTCACTTCCAGGTGTGTTGGGTGGAGATGTAGATTTGGAATTCAGCTTCTTGGGATACTCTGCTGTGTGCTATTGTTTGCTCTGCCTATTGAAACGTGAAGACCTTTTGTAATATTATGTCCCTGTTATGGGAGTTATGCTGAAAAGTGGGTAATTTGATTTCAGTGATGATTAGAAATAAGAATGAATTTCACTACAAATGCTATATAATGTTAACATAGAATACTAATGACAATACTTTGTCGCTATGTCCCTGCCAGTCACAGGGTTTGTAAGGTGTCCTCCCTAACAATCACTGATAGCTTCCATCTCCCAGCCTGATGTAAATGGCATTCCCAGGGCAGCAACTGAGACTAAAAGCAGCAAGGTGACATGCCCACAAGTGCATCTTTCATGGATGAGGGTTTCCCACGCTGGTCTCAGAGGCTGCACTCTTTCCACTGAACCAAGCGCTTACGATCCTCTAGGCACAGAATTACGAAGTTTACTCATTTGCTCAGTTCATCATCTGTGAGACGGCTGGTAACAGTAGCTACTCGGGACTTTTCTGAGAGTGAAATGGCCTAAGGCATATAATACATATAAAATACCAAATTTAAATTGATGAATAAAAATGCTCCGTAAGTGTTAGTTTTTATTACATATCTCGTTGAGCAAATGCCAGATGTGCGTCAGGAACTTACTGGGCGACAAAGACACACAATGCGCTGTATTTCCTTTGCTCATACATGACACAAGAGATGTGGGGTTGGAGGGTCTGTACACAGTCTTGTGGTAGATAAGGCAGAAGCTGTGGACCCTCAGGAGGAGTACAGGCTGCTCTGCCTGTGTGGTGTGGGAAACCCTCCCGCAGCTTGGCCATTCACGTGATAAGTCTCTCTTGAGTGTGATTTGAAAAAGATCTTCAAACAACTTGACTTTAAAATTTTGATTCTTTTCTAAAGGACAAGTTAAACAAATAAAAGCAGCATTACAATTAAGGTGTAAATACTGCTCAGCAAGCACTTAAAGTGTGGTGGTGCAGTTAAAGAGGGAGATAGGGGTGAGCTGTGCTGACAACCCTGAGCCTCCACAGCGGGCAGAGACTGTGGAAAGCAAACCTCTCATGAGGGAGGTGAACATGTTTGCTTCCCTTTTGGGAATCTAGAAATCCCCAGCTTTGTGTCTCCTCCCTCCCGTGGAAGGGGCCTCCCGCTGGCTCCCAGCCACTGTCAGGTAAGGACAGGCCACATAGCTACCTTCCTTGCATTATCTACTCTAGTCTTCCATTTACACCACATACCTGTAATGGAAGATCAGAAGCATTTTGCAAGGAGGCATTTATACAAAAAGATTAAATGAAAAAAGTTCATGATGGAATTCAAGACAAGAATGAATGGAATGAAAGGTGGTAGGAATAAAATACATCAACGCCTTGAGGGGGATTCAAGAAGCTATTGCAGGTACAAAACATGAGTAGCAGCCCACAGAGAGCAGCAACTAGAAAACAAGAAGGTCTACTTAGAAATTAACAACTTAATTTAAAAAAAATCAGTTGTGTAGTAAGAAAAAGTGGAATAAATATGGTTGGATATAAAGAGCCCTTCCAGGTCCTCATCTCAGTCCAAGAGGTTCATTTTTTATTTTTCTATTATTTTATGTATTTGGTACAAGGCCTCACTATGCAGCTCAGACTCGTGGTGATGCTCCCTTTTTCAGCTTCCCCACTGCTGGAATTACAGGTGTGCACCATCATGCCCAGACTCAGTGGCCAGCTCAGTGTGCCCAGCATGGGGCTGGCATGGCATGTGATGCTGGGATGGGATGGAACCCCTGTCCCTGAGCTTGCCTAAGCAGGCACTTAGTCTGCTGTGCTATCTGCTGGCTCCCGAGAAGTTTATATTTGTAATCCCATGGATATGTTATTGGAATCCCATCGAGTTAATTCCAACCTACCACACCTAGTGCAACCCATGGCAAGAATACAGGCTCTGCATCTTGTACAGCAATTAACCACTAGGAAGAATGTATGCAATGTGTTAATTATTGAAACTGTCCTACCAAAAAACAAACAAACAAACAAACAAAAAAACAACCAAACAAACAAACAAAAAAAGCAAGAACAAGGGAATGTTGGTGAGATACTGAGAAGATCTGCTAAGATCAACACAAGCTTACATTTTTGGTAATGTGACAATGAGATAGCTTGAATTAAAAAAAATAAATTTCTTCCTATTTGAGAAAAAAAAAAAAGAATACATGCGCCAAGGTATATCTGCAGTTCTGGGGAGCACAGGGGCCCCAAGTCCAGCTGTGGTCAGGGCTGTTTGGAACAAAGGCTTTGGCCCAAGGCCGAACCTGGGTTTCATTCATTCATGAAAAAAGGAGTTGTTTGAGGATGTGCAACTGTGAGAATGGCAGAAAGTAGGTAAGTTCTGGAGCTGGCCTGGGTAGGAGGCCTGCATTCACCTCTGCAATATGCAGAGAGAAGGACATGAGAGAGTAATCTACAATACACTCCTGAGGTGGTATCTAATGTTTTGGGGTTAGTGCTTCAGCTCTGATGCGCAATCTTTCCGGCCCAGGAAGTCTTAGCCTCTATCTTGAGGCTGATTCCAGCCAACAGTGTGGAGTGCTGGCTCTTCATCCCATCTCATCTCAAGGGAGCAGTGGGTGGGGATTCCACAGGAACATACCTGCCGTCCCCAAAGACTACCACCAGTGCCTCAGCTAGACCAGTGTCCAGTGCTTAAAGCCATTTGGAAAGTCCTAGCCAGCTCTGTACACGGAAATGGGATCAGGCTCATCCAAAATCGGGTAATGGTTCCTCTTTCAAGGGAGTCGCCCAGGTGGTCCTCCACAGTTGAAAGTTAAGTAAATGATCTGTAAGAAATGTTCCTAGAACATATATCAAAAAGATGGAAGCATAAATTAATAGATTAGAGAGCAGAGCTAAAGAAGTCAATATCTGAGCTGGCCAGATAGCTCAGCACACTAAAGCACCTGCTTAGGCAGAGCACAGCAGCCAGGTTCGATTCCCAGCCTGCTGTGCCGGCCCCGCCCCTGGGATGGCAATTGAGACTGGGTGTGGTGGAGCACGCCTGTAATCCCAGCGTTTGGGAGGCTGAAAACAGGAGGATCACTACGAGTCCAATCTATGTAGTGAGACCCTGTAGACTCTGTAATAAAAAATACAAAAAAGAAAAGAAAAAGAAATCAATATCCATTGTTTTGGGATTTCAAAACACAGAAAAGAGGAAAAAGAAGGGTAATGACAGACAAAGGGAAAACATGAACAGATAATTGATCTACATGAGAACCGGAAGACAAAATGATATAAAGTGTAATAAACAGAATGCACACAGAAGATGATGGTAAAAGGCCACATTAGAGAACAACTGTACACTAATTGTAACCGAGTTAAAATTTGTCTTAAAACATTGGGATTGTCTATGTAGGTCATAAACTTTTTCACTAGGTAAATATTCAAGTATATGGTCTTTGTAATAGGCATCCTCAAAATGAAAATGATGAACAATTTTGATTTCAAGGTCCAGATAAAAATTGTCACAGACAAATGATAACCAGAAGAAGGTAAAAACATTAGTGCAAAACAAAATGGAATTTAAGGGAAAAAGGCAAAATGAGACAGAGGGTATATATATATATAGTGTTTGGTTGTTGCAGGTATATATATATATATAGTGTTTGGTTGTTGCAGGGTCTCGCTACACAGCTCAGACTCCTGGTGATCCTCCTGCTTTCAGCCTCCCCAGCACTGAGATCACAGGCCACGCCACCATGCCTGGACTCTGGCTGGCTCATCCTGCCCTGGGGGCAGGGCTGGCACAGCATGTGGTGCCAGGAATTGAACCGCAGTCCCTGTTCTTGCCTAAGCAGGCGCTTTATCTGCTGAGCTATCTCGTTGACCCCCAGAGGGTAATACTGAATACTGATATTTAAAAAGCTTTTCACAGTTTATTCATCGTCTCATGAAATGTTCTTATTGTCACCACAGATAAAGTTGTGGCAGAATCTTTATTCCTTCTGCCTCTTTCCTGGCACCAACACTGGCCTTTGCAGCTCCCCAACTTTCTGCATTCTGCTCTGCTGTTCCTCTGAAGGTTTTTCTTGTGATATTTTCCTTCTCATGGCTTCATTTTTCTTTGTATAATCCAATGATTCATAAATCAATCATGCTAAAGCCAGTTGGTTTGCCACCACCAAAATGGGTTCTGAGTGAAAAACAAAGACCACCTCTGGTGTGATGTTTAAGCTAGGCCACTCCTGCCCAAATTTCTGTTGCCTTCTTGGGTGTTTCCTCTGACGTAGTCATTTGCTCCTGCACTTGGTGGTCTGGATAGTTCCAGTGTCACTCACGATGATTGCTGACGCTCATATAACCGGAAAAGGAAGAAAGAGTGTTGTACTGATTACTAATATAATTCACCAAGAAAATGTAGTGCTTATGAATCTTCTCAGATCAATGAAAAAAAATTAAAAAAAAAGACAGAATAGAATAAATAACCTCCTGCCTCCATAAAGTTCTGTTGTAGTTATAAGAAAATGACCTAAACAGAGATAAATAGTAGACTTCTGTCAGGCATTTTTTTTTTTAAGAGTGGAGTTGGATTTTATTTGCTCATTACTACGTTTTCAGTACGCATTGATTGCCCTTAATATGTGGAGTTGCTACATGTACATAACACAGCTCAGTTCCTGTTTTCATCTCCTACCCTTCCCGTCCCTCTCGGTTCCTTTCAACTCCTGGTCCCCATCCTCTCTGCAGAAGCAGTGTTTCCATTCTTTTGATATTTTTCCATTCCCTTTGCCCCTTCTCCCTTCAGTCTCTTGTTCCCTATCCCATTGGAGGAAAATATCCCTGCTTCCCATTATTCCTACTGTGTATCTTTTATTATATTTATATTTGAAATTTCACATGTAAGAGAAATCATGCAATATTAAATCCTGTATATTGATTTATTTCACAACAGTGAGATACTGTTGTACTCCAGAAAGAAAGGCCATCATCAATGAATCAAATAATAAATGCTCTTGAGGCTGTGTAAAGGGAAACCTTTTACTTTGTTGGTAGGAATCTAAACTAGTACAAGCACTGTGGACATCAGTATGGAGATTATTAAAAAAATAGAAATTCCACTTGATCCAGCTATTCTTTTTCTAGGCATCTTCCCAAGAATTAAACTCATCATATTACAGTGACATGTAAACTTACGTTTTTTGCAGCACAGTTTATAACAACTAAACCTTGAAATCAGCCTATATGCCTGTAACAGATGAATGAAAAAAGAAATTATGGTATTTATTATACACAGTGGAATACTACTCTGCTATAAAGAATGATAAACTTGGGCTAGTGAGATAGCTCATCAGACTAAAGTGTCTGCTTAGGCAAGCTGAGGCAAAGCATGGGGACCATGTTTCTAACCCTGGTACCACATGCTACACCAGCCTTGCCCCAGGATGGGCTGAGCTGGCCAGAGTCTGGGCATGGTGGAGCATGCCTGTAATCCCAGTGCTGGGGAGGCTAAAAGCAGGAGGATTGCCAAATACATTATTAAAAAAGTGATAAACTTGATATATTTGTAGGAAAGTAGTTGAGCCTTGAGAAATCTCTTACACTGTTTCCAGGAATAGAAATAGTGTTGGAATAGTGTTGCCCAGGTTCTTGATGTCCTAAACAAAGTACTGAGCAGGACACCCAGGAGTAACAGCAGGACTTCTTTATATGAAAGAAGGAAGACAAGATGCAGACCACGGAGTAGGAGTGGGCCAGAGATGAGCTTGTGGCTGCGGGGTGCTTGGCGTTCAAGGCTTTAATCTTGGGCTTGGCAACTTTTGTCCATTTAGTGATCATTTGTCTGTGTTGGAATATTCTTGGACTGCTCTTTTCTTATACTTCCTATGTTGTACGGAAGTGGACATCAGAACTTATTGGTTATGTGTGTGTCTTCCAAGGAACCCACAGCCAGGAGGCCTCAGTTTTGTAGTTCCAGAATGAAGCAAGTAAAGGATACATGGGAGGCTTACTTAGATATTGTTTCTCTAAAAGTGATAGATGTTTTTTCTCAGTAGTGTTCCACTGAGTCCTGAACATGATTTTGTCTGCATAGATTTCATGAACGTTTGTGGTTGGCTGCAACCCTCATAGCCTCCTCGTAATTATTTTAGATCAAGTCCTGCAGCTCAGATTTCTAGGTTCTGGTTCCAGCCACCACCAGCAAGGAAGTCACTTCCTTTCCCTGGATTTCATTGAACTTGCCTTTCAGTAAGTAGAGCAAAATCTACACCCATCCAACTCTTTTCCTTCTTTACAGGCTTGTTTTCTACTGCATGACTTTCACGCATATTCTATTGATCCTTTTGTAAAATCCAGTGCTGAATGTGTCATTTCTGTGACATGTTTTTGGAATGGGCTAAGTTACTTTTTATCCTTTTACATTTGCCAGATCTTTAGAATAATAATAAAAAAAATGTCTGAGAGAGTGGTAGGAGTGTAGCAATGGTGAGGGCAGGTGTCCTCTGCGTCCTCAGGTTCAGCAGCTCTGGGTTTGTGGTTGCTCTGAGCCAGTGTCTCTCGAGTGTTTCAACATCCCGCCTTACAAATGTGATAACTTCCTTTTGCAGCTGCACTGCAGGCCCTGAAAAGGAAGAAGAGGTTTGAGAAGCAGCTCACGCAGATCGATGGGACCCTTTCCACCATCGAGTTCCAGAGAGAAGCCCTGGAGAACTTGCATACCAACACTGAGGTGTTAAGGAACATGGGCCTTGCAGCTAAAACCATGAAAGCCATTCACGAAAACATGTGAGTGACACTGGTAACCCTTTCAGTCATTAAAAAGAGTCTTTGAACTCATGGTGAGTTTTGGTGGAACGGGCTCACACATCTGAAGCTTTTTGATATATCAAATGGAGTGTTTTTTCAGGGGGAAAATGAAGTTATAGTGACAACACAAAGGCAACAACAAAAATACGTGAAAAATAGAGTTTCTGATCTTTCTTGGTTTC
>NW_004524741.1:595214-626550 GCF_000260255.1 Octodon degus
CTCTGAGTTTTTTCTTTCTTCCTCTTTTGAATTTCTTATAACTTCTTTGCTATTTTTTTAAACAAATTTTACACCATTATATCTGGTAATGTGAACAACTAATTTGAAGATAGCATCGTGTAATACAGCAACCATTGTTGAATTCCTGTTGCTTTGTTTAGAGAAAACTTGTATTGTTTGTAATGCTGTTTTGTTTTTCTATCACTATTTTGTATTCTTTAAAAAAGAAAAGCCAAAAAGAGAGAAGACAGAGAGAATGAAGTTGAATCTTTGAGCTAGCTCAGAGTCTCAGCCTTTTCACTGTTAACCAAGTTCCCAAGTGGTTCTGGTTGACCCCATGTTTGAGAACCATTGATGCAGAAAAGTAGTCCTCAGGGTCAACTTCCACAGATCAGGGATCCAACTGTATGGCTTACATTCCCAGCTGTCTAGCTCATTATCTGTTGGTCAAATTCCTTTGCCTCTCTGTGATTTAGCTTCCTTATATGCTAACTGGTGATAATAAAGGTGCTCATTTTGTGTGGTTGCTGTGAAGTTTCATGAAATAGTGGATAAAATGAACTGAGCAGAGTTGCTGGCACAACATCTTCACTCAGTCTTCCATGTCTGTCATGACGGTGGGATTGGAGGAAATCTGCTTTACTTTTGCTCTGGAAAATAGCTGCCTGGGAACTGAGCCTTTCTTGATACTGGACACGCTACTGGGATCCAGATCATGACTGCATAAAAGCAGGGAGTGACTGATGTAGACCAGTTTCCATAGTATGGGAAAAGAGGAAAAAGAGAAGACAGGAAGGTGAAGATAACCTTACTGATGTTTTTTTTGCCTTGATAATTCATTAATATCAGCCACCACTTTGGAAGCTTTAGAAAGAGCATTTGATCATTGTCAGACTCAAGATCCTTACAGCTTGCTGCTATAAGCTGGGGCTTGAACCACATCATGGTGCTAGCCTTTCTTTCTAGGTAGCTTACCATCCTTGTATGTCTGTGCTCCTGCGGAGGAAAATTCACTCCCAGCTCCAGACTTTAACCATGTGTTTCTCATATTCCTTTCAATTAATACAATCATTTTACATGTAATAATAAAGATTGGAGGCCCAGGGTGGTAGCAGAGTGGTGAAAATATTCTTTTTGATTACTATATAAAAACATATCAATGTGTGCAGCTTTTTGGGTAAAGTCTGAGAAACTCAAAAGAAGATTAATTCCACTGGGACCCATACGTTCAGTGTTTGGGTTACTTAGTAATAAGGGAAATTGTCACTTTTCTTGAATCCAGTGAGTCTGGCTTCCTTTCAGAACTGGTGGAATGATTTAGAGATAAAGTGTTATAGAAAAAGCACAGCAAGTCTGTTTAGACACCAGCAAGCTTCAGGGGGCAGGATCCAGAGTAACTCAGATGACTAGTCTTTCTTGTGGCTGCTTAGACCTCTTTGCTGGGGCTGTTGATTCTTCTGAAGGCTTAGGGGGTCTGCTCTCTTTAGTAACCTCCCTGGGCATCACACTGCTGTGGGGACCCTCAGGAAGCCAGGATCTCAGGTTATTCCGAGTTACTATAGAAATAGATCTCTAGTTCCAGAGCTTAACATCTCCAAAGGGCTGCTTTCAGAGCGGTTACTGAAAGCCGTGGTACTTGTCTTGGTCATGGTGGTCCTTGGTGTTCTGTGGTGCCATTTTCCCCAGGGGAATTACATAGCAGCACATTTAAGTTTTACGTACGTCCTGCCAAATATTCAAAATGGTTCTGTAAATATCATTAGTTATAAAATAATTTGATTTCTAGTAACTGCCAGCAATAATGGCTACTCAGTTAATATTTAATATGGTATCTCTGGGTGTGGTAGTGAACATCTGTAATCCAGCACTTGAGAGGCTGAGGCAGGAGGAGTGCTGTGAGTTTGAGTCCAGCCTGGGTTACATAATGAGTTCAAAGCAAGTCAACCTGAGCTGCCTGGACAGCCTGTCTTTAAAAAAATGTGAATCGGGTCAGCCAAATAGCTCAGTGGGTTAAATCACCTGCAAGCAGGTACAGGAGTTCCGGGGTTGGATCCCCGGGCCTGCCATGCTGGCCCTGTCCCCAGGGTGCTCTGAGATGGCAACTGAGATTGGGCATGGTGGTGCGTGCCTGCAATCCCATCTCTTGGAAGGCTGTAAATAGGCAGATCTCTACGAGTCCGATGTAGTAGTGAGACCCTGAACACCCCGTAGATCCTTCCGTAAAATACAAGAAAAAGATAAAATGAAATGAAATAAAATAAAATAAAAAATAAAAAAGTGAATCTACAGGATTATTAATTTTTTAAATGCAAATTATTTTTAAAGTGATTGAGTATTATCACCTTGGTTTTTTTTATATACTAAGAAAATAATTGTTTATGTTGACTCGTTTTCCATGTGTTTTTTTTAAATTCACTATTATAAGCTAAAATTCTAAAATATTTCAACAAAATATTCCTTCCCAGGGATCTGAACAAAATTGATGATTTGATGCAAGACATCACAGAGCAACAGGATATTGCCCAAGAAATCTCAGAAGCGTTTTCTCAACGGGTTGGATTTGGCGATAGTTTTGATGAGGTGGGTCGCAGAATAGGAACAATGTGGTAGCCACAAAGCGTCGCTTCCTGTAACATAGAGTTGTCAGTTTCCCTTGTTACTTATGAATAAATGGCAGTGGTTGGAAATGTGCTTCTCTTAGGAGGGAAATGAAATGTTAGTAGCTCTGATTTAAAGGGAAGATTAATATACTTTGGCAAATAGCCTCCTAATTAAGTTTTCAGCTATTAAGGGAAAAACAGCATGTGATTATATAAAGCTAGTGACTTAATGGTTGGTGCCTAAATAACCCCATTACAAGGAATCACATGCTAGCACATCTGGGCAAACAAAGCAGGCTGTGTCCGTCTGCAAAGCACAGACGTACCGTGCTCTGTAGCTATAAAATTAGAGGTTAGGCTGCCTCTGTTTATGACTCAGGCTGTGAAACAGAACAAATGTGCAGTGGCATTATTAACACACACATTCCATTTAGATTAATCAAGTCCAATAATGCACTCTGTAATTATAATGATGGTGTCTACACTGTGAATTTCAATTGTTCTACTCAAAGCTCGCACAAGTAGCACTAGGACACATTTAGAAGCATTTCCCAGTTTTGGAGTAGCACAGTGAAGAATCCATTTTATTAAAAATGATACATCTAGCAAGTAGGTAGGGGTCCCGTGGAATCCTAGAAAATGAGAACTTACTGTTTACAACTTTTAGAAATGAATTGGAGGCTGGGCATGGTGGTGCATGCCTATGTTCCCAGCACTTGGGCAGCTGAAGCAGGAGGGTGGTTGAGAGTTCAAGGCCAGCCTGGTTTACAAAGTGAATTCAAGACTAGCCTGAACTTCATTGTGAAACCCTGTCCCCAAAAGACAAAAAATAAAATCATAAACATGGACTGGTGTTTAGCAAAATATGGCTTGTAATGCAAATCATTCCATAGTGACAGATGACAATGGTTTTCACCGGTTTAAAAATCTAGAGAACAAAAATATAGAGGACCGTGTGACAGGGGAAGTTTTCTGACCTATGAAGTATGAAAAGTTACTGTCTGACCATTCCTAGAAAAAGTTTGCCAGCCCTTGGTGTACACAACCCAGCATCTAAAGAGTGCACTGTCAGAGGGCAGACAGGGTCTGTGCTGATGGGCACATTCTACAGTTAGTAAAAGCGCGAACACGTCCCTTTACTTTTCTGACCCTTACTTTTCTCATTTATAAAGTGAAGCTATCGGATCATTGGATTATCTTCAATACTTCTCAAGTTCCACAACTCTTTTATGGTGATCAAATAAGCGCTTGAGGAGTGATAGAGGAGCTGACTATTCTTTGGCCATATTAGCAAAGAAAGCATCATTCTCTCCCTGGTGCTGTTGATAAGTGTCAGGCACTACTGGCAATTCTGGGTGGGCATTCAACATAGCATACCTCATTCTGCCATTAATGTGGTTTCTATACTTTTTCCTAATTGTTTTAGAGCAGAAATAGAGCATCAGAAATTTATTCTCCTTTTTATTTATATAACCCATGGAAAATCCTAAAATACATCCTTATTCTTAATATGCTATTTCACTGAGACCTTCTCGTGTAGTTGATTAAATAGAAGTCAGATAATCAGCATGCTGCAGAGTTGAGACTCACCGATTTGGTTAATGAGTTGCATGTCTTCTCTCTTGCTCCACAGTGTTGTAATTCTCCCTTCAATGTCCTTGTTTGTATGCCCTTATCCTAAATTCAGGTTTTAGCTCCTTGAATGTAGAGAGTGTTAATTCAACTCCTCTCCCCTAGTTAAAAACTTTCCCAGGATGAAGGTCTTAATAAATTTGTTATGAGTGAATAAATAGTTTTCTTGGTAGAATATGTGTTTATTCATTTCCCAGTATGACATTTATCAGTAGGACAAGCGCAGAAATGCCTGATGACAAGTTTAGTTTTGACTCCCAGCCTCCTTCTGATGAGAGTTGGTCTCCATCCATAGGATCTACCTCAGGTCATCTCATACCTGGCGCAAGGTGACCTACATCCTGAAGGTCTTAAATTAGTATTGCCTTCCTGCATTTTGGGGGCAAAGAATCTTTTATTTATTTATTTGTTTATTTTGAATGTACTTTGTACGGGGTCTCATTAGTGATCTTCCTGTTTTCAGTCTCCCAAGCTCTGAGATTACAGGCCTGCACCACCACGCCCGGTCTCAGGGGCCAGCACGACCAAAGAATCATTTTAGCATAAACTAAACTGACCAGGATAATTGTTAAAAGGAATAATCATTATATCTGTACCGAGCTGAAGTTTTATTACCCCAAATGCATGCATGATTTATATTGACTTTGATGATTTGACGAAGGAGCCAAAGTACCTTTGATTCTTTTTGTTTTCTGTGCAGTATATTTGTCTTTTCAGTAGCGTTAGCCCAAATAAAAATATTTATTTTCTTTAATTAAAGTTTCACAGATTCTTAACAGGAGAAGAGAACATATTGGAAAAGCGACAGGCAAGGTGTAATTTCCCCAGAAACTGAAGCGATTATATATTCAACCAGCACAAATTACTTGAATGGCTGTTTGTTGAAGTATTATAAGATTAACTACAACAAATTTGCACAACCCCAAATATTCATTTTTTAATCATTGCTCAGTGTTGCAAAAAAGATTTAGTTTCAAAATAAATATTCCATTCCACTGGGTTCTCACATATCAATTGGGAGGCAGATGTTCATGTTATTGTGTTTAAGGGAACCGACTTCTTGAAACGTTAACTCTCTAATTCTCCCTTTCTCCTGTGCTCAGGATGAGCTGCTGGCAGAACTTGAAGAACTGGAGCAGGAGGAATTAAATAAGAAGATGACAAATATCCGGCTCCCGGCTGGGCCTTCCTCTTCTCTGCCCGCACAGCCGGATAGAAAGCCCAGCGCGCTCCGCTCTCGCGCAGGTCTGTTCCGCGAACCACTCTACGAGCTCTCCTCGTTTGCTCAAGTAATAGCTGGGCTCGCCCCGTGAAGTGCTCTGTGTATTGTTTTGTGAATTAACACATCTTTATACATAATTCATCCTGTTTTCTATGCTGGGAATTGAATCATTCCAGCTACTAATTTTTATCATTTTTATATTCCAGCACCTTCCAGAAAGACAGAAGAGGAAGCTGAGTTCAGTGAACTGGCACTTTGGACTTCTTGTTAAACTGAAGTGGAATTTTTGGACATATATGAATGAACTGTATACATACGACGATTTTTTTTTTTTTGTTTTTGTTTTTTTTGCTAAGTTTGGAAGTTAATGAAGACTCTTCTATATTTATACATGACAAGTAATTGTTTAAAGTTCATAATTCCACATGGAGAGATGAGTCTATGCGGACGCAGAATCAAGCACAGCAGGGCTTCTCAGGGTGCCGTAGAGGACCCCGCCACGTGGGTGGGGTGGAGGCTGTGTGCGTCTGCTTGGTCGCTAATATAGTCCCCGATTGGGCCTGCAGTTCATACTTCTTACTGTTTTTCTTGGAAGAAAACGGAATTCTACAGATATAGCAGAAATACAACAGTGAAAAGTTGTTTAAGGATACATCTAGGAAAGCTGGGGAAAATTTCCTTACTATGGAGCTGCAAGTTTCCTGGGTCTATCCATATCAATGATAAGTAGAAATACGCAGTATCTCTTTTGGGGGAGACCTTTTCC
Source organism: Octodon degus (assembly GCF_000260255.1). Lineage (NCBI taxonomy): Eukaryota > Metazoa > Chordata > Mammalia > Rodentia > Octodontidae > Octodon > Octodon degus. The sequence goes on from NW_004524741.1 coordinate 601,435, forward strand.
CCCAAGTCTTGCATAAGTCTATACACAAATAGTTTCACTTGAATTTTGTAACTTAAAACCTCGAGGGAGCTTTAATTGACATTTATTATGCCAATTAGGCTTGGAATGGGACAATGGATGCATTTTCCAAAATGTCTGAGAGCACTCACAGCTTAGAGTGCTGAGAAGGATCTCTTGGGTATAATTTAGCCACTTAGGGATCTCCATTAACGCTACCAGCCCATTACACTGCCATTACGGCTTCAGTGTGGTAACGTGGGAGTGCTAGTTCATTCTGTTTTGTGCTGTTTAGCAGGTTTTTTTTTTTTTTTAACACTTTACAGCATATACTTTGTAAATATATAAAACATTGGCATTTAAAACACGTGTCTTAATATTTTGGCCATATTTATTTTAAAATCAAAATAAATTCTACAATTATGTATTACCTGTAATACACCATAGAGCATACAGTGGCAAATAGCATTGCAGAAAATGCTTTGGTGTTCCCTGCATTTGCTCAGCAATATGGCAAGATAGAGAGAATGCTCATCTAAAGGCAAGAAGCCCTGGCTTCAGGCCCTGCTGTGCCACAGGCATGTGTCTCAAGCCTTCTGAGCTTCTGCTTCTATTTACTGGGGAATCTGAGAGCTGGCCTCTGCCATCCCTAGCAGTTCCTTTCTTTTCTAGGTGTTCAGCAATTTTCCTCCCCTTCAGGCCCAAGAGACCAAATCTTCTGTATTCAAGTCCTTGTTAAAATGTTCTTTGTTTGGGGAAATTTTTCTTCTTTCCTAGACTAAATTAGATCTTCCTGCTATATGCTTTCATGGCCCTCTGCTCTTTTCTATCGCTTATGATTTATATTACCTGAACAATCACTTAATTATTGTTTTTCCCAGTTGGACTGTGCTAGGCACGAGGGCAGAGACTGTATATCTTTTAGTTCAATAGTCCATGCCTGGCGCTCTGCACCGTTTCTCATACACAGCAGGAATTCAATCAATAATTATTAAATGAACAGCAATTGCGTTTTTATATCTTTTGGCACAATAGCATAACAGGGACTAGATTTACCTTCTGCCCTTAAACAACTAGAAAACTGGGCAAAGTATAGCAAACAAGGTTCTGACATGGGGAAACAGCCAACACTGGCAGTGATTCCTACCAGGAGGGGATCTGGTGCCCTGGTTCACTGCCTTCCTAGGGTGGGGACTCATCCAGGGCCTGTGGCCTTGAGCTGTGCTCTGAATGTTTGCTGCCCCCCATAGGGCATCATCTTAGCCTACTGCCCAGCACAATGGTGGTAGGAGATGGAGCCTTTAGGGGAGGCGACCAAGTCATGAGGGCAGGACTGCAGGGATGGGACTAACAGTCTCATAAAATAGGCCCAAGGGAGCCTCTTATCACCTTTAGTGACGTGAGAGCACAGGGAAAAGGTGCTCCCCATGTCTGCTGGTGCTTGACCATGGGCTTCTGGGGCCTTCCAGAGTCTGGCTCTGAGGCTTCCTCATGGCGGGTCCTACAGATTAAGACTGGGGACGTGTACAGAAAGGCTCTGGAGGTGAGCAGAGGGGTCCTGCCAAGTCTTTGGCTGAAAACTGGCTTCTGTATTTTGTGAGGGAACTCATGAGGCTGAGAAGAACTGCTGGGAAGATGCAGGCAGATGGGTTGCAGAGCTCCCACTCAGCCAGGAACCACTGTTCCTACTGGGCAGAGCGGAAAGATTTCCTCTTTGGGGCACAGGTGGAAGTCCCAGAGGGGTGTGGCATCTGCAGTGGTGGCAACTTGTATGTAGGCTGGAGGCTACTCTGAGTCCACCTTAAAGTAAACTTCAAAATGATCAGATGATTCCAAGGGACTGAACAGCATCCTGGAAAACCAACAACCACAAACAAACAAACCCCTTCTCAGGGTTTATAGGAACATAAAAACTATCAACAATAATAAAGTAATTCAGGGGCCAGGGAGATGGCTCAGTAGAATAAGCCCTTCCTTGGCAAGCGCAAGGGTCTGAGTTCAATCCCTGGTTCCTCCAAAAAACAAAAACAAAACAAAACAAAAAAACCCAAAGTAATTCAAACAAAGCTCAGGTGCACAATATTACAAAGTTTCTCAAGTCCAGTATTTATCAGGAAAATTCAGTCCTGAAAACTATAGGGAAATATAACACTAACCAAGAGAAACATTTAGTAAGAAGACGCTCAGAAATGACACAGATAATAAAGACAAAGATGTTAATATAACATATAAATATTCTCCATATGTTGACTAAAATAAATATAATGAACATATTCCATTACTTTAAGAAAGGAAAAGAGTGTAAATATAGACTCACAGGGGTAGTATTAAGAGCAGATTTGACACTGCTAAAAAAGATGTGTGCACTTGAGAACATTGTAAAAGAAGCCACCCTAAGTGTACCCCAGAAAGAAAGACCAGGAAAAGGAAAACCACTGGAGAAGAAGAACACAAGGAGAGAGCTCAGGACCATATGAAGCCTCCTGGCTTGTAGGGGGGATCCGGCAGGGTGGAGGAGGGCTTGGTGGTGAGTTAGAGAGAGGACCTTGGGGGAGGGGAACAGGAGAGAAAAAACATTCTTGAAGAAGTAATGGTCGGATATTTTCCAAATTTGATGAACACTATAGAGCTACAGTTTAATGAGAGTCAACACACTGGCCTATTTTCTGCTGCCAAAGCAGGATATCCCAGCGTGGGTCATTTATAAAGAATTTCACTTGGCTTCTGGCTCTAGAGCCTGGGAAGTCCGGAGCACAGGGTGGCACTTGGTGTCCTTAGTGTGAGCCTTCTGCTGTCTCTGAGCATGGTGGAGGGCTTTGCTGTGTTGCAGAGCAAGTGTTCCCATTTGGGTTTCTTACTAGAAGGCCACACAGCCCGTAATGGGGAACCCATTCTTGGGACCTCATTGATTCATGTCTCAGAGATCCCTCCTCCGAATACTGTTAGTGTCAATTTGAGGGGTTAGGTTCCTGCCCAGGAGTGCACCAGGGGGGTATGTCCAAGCAATCTGCATACTTCAAGTCCAAATCCTTGTCTCCCCCAGTGGCAAGGCAGCATGTTTAGAATGTCAGAGACCCCAAGTGGGAGCGCAGGGATGTCTGAAGTTTTCCTCTAACCCCGAGCGAACACATGCCTGGGAAGTTCACGAGCTGCATGAATTGGACACTGGGACTGTGGCTCATACCACAGAGGAAATGCATTTTAATTGTATTGAATTTTGGCTATGTTAAATTTAAAAACTGGTACTCAATTTATCAAAAATACCGAGTATGTTTGAACAAGCTGAGTATGCAAATCAATTGTTTCAAGTGTAAAAGTTATGAACTCTATAGATTGACCATGTGTTTTGGGTGCAAACTGGCATCTGATTTGAGATATGTTCTAAGCATGAAACACACTTTGGCTTTCAAAGGCTTTGTATATATAAAGAATGTAAAATACCACAATTAATTTTATACGATTACATGTTGAAATATTGGATGAATGGGGTTAAATTGTGCTAAATATAATTATTGAATTATATTGTTGAAATTTATTTCATCTATTTCTAAACATATGAACTAAGAAATTTAAAATTACATATGGGGTTCTTGTACATTTCTACAAGCTAGTTCTGGGTAAGAACAACTTCCTACTATCAGTAAGCATGAAGATAATATATGAACTGCAGGATAAAAATGCCAAAAGCATTTAAAATAAAAGTTCTATTTTTGTTGGAGGTGATATTTTACCCTAAAAAGAAACAAAAATATTTTGAGACAAATCATAATATGGCCCCTCTGCTGACCAGAAGCATGATAAGTAGAGAAACAGTTGTAAAGGTACACCATTCTTAAATTGCAGAATATTGAAAAGAACAAAGGCATTGGATGTCTAAGTCTCTCCTGCAAAGAGTCCTTAGTGCAGAGCGTTACGTAACATGAGATGTTTGCTGGAAATTATTTCTACAGGGTCACTGGACCCGTTGTGGTGGGTCTCGGTGTCCCCATCCTGGGTAGTTTGTGAGTGCCAGGTAATGCTATATGAGGTGCTTGCCAAAATACCAGCTAGGTTGTCTTGGCTTTTGTAAGAAACATATTCAAGGTAGCATCAGAGACAAAATTAGATTTATTGGAAGTGATCTGAATCGTGATCAGAACAGGAAGCAATGCATAAAAAGCAAAGTTAAGGAAGGTTACAAAACAGAAGAGCAGCAGACAGATTGAAGAAAGTTGTTTTTCAGAGCAGCCAACTGTAGTGCAAAGAAGGCTTATTCTGGGCAGCCATTCTACTCAAGAGTTGAATTCCAGCCAGGAAATTTGGCTGACCAAGCCCAGCTCACGTAGCTACCTGGGGCCGGTCATGTGGATGCTGATAGACTGAGGAGCAGGAAGGTGAGTTTGCTAAAATATGGTAGGCAAGGCGCTCCTACCTGAAGAGGAGGGACTGGGCGCTGGCCACCAAAACACACTGTCTGAAGTGATACACACTCAGGGTCTGGAGTAATTCAGCCTTGACTTCCACACATCTGCATCCCTGGCAAACACAATCTAAGCACTGAATTATTCAGTAAAAATTAGAGTAGGAAATAGTTCAAACTCCCCAGTGATATGTGTCTTACTGCACAAATTGGATAATGTGCAAAAGTTAGCAAGCCCAGCAAGAAACAAGAAAACGCACAAAGAAACTAGGACTAATAAAGATATTGCGGTAGCATTACATTACAGGCCCACAAAACAAATTGATAGAACGGTAGTCAATTTCTATTTCATCACTCCACATCCTTTCTTCTATCTCCCTAATTTAAGACAAACACTCATGTTTCTGTAAAGGGGAGTATTTCTATCTAAAATCCTCCTTTAACTTCCCACTCACTTTGCATCACTTTGTGTCTTGGCTTACCCAATGTTTTATTGCACTATATACAATTTGAGCTATACTTTATGAAAGCACACACAGGACAAAGTAATAGAGCTGTTGTTTAGAAGAGAGATGCACTGAGAAAATAGGAATATTTCTGATTTTGAATTATTTTCTTGACTATATTTAGTATTTCCAGACTGTTGATATATATATATATATATGAAGTAACACATTATATATAATATTAAGTGACATATATTATATATGTTATATATAATTGACTTATGATGTCAGGAGGATTAACTATTACCTCTCAGTAGCCAGAAAAAACCCTCCAGTTTAGGCCTCTCTGTGGATCATGAAAGGAGCAACATGTATGTAGTTGTTGATTTTGGTCACAGAAATATCACTGGATTCTCAGTTTTGCTGTGCGTGGTTTCAGTTCCTGGTGGTCAATTTCCACCCAAAATATTAAATGGAAAAATCTCAGAAATTATTTACAGGGGCTGGTGAGATGGCTCAGTGGTGTAAAGCACCTACTTAGAACAAGCTTAGTAAACCACAGGGACCGCGGTTCAATCCCCCAGCACCACATGCCAGCCAGCCCCACCCCCTGGTGGGCTGAGCTGGCCACACACACACACACACACACACACACAAATAAAAAAAAATTATAAAAAAGAAATTATTTACAAGTTCTAACCTATGTCCTCTTCTGAGTACCCTGTTGAAATCCTACGGTGCTTTGCTCTGTCTTGTCTGTTATTTTCTTTGTAAAATAACCCCTTTAACCACCATGCCTGCACCGTGCCTGCTACCTGCCCAGTAGACACGTTGGTGGACTGTCAGGGCACTGCAGTGCTTATGTAGAAGTCACCTTTATTTAGCTTATTGATGTCTCCAAAGGGCAAGGACACTGGTGCCAGAAATTTTAGTTCAGGACATGATTACAGTTAGTGCTATTTCTGTTATTAGTTCTTATTGTTAATCTCATATTCTGCCTGATACATAAATTAAACTATGGCAGGTATGTATGTGAAGAAAAAGACACATGAACACTGTATATAGGGCTTGGTTATCTTCGTCATTTCAGGCGTTGTTATAGTTTGTGTCTAGTGTCCCCCCAAAGCCTCGTGCAGTCATGGGGTGGACTTCCAGAGTTTGTGATCTATTTATGATCCACTGGAGTATGGTGTAAGTGTTTCTGGGATTATGGGTGTGAGTGCTACACCCAGCCCGGGGTGGACAGCCTGAACACAACATAAGGGAGACAGACTTGCTCTCTGTTGCCATCGTTGCTGCTGCTCCTGCCTTTTCGCTCTTGCTGTTTTGCTGCCTTCTGCTGCCATGAACTGCTGCCCTCGGCCATGTGCTGGGCTGGCTTGAAGCCAGCTGAATATGGACTGAAACCTCCAGTCACTGTGAGCTAAAAAAACCCCCTCTCCTCCCTTCATTTTGGGTGTCAGGTATTTGTTCCAGCAATGAGAGAAGAGTAACTGAGACAGGCATCTACTGCATATCTTATGAATACAGATGAATAGGTTACTCTAATGTGTGTGTAATGTGCACGGGCTAAGGGCAGATTGTACACACTCTGTATTAACCAAATTGAGCTGTATTCTGCACATAGTTAGAAGTCTACTCCTTCTTGCTTCTATTGATTTCCTGTATTTCCTTAGTCCTATCCCTTGATTTACTTCCTCTTGTGTTCTAAATGTGAATCTTTCCTGTAGTTTCCATGATTTGGCTACTGCTGTGTTTCTCTTTGTACTCTTCATACTTGTGTTTCAAGTGTGTTATAGGTTTAACTCTCAGTTCTGTGGGATTGACTTATAGTTTATATATGAATTTATTTACAGATAAATATTAAATACCTATACACTGAGATCTGAGCTAAGCATGCAAATTAAAGTTCAATAAAACGTGGGCTCCATCACTGCATATATCTGTAGCCTGACCTGTGTCCCATGTTCCAGTCACCCAGAAGTTAGAGGCTTTCTTTACTTTTCTTGCCATTCTTCTCAGGATTGATTTCTTGGTCTTAAAACAGGTACATACAACCTGTAGCTGATGAATCATTTACCCTTAGAAAACAGGTTATAATATACAACTGCTAAAAGTAAAGAACGCTTACTTTCATTAATCATTGGGAAGATTTTATACATGGCCCAAGAGAGTTCTTCTTCACTCATTGTGGCCCAAGCAAAGCCGAAGCTTGGAGGCTCATATCTTAGAGTCTATTTGTCAGATATAATATAGTTACCGCAGTTGTCTTTTTGTTATATTTTGCATGGAATATCTTTTTCTCTATTTTTATTCTCAATCTATGACTCTACTTGAATCTAAACATTTCTTGTAGACTGCATTTGATTTGGAATTTTTTTCTCTATACTGATGTCAATCTCTGCCTTTTAAGTGGAGAGCTTCATCTACTTACATTTAAGGAGATTGTTGTATACTTGTTTTCTGTATCCCTCCACCATTGGTGATAAAAGTTCGCCTTCATTCTTGGGATAGCAACAGGTGGGGCCTTCTGGAAGATAATGAAATCAACAGGACTGTAGTGGTTGATACATTGTGTCAGTTTGGCTGGATGACTCAGCAGGTTCTGGCCCGTGGAAGTCGGGCCCTGGGGCACACTGGTTCCACCCCAGAGTGACTCAGCACAAAGAGACCTTATGAAGGAGCCAAGAAGGCAGAAGACCCACCAAAACGCCAGGGTCCACCCACCTTCTCAGCCCCTTTATAGGGTCTCTTTGTGCTGAGTCAAAGTGCATGTATAGCTTACATCTGAGTACCACTGAACAACTTCAAAGAGAAATGAATTCTAGTTATATTTGAGTAATAGAACCTTGTTTAACAGAGTTAACTCAGTGAAGGAGGAAAAGTTTACTTTTCCTTTCAGCAAGGCATAGAACAAATCTGTGTTTTACTATAACGTATGTGTTTTAAGAAAATTTATCCAATGTTCATCATAATCTTTTTAAAAAAACATTTATGTTCTAGTTAAAAAACATAAAATAAAGGGGCTGAGGAAGGAGTCAGGATTCCACTTCGTCCGAGGAACTTCAGTCTTCTCATTTGGCTTGGACTTCATTGCCTGGCTTGCAGTGCAGACTCTTCGGCGTCCGGCTTGGATCCTTTGCCTTCTGTTGCAGACTCTTCAGTGTCCATCGCAAACTCTTCAGTCTTCCCTCGCAGACCCATTAGGGGATGAACAGAGACTTGCACGGAGCACAGCAGTGAGCTTCAGACCTTGGGACTGAACTCCTCAGCCTGGGGTGTGCAGACGCCCTCTGCACACTCCCCCATCTGACTCTGTAGCTGACTGTTGTAAGCCAATCTTGTAATTCCTTATATATTGTATATCTTGTGTTAATATCTGTTCCTCTAAGTAAAACCCTGACCAATGCAAGGACTCTTTTTAATTTTTGAAGTATATTTGTGTTAGGCACAAAGTGCTTGGCTGACCATTTTCTCTTTGTTTTGAATGTGATTCCACTAGTTTGTGGCCTATGTTATTTCTGATGAGAAATCTCCATTAGTTCTACTAAGGATCTTTTGCATCCTTTTCTTTCTTACTGTTTTTCAAATTGTTCATCATTGTTCTTTTTTTCTTTTTTTCAGGTGTTGAGCATTGAACCCGGACTTTGTGGATGCTGAGACGCGGGCTCTGCCATTTGCAATAGAGGAGTGTGCAGGAGGTTGGCTGCTGAGTGCTTTTGGCATAGATACCTGGTAGAGAAGGAGAAGGAGACAAGACTGGGTAGAAGTCACGTCCCAGAGGAGACCTGGGATACTCAGAAGTGACATCGAGCAGATCATGGAGCACATCCTCATTTTCTGTATTTGTGGAATGAATACTGCAAAATATCTTCATAGATTCCACGTGAATACTACATAGAGCAGCACAGGGAGCAGCTTCATATTGCCTTGCGCACTCAGGGTCATGAAGAATTCCCCACCATCTCATTGTTTACCACTTCTCCAACTGCTATCGCAGCCATTCTGCAGGACACATGGCTTTCAGAAATGAACAAGCTTTAGCTCCCAACAGCCAAAGCTTGGGAAGGGAGGAGAGAGGGACCAGAAAGATGGGAATGCAGTGCGGCATATGCTCCGATGGTCCTTGGAGACCAGAGGCTGACCTCCAGGACACTGTTGCCGGAGCAGATGGGCAGTAGCCCGGCAAGGAGGTGAGAGAGGGACCCTGGCAAATGAGAAGGCAGAGGCATTGGGTGGGTGGTGATGAGGTTGGGGGCCCGCGGAGTCGGATGATGAGAATCTGGGCTACTTCATGTAGGGATTTGGATTTATGCTGAAGGTGTTGAAATCGACAATGCAGTCTAAAAGTTAAACTGGGTGTGGTGGCACACACTTGTAATCCCAGCACTTGGGAGGCTGAGGCAGAAGGATTGCTGTGAGTCTGAGACCAGCCTGGGAAGCATAGTGAGTTCAAGAGCAGCCTGAACCACACAGAAGATCCTGTCTCAAAAAACAAAAAAGATGATGAATTTGCATTTTTTTCAGGGTTCTATCACACAAGCAGATTGGAGCGAGCAAACTGAGTGTGAGGAGACCCCTGAGGGCGGAGGTTGCCATCAGGTGGAGAGCAAATAGAGGAATTCATCAAAATATTCTCTGGGAAGTGGCATGTGCTCCTGTTTCAGTTTTGGGCAGAGGATATGAAAGGCCGATTTAGCCGGCACACTTTCCGTTTTACTTTGCGGGTACATTTTCTTAGAGGAGATGGTCACGGTTATCTAAGGCAGTCTCTTTGGGACATATCTCATTTAGGCCCGCAAGTCCGCAGAGCTGCTGCAGCCTTTAGGATTTCCAATTCGCAGCCTTCCTGACCTCTCCCCTCATAGTTTTGACAATGTTACGCATGCTATTACTCGTTGTTGTCACTAGGCGGCACCCTTCGCCCACCTTAAATGAGACTTCTCTCGGACTGAAACCTGCTGCGGTCACCTCTGGTTGTGGGAAATTGATAAAAATCTGGATTTTATTCATTGCAACGTTGAAGTGAAAACGGTTGTCTCTAAATGAGCCAACAAGACAGGCCATATGGTGGAACTGAGTCTGAACGCAGGAAGTCTTGGGAAATCTGGTTTCGCTTCATTTCAGCGTGCGGTGTGTCACCGCGAGGCTGCAGGTGACAAGAGGCGGTTTGCAGTCGCCCTCGGAGCGGCCTCTCCAGCAGTACAGCTGTCCTGGCGCTCTGCTAACCTGGGAGAGGCTCGGACCCTGGGAAATCCGCTACCGTTTCCCACGGAATGTGCAGAATTGCGGAGCGTGGGCAGGAGGTCGAGGCAGCGGGGTGCCATGCAGCCCAGGAGCAGGGTGCGCAGGCAGGACCCCTGTCTGCCCCGGGCTGCACTTACTGCAGAGCAGCAGTTCCTCCCCTCCAGCTTCCAGGCATCCCATTGCGCCCGCCAGCTCCACATTTCTCCGTGCATTTCTTCTTCACGAGTCCTCTGAGGTAGAGAGCTGCTCTCGGGCCCGTGAGTGGCCAGGGTCGGTGTTGTACTAACCATTTCTTACTGCTGCTGAACAACAGTTACCACAAACCTTGTGGCTCAAAGAAACCCAGCACAAACGGACCTTAGGGAATGACAGTCGGGGTTGGGTAGGGCTGCCATTGCCCCAGGAGAATCTGTTTCTTTGTGTCTTCCAATTTCTGGCGGCCGCTGACATTCCTGGGCTGCAGCCCCTTCCTTCTTCAGAGCCAGCCGTGTCGCAGCGCTCTGAACCTTCTTCAATCTTCATGCCACCTGTGAGCACATCCAGGAAACAGTCGCTGCTGTAAAGGCCTGTGAGAGTAACAGGGCTGCTTATGCAGCCAGCACACCCTCTCCTTCTCAAGGTCCTTAGCTTGAATACCACGTCCCGGAAGTCCAGTTGCTGCATACGGTGACGTAGATCCAGGTTCTGAGGATTAGATGTGGAACTGTGTGAGTTTAACAGAGCTTGCTCCATGAGCTGTCTTCAGTTCATGACAGTAAGATTTTGTTCAGTGTTTTGATTTTAAATGAGTATGGAGACGGGCCGTGAGACTTCTTTCTTGTTAATTATTAAAACACTGAAGCATTCTGTGCAGTCATTTCTAGAAACCCAGCTACGCATGACCGTACAAGGTTTATTTCTGAAGCTCCCGTTGTGTCCCAGGCATCGGATTAGGTGGTGGCCATGCAAGGGTGAACAGAGGCGAGCTCTTCCTGCCGCAGTGGAGTGAGGGACAGACACAAACAGGTGAATGGAGCAAAGCGATGCTGCTGCCTCAAGAAGCATCTGCACGAAGCAGGTGACAGGGAGGCCGAGATGAGGACTCCTGTTCCACACGTTCTAAAGCAACCGCCCACTCATGCAATTGCTTAGCTTTTTCCCTGTAGCCCCGTGACAAGGAGTGAAGCTTCCCAAGAGCACATGGGATCCGCATGAAACTCCCCTGGCCTTTGAGCACTGTGGTTCTGCTCTGAGTGTAGCCCTTTGTCTGGCTCTGGAATTTGAAGGATTCTGCAGACCGATAAAAAGGGCTATGTTCATCTTCTTAGTGGTCACCAGTGGGGAGAGGAAACAGCTGCTCGGTTATGCCTCATTGACTGATACACAACCGTGATTTACCTGTGTGTGCGCCCTGTAGCTTTATGTGTTGGGTCCTTACTAGTCACCTGAAATTATAACGTTCTCAAGGGGTGCTGGCAGGGCTGCTGCTGCAGCTTCCTTCTCCATTCGCAACGTGGAGAAGATGACCAGCATTTGCCTCCCTCCCTGGTGCTCAACTTCAAGTGCAGGGCCGGATCCTCCCCCCTCAGGAACCTGTGTCGGAAGTGTGCGCACATGCTGGGGCCAGAAGTAGAGCTGCAAGGGGAGAGACTCTAATAAAGGTGCTATGCTTTCTTCAAAAGAGAGCTTTAAGCGTGCAGTGCCCACTTTCTTTGCACCGCTGATGAATGCCACGGGAACGGACGTCCTGTTCCCCCCAGACTCACCAGCGAGCTCCAGCCTTACGCCAGCCCTACCGCAGCGGCAGTGCCGTAGCCACGCCCATTAAGGAGACAGGTCTTGTCCCAGCGCAATTGTTCCCAGAAGATTTGGGCCAACTTGGGCTGGGTGCTGCTCTGAGCCATTCGGTGTGGTCCTGGCTCCTGGATCCTCTCAGAACATTTGCGGGGAGGTCCGTAGACAGGACTCAATCGGAAAGGAGTAGCTTTCAGCAGGCAGCGTGACTGGGAGACTAACGGCTCTCTGAGCAAGGTTAGCCTTACACTGAGGACAGTCTAGGCATTGCTATGAAATTACCCTTAAGAAGGGGAGGTGGGCAGTGCGAGACATGATGACTGTAGCAAGGCCAGGTTGGTTTCTCTTCTGTTTTCCCACATTTGGAGAGTGGTCTGGGTGGTAACTAAAGGAGGTTCTTTCCAATTGACTAAGCATCTCCACCATCACACTGGGAGAGAAGGTTTTGAATTATTGTGAATGCAGAGCTGGCATAGTAGCCAAAACCCACTGAAAGACAAAACCACAATGCCAGCGCATGTCACTGAGGCCTAATGGTCAATGGAGTCACCAGAGCTTAACACGGGCCTTGTCCCCCAAGATGTAACTGTGTGGGATCCAAAGGTCTAAGAGTGGGGGGAGGAACTTGCAGTGCAAGAGGGCTCTTGGAGCTCTTCCTGGGAAGCCAGAGACCACAAACACGGGAAATCTAGACTGTGGCCTGTCTTAGGATTTTCTCCTGGGGACCTACTGCCAGTTCCCAGACCCAGCTCTTTTCTCACTAAGCACCTACTCCGTGAGGATCAAAATGACTGACATTCTGAGGAATGACTGACATTCCTCGGAGGAAGCTGGGCAATGGGTGCATGCACCCTGCTGGAACAGCTAGCAATTTTCAAAAACTGAGGAAGAAGCTATTGATGGCTGAAGGCTGGAGCCTGTCGGTAGCATTGAAACGTGACTCATGATTGGCCACCAGTGTGGTCCCAAAGGTAGTTCTGAAATCTGGAATCAGGGACAAGACAAAGAACGGCCCCTCCACTGAAGCTTGTGAAAGTGTAATGTACAGATAATGGCTGTGATCCATCATCCATGAAATCTCTACAGATAGCACCAAACGCGGGAGATATTCGTGAGAAGCAAAGAAGCATCAGGCTGAGAGCCAAAGAGCTTTGTTTCCTGTGATGCTCTGTCACTTGCTCGCTGCGCTCCTGTAACCTTTCTGGTTTGAGATTTGGTTTGTAAAATAGGAGTTTTTGAAGTAAAAGACTTGACAGGCTGCCTCCGGCATACACGTTCTTGTGCTTGAACCTGTCCAAGGAGGGTCTGTCTGCAAATTTCCACCGTATAGTCCCTGCAGGAGTGCTTTCTAAACCACAGTGGCTGCTGGGGGATGCCAGTGTGCTGGGGAGGGGAGCTGTGTGCTGAGGGACCATTTGCACCACCTACTTTCTGAAGTACCTCTAGTTATTACAGCTTCTCATCCATGTCACTTAAGACTGGGTAAAAGATATTAATTGACCAGGGACTAAGAGTGTAAATACCTTTTTAAAGATGTTATTTCCAAGATTGGCTATAATTTATGTGCAATAAATACCTCTTGAGCCCCTGTGGTGTCTCCTGGCAGTGTAGGGTAATAAACAGAGAGTCTTCAAGTTCACTGTTGTGGATGGGCTCAGGACAAAGGGCTACAAGCCAAGGTGGTAAGTGGTTTATAAGAGGAAGGCATACGATGCTAACAGGAAGTTTACGGGGAGTTCTGGTTGGAGCAGCACATGCAGTACTGGGATGAAAAATGTCTAGATTTACAGCGATGGTGGAGATTGCTTGGCAGAGGGGACCAGAGAGGTGCTTGGGTCCCAGGGTCTTTGTTCTTTGTAGCACTTGTTGGGTACATAAGTGGTGCTTGCTATCAAATGCTTAAAGGTTTACAGATTACAGTGTGTGGGAAATTGAGTAGCACCTAAAATATTTCTGAGATTTTTTTTTTTTTTTTGGTAGGCAGAAGTCAACGCCAGCATACACTGTTGTCATCATTTGTGTCTAGGTGTCCCCCCCAAAGCCTCACGTAGTCATGGGGCAGCTTCTAGAGTATGTGATTAACTCATGATCCACTGGGATTATGGGTGTGAATGTTGCTGGGATTATGGGTGTGAGTGCTACACCAGCCTGTGACAGATAGCCTGAATGCAATTTAAGGGAGACAGACTTGCCCTTTGTAGCCATTGTCGCTTCTACTCCTCCCTTTGCTCTTTTGCTCTTTGCCACCACCATGAAAGGTGCTCTGTGCCATGTGCCACTGTGCCTTGGAGCCAGCTGAATATGGACTGAACCCTCCACTAACTGTGAGCTAAATAAAGCTTTCCTTCCTTCACTTTGGGTGTCAAGTATTCGTCCTAGCAGTGAAAGAAGAGTAACTGAGACAACTGTGTTGATGTTGTCACCTTCTTCCCAGAAACCTGATGGCCTAAAGCATGCACATCTTATTTAGAAGGAAATTTTGCTTTCGTATTTCCAAATTCAATTAACTTTCTCAGAGTAGAGACTCTCACAGGAGGAAAAGTTAGTGGAGGGAAGAAAAAAGAGTGGGATGAAGTTGCTAAAAATTTACTTTTGAACATTCTGAGTTAAAAACTCTGCAGAGCTGAGTGAGGACCCCCAGTACAAAGGCACACTGCTGAGCCGGCTTGCACCTTGACAGTGAATTCAGAAACGCCTTCCATGCTTCCTCTCTGTGCCCCGACAGCACACAAAATCAATATCCTTCCTGACATAGCTGAAAGGGGAGCCTAAGCCAAAAGCAAAATATTTCCAAGAAACAGCTTAAAGGAATTTGGTACCTGAACACAAATAGGTCATGTTCCTTTATGTCTTTAGAAGGAAAATGTGGAGAAAAATTTTTTTGAAGCCTTGAGGTAGGAAAGCATCTTTCAAACAATGAGCAGAAAGAGGCTAAAATGAGTGTGAATCAGGAGCGGGCCAGGGGGTCAGTTCTACTTCACTGTCAACGTGGCTACATTTAAAGGCATTTCCACGACAAGGTCCATTCATACAGATTTCACCATCACCAAGTGAGCCCACGAAAGGTGGTAGTTGAGATGATCCAGCGCTGCAAGGGGTTTCTGTATTAGTTGGCTCATTCCTTGGGTTCCTGGTTTTCGGGATTTGGTCCAGCGTGGGGTGGTTCCACTGCCAAAGCATCCTGGGGGAAGGGCGTGGCAAAGCAATGACAGTCCTGGCACCTGGGGAGCACAGCGTGGCAACACTGCCAGAGAGGAAGCAGCCCGGGCCAGGTATGACTCTCAAAGCCACACATCCATGACCTACCCAGACACAGCCAGAGGTGTGCTCCACCACTCCCCAGCTGTACCCCAAAGCCGCACAAGCTAACTCTCGCTTGGCTCCAGGCTGTGACTGCTACCATATTACAGCTTAGGCAGGCTCTGGAGGAAGCACACGTGCCTGGCCGCGGTGCGCACAGCTTTCCACATAGAGCCACACAGTGCCTCCGTGTCTGAGCATCCTGCTGTCTTTCGTGATAGCAACATTTCCTGGGCCACAAGGGATCCTCTGAACACTTTTCACACGCGCACCTCTTGTTTTTTGATGGTCAATAAATGACATATATTTCATTTAGATCATATTACAAATAATTATCACTGCTGATATTAACAAAGCCCTGTTTTTTAAAAAATAATTTTACTGAGAAACAGATAGCAATGTTTCAAAACCGATTAGTAGGACAGTCTCAATAATTAATACATTGCACATTGTTGTCTTTGTAGTGGTTATTCATAATACAAGGTCGACATAATATCCTGTCCAAACACTACTAGTACAAATCTTTCTTCTCTTTGAATTAAGAGAAAGTAGTTGTACATCTGTCTTATTTTGTGTATACAGATACAAAATGGTCCTTCATTCATATCCCCTCTTTTTTTTTTTTTTTTTTTTTGTTTAGTTTTGTCAGAGAAGGTATTCCATTGCCATTTAAGTATTGTAGGTGTGTGAATTCAGCAAAATAATCCAATCTAGTCCAGTAGTCCATAATAGCAGTGGGTTATCTGTAGGACTGGCAATGTCAGAAGTTGCTGACTTGAGCCTTCTACAGCTTGGCGTGTTAATATAACAGCCCTGTTCGGTGGGCACTATCATTGGCTCCATCCTACGTGAGAACCAGGAGTCAGAAGTGCATAGCGACCTGAAGCAGTCACTATTGTTTTTGGTACAGGGCCTCATTCAAGCTTGGCAAGTGCCTTATGGCTATGCTACATTTTCAGCTCATTTTATTTATATTTTTTATTTTGAGACAAGGTTTCTGCTAAACTGCAGGGGCTGGCCTCCAAATTGAGCTCCTCTTGCCTCAAAAAGTATTCTGAGGCTCGGTATGAAGGTGCATGCATGTAATCCCAGTACTTGGGAAGCTGAGGCAGGAGGATTTTTGTGAGTTTGAGACCAGCCTGGATTACAAAATGGGCTCAAGGCCAGAGGTTCTGGGGCTCTCAGAACTGGGGTAAACTAGGAAATATTTTTCAAAGATGAGATACTCAGAAAAGTGAGTATCTCACTTTTAAATGCAGTGGATTTTACAACAGTATTCTTTGCAAAGCAGTGTAAATATATATTCATGCCAATAATAGCCCTTATCAATTATCACCTAGCTGATAAGTGAAAGATAGTTCTGTTTTATGCTTTTCAGCACATGCAACAAAGGTCTTGCTTTTTTTTTTTTTTTTTTTTTTTTTTTTTGCTCTGAATACCTTCAGGGCAGGTTTGGCTGGCTTGAGTTGTGGGGCTCGAACCACAGCAACCTGAGCCTGACTGCTTTGTTGAAGCAGCCACTTAAAGAACTGAGTTAAGGGGCAAAGGTCTTGCTCTTAACAGCGTTGTTCATGTAATATAAATTCAGTCCTTTTCAGATCTCATTGAAAGTCACAGATCATGTACATATTTGAAGGACAGGGGTCTGACACATGGCAAAGTATGAACCCCCACGACAGGGTCTCTTCCTCTTGTCTGGCTCATCTCTTTCTGCTTTAGTGCTTGTTTTTTTTCCTGTTTTCACAGATGTTTAAGTCCATGTTTCATAACTTTTTTTAAAACCATGCATACTTTAAGTGCTTCAACAAAAGCACTTTCTTTTTTCATCTTCTAATTCTTGTTTAGCTATCACACACAAAAATTACTTCACTTTAGGCGAAAGCACAGCTTTTACTTTGATAAATAAAATTAGTTAGTGATTGGTACACTTATGTCAAGGAGAAGAAGAAAAAAGAACGAGAGGTTTTTTGGGTTTTTTTTGTATTTTAGGGACGGGTCTACTGGGAGTTCAGAGTCTCACTACTAGACTGGACTCCTAGTGATCCTCCTGTTTACAGCTTCCCAAGACCTGGGATTACAGGCATGCGCCACCACACCCTGTCTCAATTGCTGTCTCAATGCACCCCAGGGACAGGGCTGGCACATTAAGAAAAGAATGAAAGTAAAAGAAAGAAAAAGAGTGAGAGGGAGAGAGCAAGAGAGAAAGAGTAAGTGAAAGAGAAAGAGAAAGTGAAAAAAGTATAGGGTAATCTTTGTATTAGCTCTTGTGCTGCGGGTGCAGGCCTGGCCTACTGACACTTAAAAATGAAGACACTTAAAAATGGCGCTGTCAACCTGTGGCACAGCAGGGCATTCCCTGAGGAGGTAGCAGATGGGCCCTTTAGTGTGGTGGCCTGTGCAGCAGGGAGGGAGCAGAAATGATTTTTTTGCTCCTTTACTCTTGTGACCTGGTTCATTCATCAGCTGTGAGAAAAAAACGAGTAAGCCTAACCTTGGTCTCTGAGGAAGTAGGGGCACCTGCAGAGCAACAGCCTCACTTATTTGTGTCTTTCAGGCCCAACTTTTTTAAAAAAAATGTACAGGGTCTCCCTGTGTAGCTTGGACTCGTAGTTGATCCTCCTGTTTCAGCCTCCCCAGAGCTGGGATTACAGGCTTGTACCACCATGCCTGAACTCCAGGGAGAAGTGCTCTTTTTCTCCACAGCTGCTCCAGCATATGTTATTGGTTCATTTCTTTTTTTTTTTTTTTGGTGACAATATCCATTCTTTCTGGGGTGAAATGGGATCTCAGTGTTGTTTTAATTTGCATTTCTCAAATGACTAGTGCTGATGAACATTTTCCCATGTACTTATTTGACATTTGTATGTCGTCTGAGAAGTGTGTATTCATCTCAGATGCCCATTTTTGGGTCGAGTCTTTGCATTTCGGCAGGCCTAACTTCTGCCTTACTTGTCGGCCTGTTCAGTGGTGGTCAGAAGTGTCGATGTTTAGCGGGTTTCAATCTGTATCAGCCGGGTGAACTGGGCCTCTCTCCCTCTGAGATCCCCCATTAGATTCTTCAGATTCTCCACTTGCTTTTCATCTCCAATCAAACTGCTTCCCTCAAGCCCTGCATGTCCAGATAAATATATATCATTGCATTATTCTGATTTAATTACTAGTTCAAAATTATCCTCTCGTACTGCAAGCATTATACAAATTCCCAGTATTTTATGGATTTTAAAAGCATTTGAAGTTTAATTTGATAACTACCATTTAGCAAACGACTCACTTGAAATGCATTTAGAACAAAAAGCCACTTGTAAGCTGTGCGGGGCCTACTTACGCCTTCAAAATGAAAACCCCCCTGGGCAAAGGCCTGGCATTACGCGGAGCGCTGATGAACACCGTGAGCGCTCATCAGCGTCGGCAGGCCCAGGGTCCCCGCGCTTCAGGGCGGCAGGCGGACTTTCTCGCGTCAGTGGGGATGACGGTGCCAGCCTGGACATCAGATTCTACCCACTTGTGTGACCTACTGGGTCCAGATACGGGGCTCAGTGTGTGAGACCTCACTTAGGCCGTAATAAGGCTATTTGGTGGCGCTTCCTTCCTTTTATAAGGAGTCAGATGGGTTGAGAGAAGTTTCTACAGGGGCTGGGGAGATGGCTCAGTAGAAGAAGCACTTTCCTGGCATACGCAAGGATCTGAGTTCAATCCCCAGTTCTGCCAAAAATAAATAAATAAATAAAATAAGTTTCTACAAATGAGTAAGACAGATGGGGGGTGACATACAAATTACTTGTTAGTGTATAATGACTTTGTGAGTTTAAAAGTGATTTCCAGGATTTATAAATAATAATTGAAATAATAATAATAGAAAATTGAGCGGATACAGGATCATGAGAAAAAGAAAGCTTCCTTTATAATTTCATCAAGTAGAGATAACCAGCGGTGTCCAGGTTCTCCAACTTAATGCATTCTATAATTATAGGAACGATGGCAGCCTTTGTGTTCGTGTGGAGAAAAATAGCCACGGTTGTGTTTGTCATCTGAGGCAGAGTTTGGGACTGGAAGCAAAATTTTGTCAAATGTTTCTGTTTGTCAGTGGAACTGGCCATGAATCAAGATACATTATTGCATTCATTCCTTCAAATATGTAAATGCACACAAATGCATAAATGAACACCTTTTATTTATAAGAATAAAGCCACATTGCTCAATGTTCTATTCTTTCAACTGATGGTACAGTATCAAGAGCATCTTTAATGTTCTTTTGCAACATTTCTTCAAAAAAATTCACCTTTTTATGTTCTATGTGGTATTCAACCAATCCCCCTATTACTGGAAATTTTGTGTTGAAATATTTATGATAAATGTGATGCAAATCATTTAAGTTAAATCGTTATTGGTCACACGTATGTCCTTAAGATTCTAGAAGTGTAATTGCTGGGTTGAAGGCTCTGAACATTAGCTACTTCTCAGCTGCTTCTTAGCTACTTTTCTTGTTAAGACAAAATACCCAATATCCAAGGTTAACAGGAAAAAGATGTAGGTAGATCACAGATTCTTGAACTTTCAATCTGTTATTGGCTGGCTCTAAGGCAGGGTGGCACATGGCAAAGAACAATAGCTTTTGGAAGCAGAAGATAGCAAAAGCCAGCCAGGGAAGGCAAAAGCAAGGAGAGAGAGACAAAGACTCTTTTTGTCCCTTATGTTGTATGCGGGCCACCCACCCTTGGCAGGGGACAGCACTCACAGCCCTAATCCCAGCATTGGACTACAAATCAATTACAAACTTGAGATTCAGTTACCTTTGAAAAGCCCACTCTGACGGCTGTATGAGGCTTTGGGCCTACATCTAGAAACAAACTATAATAAATTTTAAGTAGTTTTATTTTGCCAAATTTGCTTCAGAAATATTATTCTCAGACCAATTCAACCCACAATAATGGATTCAGTTAATTTCCACATACTATACTAAAAACATCGTTGAAAAACTTCTCAGCTAATGTTTTCTTTATTCCTATTTTTTATTTTTTAAAGAGAATATAAAATGATTTAAAAAACATGAGACAACACAGAATTTCACTAGACAGAATCATATGAATCCAACATTTGTTGTATTGCATAGTGTTGTTTTCAAATTAAGTGTTTACACTACCAGATATATGTGCACAAAATTGGAAAAAAGTTGCAAGACATTAAAAAAAGAGAGAGAGAAAAAAGCATTAAATGCTGTTTTCTTGGGCCAGGGAGCATAAGCGCCTGCCTGGCAAGTGCAAGGTCCCAAGTTTGATCTCTGGTATCGCCTCCCCCCACCCCCTGCCGACACACAGACACACAGACACACAGACACACACACAGACACACACACACACACACACACACACACACACACAAAGTTGCTTTCTTGGAGATGTAGATTAATGATATTTCTTTGATTTGAATGAAACCAAGTTTTTACATTTTACTATCTACTATATTTGAATTTTTTTAAAAAAATTGCTTTAAATACTGATTATTAAAATCAACAGGACAAGAGTGAAACTTTGTGATACTGTACTATTATTATATTTCTTCCAAAGGCAGAAGTAACACTATAACAAATTACTTGTGGGATGGAAAACAAATTAAGTGGTTCCGACACCTGGGCCCATGAAGCGTACTTCCTCAATGCTTGTCACCAGGGTACACACGGAGTCTTGCATTTCAGGTTTTCTTTTCTAGTTCTGGTAGCATGTGAGTTGCTACTATGTCCTGGCCTGCAGTCCTATGGGTAGGGGATAGGACAGGGGAAAGACCTTGTTGTCAATCTCGCTTCAGTTCTAAGGCAGACCCTTGCTCTGAATTTGGCCCGCGGAGCCTGCCTGCCTGCTGGAGAGCTCCACCTGGGTATTCTTGCATTAGTGAGTCCCGAAGGGAATCTCTTCTGTCCACCTCGACCTCCTCTACCTTCTGGAAGTGTATCTGGGGGCACAACAGTCTACCCAGAGAATATCAGTTCCTGAGATGTGAACTTTCTTTACACATGTCTTTTGATAGTGATGTTTTCTCTAATAATTCCTTTAGATTGTTATAATCTTAATCACACCATAAATATTGAGCAGTTACTACGGGACACAACCCCTTCTAGGCGCGAGGCGTCGAAGATGAAAAGAAAACAGACAACGCCTTGACCTTTGGAGGATGCGAGAGGTGGGCGGGTGAAACAGGAAATAATAAATTTGGGGTTCAGGTTGCTACTTCAGGCAAACTGAAAAGTTCAACCTATGACTTGAAGGTGGAGTCTGGAAACAGCCCCCAAGATGGTGATGTGACAGTCTTGGGAGACAGGACAGCTGGACAGGCCAGATCAGCCTCATGCCCGGTGTGGTAGCCCTTGTGGCAGCTGGCAGTAGGGAAACCATTTTTGGGTGCCTCATAAAGAAGTCTGAACTGTACATTGTATTTTAGGCACAGTGGGAATTCACTGAACACTCTTAGGGAGAGAGAAAACAAGTACAACTTAAGGTTTTTAAGGCACAGATTGTAGCGGGGACAGAGACGGAAGCAGAGAGGTCAGCTGGGACTGCTGCGGTGGCTGCATGAAACCAGTTCATGGTGGGGCTGGGCTGACGCCAGTGCAGAGAAGGGAAACCGGATGGATCTGAAGTAGAAGGTAAATTGTCTTCACGCCCAACCTTGTGACACACACTTAATTGATCTGCTAGAGTTCTCTGTCCTTTCTATAAAATGTGCCAAGAACCGGAGTACCCTGGGTGCTCAAGGCTTCTGCACTTTTCTGACCCACAAGAGATGGATGATTACCAACAATCAGTTGTTTCCAAATCTGTGAATACCAGCTAAGTTTAAAATTAAATTTTAAAGAATTTATAGTACTATGAAGTGACAATGTAGGAATACAAAACATCTCTTCAATGAAAAACTAAGTCAAGGAATTTTTAAAGACTTGGTAAAATTACAGGCAAGTTGGCAGTACAAAAGTGCAGAGGGACAAAAAAAAGAAGTGAGCCTTTCTGTCACAGATGTCACACTGCAGACTCAAAGCTGATAGCAAGAATATTCCCTAGGGGTATGGTTTACCAAAAGATGAAACTCCTTAGTGGAAATACTCAAAGAAAGACCTTGGACTTTTAGCAGAACATTAGCAATACAACACATACACATGCACACTAAACTAAAATACGACGTGTAAGGTATCAGGATTGTTCTTTTCCTAATTCATCACGGTGGGTGAGCGAGCTTTTGCTCCATTCCAGCTAGAACTGGTATGATGGGTGACAAGGGAGGTACAGCACAGGGTAATGACGAAGACCGCCACCTGCACAGGTGAAGTTCACCCTGCACTTCACGCTCTTCCACTCTGTTCTTAAGGAGTCAAGTGTAGACTTGTCCTTTTTGTTCATCTTTGCTGTCATGTCTGGCTTTCACCATGCATAACCCTACCACGTTCACCACAGCACAGTCATGTATATGGTAAGTGAAAGAGTCTAAGAGTTCAGGAGTCTTTGATATACTGAACCAACATTTCTCTACCCTTTAGCTTACAAGAGAAATGTTTCTCCTTTTGCTCTGCTAATAAAATGTAAATTTTGTTCCAGATGGATGCTCATTTTTCTATACAGACCAGCCTATATAAGACTATCACTTCGAACTCCGAGAACATGCATCTCTTAGTAATTCTTACAACTCAGGCCCAACACAGAGTGAGGGTTATTTATTGAGTGAATTGATGAAAGAATAGGCTACGTGAATTGGGAGCTATCTGTGCGAACACTTAATGACACTGCAGCCATATGCTATGGGCACAAAGTGCATGTACTTGCAAACCCTCTCATTCATATGTTGAACGTAACCCTTACAACATTGTCCTATTTGGAGACGGGGTCTCTAAGGAAGTAATTAAGGTTAAATGAGGTCATAATGTGGAGGCCTTGATCTGACATGGTCTCCTCATATGAAGAGATGTCAGATGCGCATTCAAAACTCACAGACGAGGTCATCTGCACAGAAGCTGATGGTGCTGCCTACGAGCCAGAACAAACGGCCTCTCAGTGAAATCCACCCTGCTGGCACCTTGATCTGAAATTTCCAGCCTCCAGGCCTTTAATAAAATTTCTGTGGTTTAAGCCACTCAAGTCTCCATTTAGTCTGTGACATTTTATAGTAACAGTTCAAGCAGACTGATACATGTGTGTGTATAGAAAAATTGTTTTCCATTCTGTACATATTTCATTTTCTAGAAGTCTTAGAAGGGACTTTTGATTTGTCTAATAGATGTTCTTTACTTTAGCTTTCAAGAAAAGGTTTTCCTTAACTTTTTCCCTGAGACAAAATGTACAGCATCATTAATAGTCAGAAAATCTTTTTGTTGAAAAGTTTTTCCTACTTGAATTTACAATTCACAAACTGAACACAAAATAGTTTTTATCTTGGTATAATTAACCACAAGCCCAGCAGTTTCAGGAGTGGCTGGAGACCAAGACTCTTGTTCTTCCCTGTTGGTCACTTCGTTTTGTAAAATGGCTGGTCGAATCGAGGAAGAGAGGCTGTTTCTGCGACACCATCATCTCTGTGAGAAAAGATCTCCCAGGACCTCCCCACTCCTGTTTCTCTCCTCAGCACAGCAGTGACACAGACTCACATCTAAGTCTAGGAGCAGCTCAGAAGACAGCTTTTCCAGGTCCTCTCATGGTGGTGGTTAAGGCAGAAAAGGGATTCGCATAAAGATTTGGTCAGCCAATGAAGAGTGCCAGCTGTTCAAAGGAACCGGAAGTGTAGACTGGCAGATGGACTAGTTCTGGACAGAATCCTTCAGCTAGACTTGGTCACTCCATGGAAGGGTTTCATGCATCACCCTTCAGTGAAGGACTCTGGCTATGATGTGACTAATGCTAATACCAGTTTGATTACAATTAGACCGTAAACATTAAGGTTAATACTCTCATCCGTATCTACTATCATAAAGCACCCACTACCTTTCCCTTACTTAACATGATATACCTGCTGCACTGTGTTGTGTCAAGACAGTGCTCTTTCCTGTGGATGAAGATAAGATAGTGGCAAGTGAGGTAGGCTCTAAGCTGAGACTGATTGAAGCCATAGTCATGATTTTACTCCATAATTGTTACCTGGCAAAAAAGCTACCTGTAGCTTCACACATGCTAATGTATCTAAATTTGCATTTCATGTTCACTGATGATCTTCAAAAATGCAAAGGTAATTTAGTATTTGTAATCACTGATGCTATTTAGTGGTAGTGGTAATAGTGCCAGGTCAATGACAGACTATGACAAGTTCTTACTAAGTATAGCCTAAAATGTCATTCAATTATATCAGAATAGGGCCGGCCAGATAGCTCAGCGGACTAAAGCACCTACTTAGGCAGAGTGCAGCGG
Source organism: Octodon degus (assembly GCF_000260255.1). Lineage (NCBI taxonomy): Eukaryota > Metazoa > Chordata > Mammalia > Rodentia > Octodontidae > Octodon > Octodon degus. The sequence continues at coordinate 625,974 of NW_004524741.1, forward strand.
CCAGGATTCCATCCCTGACGTGCTGTGCCGAGCCGGCAGTGACCCTGGGGCATGCTGAGATGGCGACTGAGACTGGGCATGGTGGCGTGCACCTGTAATCCCAGTACTTAAGAGGCTGAAAACAGGAGAATCACTACAAGTCCAATCTGTGTAGTGAGACCCTGTAGACCCGGTACTAAATACAAAAATCAATCAATCAATCAATCAATCAATCAATCAAAATAAAGAGACATGCATTCTAATGGATTAATGTAAACAGAACAAATATTGGGGTCTAAGAAATAAGGTAAAAAATCCAGTAAGGTCATAACCATTACACAATCCTATATAGCAACCACTGGTGAATTACAATTTGGTTTACAGTGTTTAAAAACAATATAAAGAGTTTAAGAGAGTAACAGTCTTTAAGATTAAAAACAAATTAACTGGCCATGAAAAGAATGGGTTCTGTTGCTAGTGAGCCCGACAGCAACTTCCTCCTCAGGTCCTCACAAGGGGATCGCTGTGCTGCAGCACGCGTCGGTCTAAGAACACATGCACAGAAAATGTAATTTTATTTTATTTTATTTTTTTTTTT